>NW_027532196.1:764827-889795 GCF_008692635.1 Crocuta crocuta
AGCCTCCCTCAGTGGGGTGGGGTGGGTGGGGGGGAAGGACTGGCTCTGCTGAGTTTATTGAAAAATGCAAGTCTCTAATACAGAGCCTCCTAAGACACTTTCAAGGTTAATTTTGATTTTACATGGCTTTTGTCTTATGGGCTGACTTTAGAATCTAATAGCCATATGTACTATATATTGTAACAATGATGATAATGAGATGATGATGATGATGATGATGATGATGATGGAGCAGGAGGAGGACTGCATGTCAACAAAAAGATTTTTATTGTATTTATAAATAACTTCTTCATTTTTTGAGATCTGAACATTAATGGTTATTAGATGGGCCATCATTTGTTTATTTTTCAAACTTTCCATGCTTATAGTGTATTAAGTATCATTTCATTCTTAGAAGGCCCATCACTCAAAATGAAAAAAAAAAAAGAAACTGATCCTTATCCAGTTGAATCTAATATAAATGAATAAAAGTCTTTAAGATTTCAAAAATAAAAGGTGTGTTCAAGTCAAAAGCAGCTTTTACCAGGCCAAATCCTTTCAAGTTTTCTTCAGGAAAAAAAAAAAAAAAAAAAATCAAAGGCACCAACATCCTAAGACATTGTCTTCCACAGTCAATGATCATTAACATCTTTCTATATTTTTCCTTACTACTACAAGGAGACTCAACATCTTGGTAAATGTTATGAAAATATAAACTGGAGTTCCTGTCTGTGCAACAGGACTGTAAGCTCCTGTGTTTGTAAAATGTCTTATTTCCATCTGAGACTGTTATTGGCACGGTTGTAGGAAAAGGTAGTTTCATGAATATGCTGAATGACTGCTTCTTGTTTATATTAAGCATTTAAATTGTTTTTACTTTTATAACCAAGGTTTGTTAGAGGAAAACATAAATTGGAACACATGGGTGGCTCAGTTACTTAAGTGTTAGACTCTTGATTTTGGCTCAGATCATGATCTCACAAGTCATGCAGAGCACTGGGCTCTGTGTTGACAGTGTGTAGCCTGCTTGGGACTCTCTCTCTCTCTCTCTCTCTCTCTCTGTCTTTTTCTCTCAAAACTAATAAATAAGCATTTAAAAATAAACTAGAACATATGCATTTTTTTAAAGGCCAACAAATCACTAAGAACCCTAAATACCCATGATACTATTGCTATTTGGTGTTTTCAGACCACATTGTTTTCTATTCCATTAGAGATTTTCCTCCCTCCCTTCCTCCCTTCCTTTCTTCCCTTCTTTCTTTAAATGCAAGATGTGTATTAATAGTTTTGTAACCTTATTTTCTGGCTGAATGAATACCTCTAATGTAATCTAAATTTGCATCTCTCAAATCCCTCTCTTTTGACATATATTCACTCTTTGACATCACATATCTATTAGCAAAAGTCATTTTGCAGCTTACATTGAAGAGGATAATTAGTTCTTTAGAAAAGAGGTCAAGTAATACATACTCAACCCTAAAGCTCTCTCTGACAAAGTGAGAAAATAAATACAGTTTAGTACAGTGAAAAACAAAAACAGAATTTGAGTCCCAGGGCTAAAGGTAGCAGATGTGAAAAGGCAAAGGATGAGGATAGTCAATAGGTTAGCCATGTGGCAGGAAGGCCAATAAATATCTAAGCCAGTAGTTCCTGAGCTGCAGTTCCCAAAGAGTGGCATCAATATGATCTAGAACTTTCTAAAAATGCAAATTCTTGGACTCATCCAGGTTTATTGAGTCAGATACTCTGCGGGTGAAGCCTAGTAATCTATGCATTAACAAGCCCTTCTGGTGAGCAATTCTGAGTCACACTGCCCTAAGCAAATAGATGGAGTCTGAGTAATACTGCTGTAAGCAAATAATTATAAGAATCACAGTCCAAGTTGCACATTAGAATCCTTCGGTGGGGGGGGAGGTGGGACGGGCAGGTTATAACACATTGATGACACTATCCCAGCCCAAGTAATTTAGAGAATCTCCTGGGCTGGTAGCTGACCATCTTTATTTTTTACAAGCTTCCTAGATGATGCTAATAAATAATCAGGACTGAGAATTATTGTTGTAATACATACATCAATACAAAAATTGAAAGATGAATTGACAAAGAATTTGGCTGCGAACTTTAGTATATTTGGTCACAGTAGTTGAATGATAGTGCACACATATAAAGAGAGTATCATTTGCTCTGTTTTACTTCACTGGGCCAATACGTTAAAATGAGGACAGCAATGCTTTTAAGTGTTATTCATAAATAAGTATTACTAACAGCTAGTATATTTTTGGTCTATGAAATAAATTAAAATAATTTTTATACACAAGGAAGTCTGATGACTGCAATTATGTTTGGTAAACACCTTACCTGTCTGGGACTCAAATATAATAACTTAAAGCATACAGGTGTCAAAGGACACAAAGCATAAAAGTAATAGTCCTATTCCTTTAATAAGGCTAGGAAGTATCATAGTACAACAGTGTAACTAATAAGGCAAGAGCTTACATTACCAAAAGGTTTCATATACATATAATCCTTATAGGGTTGTACTAAAACATTTATTTGACAGTAATTACTATTTATAGTGAGGACCCTAAGTTATTAGAAACACTAAGTCTTATTCAAAATATTGTGCTTTAAAAGAAATAGTCATACTTCTCACACAGAACTCAAAAACCACTAGCATAGAAGAAAAATGGGTAAGAAAACAAGAAACACAATAGACAAAAGGTTGTTTTGTTTGTTTTAAGCAGGACACAACAATCATTAATTACAGCAGAAAATAATTTTATTAAAATCTAATTTATAAAGAATTTCGGTTCTTCAAAAGTTAACATTAAGAGAGTTAAAAGGCAAGATACAAACTGAGACATCTGACATTGGACTCCCATCCACAGTAGAAAAGAACTATCACAGATCACTGAGGAACAGAAAAACAAACAAGCAAACAAACAAACAATAACAACAACAAAACAAGCAACCTGATCCTAAATTGGGCAAAAGACTTGAAGAAGCACTCATAAGAAGAGGAGATAAGTATATGAAATGTATGATAAGTATATGAAAAAGTATTAAATAGCATTCTTCTCAACAAAATCCAAATTAAAACTACAGCCAGATTCTAATATACTCCCACTAGAGTGCTCAAACTTCTAAATTTATGTCTACACTATGGCCCAGAAGTTCAACTCCTAATACATACCCAAGACGAGCGTAATTGCTCACCCAAAGACAGGGTCAAGAATGTTCTTAGCAGTTTTATTCACAATAATTTATGAATGGGAAAATCTCAAATGCCCATTAATAGAAGAATGGATAAACAAATACTTGCATATATATAAAATGGACTACTACATATTGATTTTAAAAATAAACTACTTAAATATTCAGCAATAGGAATGAATTTTAAAAATGGGTTGTTGAGCAAGAGTCTAGATGTAAAAAAGAACATATGGTTTGATCCCATGCATATGAAGAACAGGCAAAACTAATGTATAGTAAATGAGTTTAGAATAACAGTTGCTTTGTATAAAGGAGATGATGAAATGAGAAGGTGATGAAAGTGCATTCTGGGATATTGAACACATTCTGTATCTTAATCATGGATGGTTACATAAGAACATACAGATTAAGATTAACACACTGTATGGTGTAACTCAAAATTAAAATTAAGAAGATAAGAAAAGCATAAGTAATCTATCTTCAAAAAGCAGCATTTAAAATAATTCCACCAACAGCAGCTTTATTGCTTATGATATTTAAAACCAGTTATTAAAAAATGAGACCTCTTCAGGATTTTGTCTCATCATTTACCCCAGGAAAAATAACTCATTAGTTTTCTCAAGTTCTTAATAATGAGGAATAAAAATATATATGTCTTTCATCTCCCTTGACTATTCATATAAACATACTCCATATGAAAAGAGGCCATATTCAACCTAATCATAATTTCCCCTCTAGTTTTTAGATGTGAAGATGTGTCAGAATAGGATAGCAATAGCCATCCCTCCAGTTCCTTTACAGTGGTGAAGCAAAAGTAGACTCTTTTAAATTCTGGATATGCATAGTTTTATACTGAATAAAATTTATCAGGGGCACCTGAGTGGCTCAGTGGGTTAAGCCTTGGACTGAGGCTCAGGTCATGATCTCACAGTTCGTGGGTTCAAGCCCCATGTCGGGCTCTGTGCTGACAGCTCAGAGCCTGGTGCCTGCTTCAGATTCTGTGTCTCCCTCTCTCTCTGACCCTCCCCTGCCCACACTGCTTCTCTTTCTCTCTCAGAAATAAATAAAACATTAATTTTTTTTAATTTATCACCTGTGTAATCAAGTTCTTAGTGTATATGCATATATAAATGAATGTTGTTGAATATGTAACTTTAAATATTGATGTTACTGTTCTCAGACTGGTCAAGGCAGGAGAGGGTAGAACATCATTCTCTTAAATTGACACCAGCTGCTTCTTAACAATCACCACGTGCATCCTTATCTTGCTAGCCAATCAAAAGCAGGCTCCTTAAAAGCAAACATCTGCTGCCCATTTATAGTAATTTCTACATGAAAACAGGTTTATCAAAAACAACTTAAGCTTTGCCAACACTGAATATGTGCTTCCAGAAAAATTTCTGCCTCAATTGTACTATGATTGGTAACTCCATATTCCCCAATACTTAAAAAAAAAAAAAATTATAATGTCCTTCCTTCAAAGGACTTCACATAGTTTTTCATTCTGTATTTTTTCTCCCTGTACTTGCTTGAATGCGTGGCATTCATGTGTGTCCTCTTGAAAGGGCAGACGACACTCATCTTGGGGGCAAAACACCAAATCTACTGCCTTCCCATTTTAAGTTGAGCATGATTTTAGAAAACATTAAAGTATAGTATACTGGTTATGGAAACCAGACTGCTTGAGTTTAAGAGTTAAAAAAATAACTTAATAAATCAATAATGGTATTATTTCTGTAGTTGCTATTACTACTATTACTTACATAACAAAGCAGATAGTTATTCAGAATCAAAGGATGCTGGATGGCATGCTTTAACTCTATATATTTTAGTTATATAAAATCAGAAGAAAAATGGAGAGACTGAAATTCTAATTCAGAGTGTTTGCTATTCTAAAGTCCTCAGGGAGGACAAATAATTCAATTAAAATAAATGCAACATGCCATTTATTTTCAAAGGCCCATTCCACTTTGAAACTTTGTTGCATATAGAAGACAAAAAATCACCTAACACTCAATCATGGCATCTGAATTTCTGCTGCATTTTCATCTCTATATTGTTAAAATGACAAACTCTCTCTACCAAGGAGTTATGAAATAAACTCTAAATCACTACTGTAAAGACAGTATTTATCAAGCCATCTATGTCTCCTGTAATTCACTCGCTACTTCCCAAGTCAGAATTTGTTCGTAAATGTTAAGAAGCCCAGAAAGAAGTCCTTGAATCTAGACTATGCCAATTCGTTCTAAGATTTGAGGATCTTCCCCATTCTGGGAACAAAAGAAGACTTATCATAATGAAACTATGTGAATACCTTCCCCCTCAGCCCCACTTTCTTCCAGGAAGAATTCTGAAAAGCCATTTTCTAGTTCAGCAGGAAGAGGATCATGTGTTCATATTTCCATCTTGCGCTTGTCATGGCATTTTTAGTGTTGTTTTCAAGAATAATAAGGCCCATAAAATGTCAATCAAACTGCACCACCAGCAGGGAATGTGTTGGAAGCTGTTACATAATCAGCATGCCTGTTTCAGCACAACACAAGTGGCATTTTTCATGTCAATACTGAATTCACAACTTAAATCTCAGATTTCCTGTGCATCCGGGTTGCCACGGAAGCCAGGACTGTGGCAGTCTGAGCAGTCTGAGTCAAAACCCAAGTGTCCCATCACCTAATGGAGTAATGAGTCATTTCACTCTCCTAGGTCTCCTTCCCCTGAGTAATAGAATTATTGGGAGTAGGCGTGAGGAAAGGGCAGAGCAGGACACTTCTCACAGCTGCAGAAAACACTGCAGAAACTCTCAGCCTATGCAAGCACTAAGATTTTCTAGGCTGACACTTATCCCCAAATTCAAACTTCAATGTTGTTGATATAGTACTATTTATTCAACTTATTCAACAGTCTCTGCCTGCCCACCCCAGCCTCATTTACTAGAAGACCAGATGCCCACTGCACTGTGTTGAGTATCTACCTTGCTTGGGGGGAAAAATAGGTGTGGTACAGCTTTTCAATTTATTTCTGAATTAATACCAGTTAAGACACTGTGTCTTATCTGAGTCCTATACTATCCTATAAGTAGAATATGGAAAAGATATATTGGACCAGCACAGTAACATCTCCTAAGATGTTAAATGGTTTGGGTGTTGGGGCTTGTTATGTTTTCTGTCCCAGACTTTAGTTAGCAGCTGTATGGCTATGAAATTATATTATGGGATATTCCTTTAGTAGGTGATTATGTGAGAATAAAAGATAAGTAAATAGGAGAGAGAGCACTGGTGAGGATGGAGGGGGTAGAAGAAGAGGAAGAAAGGAGGAAGTGGAGGAGGAGGAAGTAGGAAAAAAGGAAGTGTAGAAGGAAAGGAGGTGGAAGTGGGGGATGAGGAGGAAGACAGAAAATAGAGAAGGAAGAGAGGAAGTAGAGAAGGGGAAGAACACAAGTGGAATAGGGAGAAATAGGGGAGGAGAAAGCAAGGAAGGGGAGGAGGGAGAGGAAGAGAGGAAGCAGAGGAGGGGGGAGAGAAGAGAGGGGAGAGAGACAGTGGAGGAGATGGAAGTAGAGGGGGAAGAAAAGAGGAAGTGTAGTAGAGGGAAGTAGGGGAGGAGGAAGTAGAGGAGAAGGAAGAATAGGAAGTGGGAGAGGAACTGTCCTATGGTTTTCTAAGATACTAACATTAGAGGAAGTGGGATGAAAATGATATTTTTAAAAAGAAAAAAAATACACACACCTCTTGGAATATTTTTGTGATTTTTGTAGGCCCAAATTAATTCAAAATAAAACATATTAAAAGTCAAAATATGTGTATCTTAGAATCATTTAAAACCAGTACCTTATAATTCTGTAGAATTACACAAACAATTTTGTCCATATGTGCACATACTTGCACAATTTGTTCATTATTTGAAGAACAACATGGCGTGGCAGAGACTGCCCTGGACTATGTATACAATCCTTGCTTTTCAGTTTTGATTATGATCAAATTCAGAGAACACATCCTGTAACTCCTCAAAATAATCATTCTGGTTCTTAGTTTCTCCAATATGCAAGATGAGATTTTTGGACTAAGCAGTCTTAAGGGCCACTTCACCTCTAATACTCTTGTATCTATGTTAATAACCAAGCAGAATATATCAAAACTGTTCCCTTTACCTGTACTCAGCCAAAATGATTCCTATTTTTTGAAAAGTGCATATATACCTACACATACATATTGTCATAAGCACAGAGTTCTCTCTATATAACAAGTATAGAATGAGCTATATCACGGTGAAAGACATGTCTACTCTGTGTTCACTGAGTGCTTAATTTATCCTTAGCGCATAAAGATGCCAGGTGTTATTAGTGTGAAATAAAACTCAGCGATTTTTAGTAAGACTAGCACTGTTCTAAACCACCCTCTCAGAAAAGGAATCAAGCAGGCAGAAATGTGAGTGGAGAGATATATTTTATTAGCTTTTCACCTTTGCCAGTGTCTCAATTTCTGGTCTTCAATTTATATTAACTGATGAAAAATCACGAAACTAATGTGTGAGTGGTGTCATAGAAGACGGTCCCACTAAAGGGTCAGAAAGCCCCATCGATAAGATGCTTTCCTAGATTCTATATGGAATTCTACCTCAAGAAATGATGAGAAACCAGAAGTTGATTTTTCCCTTGAGTTTTTCAGCAAAGGGAGATGATAAGAGGACTTTTTAAAGGATGCAATGAAAGACATGATAAGAATTTACCTTTCTAAAAAGTCTTTGTGGAAAAAGCACCAAGCACAAAATGGCAGATGGATTGCAGCATATTAATCTTCCATATTGGAAAAGAAAAAAACAAAACTCTTCTTTGTCATCATCCTCTAGGGCACAGACAAGCTACCAAAGATGACCAGTCAAGGGAATTTAGTCCCAAACACTAAGTCACATAATTTAAAAGCAAGAGATAAAGCACAGACCTCCTCCTGGAAAGGCTGCAAGCAGGCAGATGTGAGAACCTTTGCTTGGGGGGAAAAATGCCACTTTCTCTCCAGTTGATGTAACAAAGCATTCACAGGAGTGGTAGTTTCTGGGACTGCCATTTCAACATATGCTGAATAATGCAGGGTAAGAACCGACTAAGGGAAGAAAGTTTCCCAGTCAAGGGTGTGTTGGAGAAGACCCCAGGGCTATGGATGGATTAGACATATTGATATGTAAATTGAGGTGGCTGATTTAAACTGACTCTGGAATTGTGAGCAAAGTAAGGGTTGAGTCCTTGTGTTCTATCCCCATGTACATCCCTTGCTCTTAGTATCTTTGGGAAGGAAATTCTGACAAAAGGCACGCCCCTAGGTGGGACCAGGAAGATTTTCCTGTGAGTAACCAAGTAAGAGTGTTTTCTGAGTTCTTCTTATCAAAGGTGGGGCTGTCTACAAGTGTCTAGACTGGTCTAGGCCCAAGGCTATCTCTTGCAGTGAATCAATTACTACAAATGGATTGTCTAGTTGTGGCTTTTTGAAGGCCAGACAAGGGCTAGAGGCTCTGTTCTGTTTGTGGATTCCCTTTGTGAATGAGACCCTGGAGTTGTACATCTCTATGCACTTCCCTTCAAGGCATTTAATTCTCTTTTATTCCAGAATCTGTATGCACTAGGTCTTTATTTGTTGGTTTTTGTGTCCTGGGGGACTGGAAGAAGGAGAAGGGATAGAGGTGATGGGAGGGAGAGCGGGGTGGGAAGTTGGGCCTGTAGGAGTGGTAGAAACAATTTGGAAACACCAGAAGAATCACTGCTGATAGTTCTCATACGCTTTCCAAGTGTGGAGCTCTGTGCATGTTGCAAGAACTGTTTGGATAAACAAAGATCATTTGGAGGACAACTAGATCAACACCTACATAAATTCAGCCTCAGTTCACTGAGGCTTGAAACGAGGGGAAAGGGAAATATTGTGCAAGGATTATTAGGTGTAGTCTCCAGACCAGCAGCATCAACAACCTGGGAATTTATTAGAAATGCAAATTCTCAGGTCCCACCCCAGGCAGACCTAATCTGAAATCAGAGGGTGGGGCTCAGCAATCTGTTTTAACAAGCCCTTTAACCTGCATTCTCATGCAGGTTCAAATTTTAGAAAAACCACTGTTTGGAAAGAGCATGGACTATTTAGGAGAAATGGTCTACTACACAAAATTTGAAATTTTTGATTGGAGGTACTTTACATACTGGTTTGGGATCCTTGAGGGTCTGTCTGGACATGGGGAATACACAAGAGGATCTGGACATGGGGAATATGCTAGCTAATCAGCAGGTTTTCCAGAAGCTCTAATGGTGGATTTGGTGCCAAAGAAAACATCCGTGGTCCTTGTACAAGCCCTAAGACTGGGTGGGAGTGCCAAGACTTGTTTTAAAAATGCAAATCTTGGTTTACCACTTCAGACTAGTGTAGAATCTGCCAGTTCAACCCTTTGTCTTCTCATCCACCTCAGGAAGCAGAATGTTAGACAAGATCGGGCGCGTTCAGGGTGGTATGGCCATAGACAGGAAGCAGAACCTTAGAAAGAATGTGAAGAGGAGGGAGAGGAAAAAAAAAGTCTCATATCTCCTCATTTATGTCTCTGAATATCTGGACCTCTCCAGAAGCTATCTTGAGCCAATGCCAAGAACCTCCCACTCTTAAAAGATATTTCTCATTATTTATAAATCATCTCAAAATATTTCTGATATCATGGGTACAAAATGTACACTTAAATCACTTAAATCCAGGTGTTCCTAGCCTGCTAGGAACCTGTAAATACAAAAGATGACACATACACCGATCAGCAGAAAATAAGTGCAGCTTCAGATTCAATTAGAGACAACCAGAAAGAAAGTCTTGTCCCGAGCTACTTTGCAGAATTCAGTAAAAAGGCTGGATAAGTAAGAACAGTAAGACAACAGTGAATGTCAGAATGGTAGTGTATGATCTGAAGAAAGCAAAGAAGAATCAATTAAAACTGTCATTATGATTGAAAGTTAGCTACATATTTCAGTAAAATCACATGCAGTCAAAATTTTAAAAAAATAACAAAGATGGAGATGTCAAGTAGATGACAAACCCAGTAGTTCAATGCCAAAAAGAAAACTTTCCATTTTGATGTAAAACTATAGTGGAGTGGGGCGTGCCTGGGTAGCTCAGTGGGTTAAATGCCAATTTAGGCTCAGGTAATCATCTCAGGGCTCATGACTTTGGGCTCTGTGCTGAAAGCTCAGAGCCCGGAGCCTGCTTCTGACGCCGGGTCTCCCTCTATCTTTGCCCCTCCCCCATTCACTCTCTGCACCTCTCTCTGTCTCTCTCTCTCTCTCTCAAAAATAAAATAACATTAAAAAAAATATTGAAGAAGTACTCCACCATGGTGCTAGAACAACTAAATTACGGTGTTATTCCCCAGAGAAGGAATGGGAAATCCTTGGCATACTCAATACTCCTGCCTCTCTCCTGCCTAAGGCAGACATCACTATCAGCCTACTCTCCTTCCCTGCTGAGGAGAGATTCAGTCAGGGTTCTCAACACCAGGAGCCAGCAGCCAGCAGCCAGGAGCCAGCTGCCAGTAGATCAGGACTGCTACTTGACCATCTATGACTGCTTGCAATGGGCCTGAGCTGGCGAATTCCTTTTCCTCTGTTCCTAGCCCTGTCTCTCCCTCCTTTGGCATAAGAAGCCTCTGCCATACAGTGTCCTATAGTGTACCTGCTCTCATTAGTATTACCTATTGTAACTCCAGAATAGACCAACAAGTAATTATATAAAATGTGCGTTTTCTTCTCATCTCCTTTTCAATGTTTCAAAAACATAAATGTATTTCCAACTTGAACAAAGGGGGGGGAAATTTATTCTGAAAGTATAGGAAATAAAACAAAATTATGTAGTTATGAAAATGAATGATACAAGTATAGATCATAAAAGTGCATTCCAAACTATGAGGCATTTCATGGTGTTACACAGTATTTTTTTTTAATTTTTATAAGATTAAGGTTTTTTTAATTGCAACAACTATGTGTTTTTAATGCATAATATAAAAAATACATCAGACCTCTGAATTCATTGTGGATATTATTGCTTATGTCAAGGATAAGTGAAAACAAAGCAAATATTTATAATAGCTTAGAGAAAAATATTAAGCAAATAAAAGTGCAGGCAGCAAAAGTCTTGCAGGTGGTGTGTGGCTGGCTGAAGCCTGAAAAACACTGTTATATAAACGTGCACACATGTGCTGAGCCTTGCCTAATTTCACTGCTGATTTACTGTGCCTTACGGAGAACATGCCAACTGCCCAACAACAGAGTGCTAACATTTCCAACTGCCCCCCAATTAACTGTGAAGCTACCCCTGCCTCCTAAGAATTGCCTTGCACTAAAATTTCATGATTTAAAAACAACTAACTCATGAACTTAGCTAAAACTCAAGATGTAGAAAAGCTTAATCCTTTATCTGACCCATAATCTATAATTAACCTGGTTATGTCCTCAGCCGCAACTAACTAGTGTCACCCCCAATTAACTTTCCCAGATAGTTTTTTCAATTAGCACTAACAGTTCAAACTACTGAAAAACAACAGCACAAGGTGGCATGGTAATAGGGCTGCTTCCAAGAGTATTAATTCACTCTGACAACTGACAACAACAACAAAATCCTAGGGAGAAAAAAAATCCGTTCTGATTTATCTTTGCCACTTGTAATATGGACCCTTCTTAGAGATCTAATTTATTTGACATGTTTTGAGAGACCATTTTTTATTATCCCATATCTGAATTATATTCATTTCCCCTCCTGTTTTAGAATACTACCAGGTTTCTGTTTGCGAGAAGCATTTGTCATTGAGTGGTGAGATTACATTGCAAGAGATGTCATAAGCAGTGGTTTGTCACCACCTGCCACATTAAATAAACCTCAAGGTGGGCACTAGGTTATAGGGCAAATAATCAAGGCTTTTTACTCCTTCCTCCCTAAGCCACGTACTAATTTGTACAAGTAAAAGCTAGCCTAGATTTCCTTAAATTTTTTTTTTCTTATTGTTTATTTTTGAGAGTGACAGAGAGAGAGAGAGAGACAGAGACAGAGACAGAGACAGAGACAGAGACAGACAGAGAGAGAACTAGTGGGGAGTAGGGGCAGAGAGAGAGAGGGAAACAGAATCCAAAGCAGGCTCCAGGCTCCAAGCTGTCAGCACAGGGCCCAATGTGGGGCCCAAACCTATGAGAACCACAAGACAATGACCTGAGCTGAAGTCGGGTGCTCAACCAACTGAGCCACCCAGGCGCCCCCATCCTAGATTTTCAATCTTAGTACTAGATAAAAATAATGAAAGAGTCTGATTCAATAAAAATTTCACATGAGTTACCAAAACCAAGCTGAAAGTCATATTTAGTTTGAACCCCATGATTTTTTTCTTCTTTTGAGAAAAATAGATTTAAAAAATAATTCCACTATCAACCATATCATGAAATTTCCAGATAAATCTGTGAAATAAATGATTGTGGGTTTTCTATTTCCCAGAGCCCCTTCTTTCATTTATTGCTGGCTACCTCTTCTTTCTCCTCCTCTTTCCTTCAGCTAAGAGTCTAGTCATGGGGCGTGGGCTTACTCCAGCCCCAAGCTCAGGCATTGATAAAAATTTAAGATATATTATGATGCATTGCAATTGGGGGTCTCAAAATTATAAAGTCTGTGAGACAGAAACAATAAATTCCAAGTGGTAAAATTTTGGGCCGCAGTGGGAGAAGAGGGAACCTTGGTAGGATTCACATGTTTAAAAAATGGTTTCTCAGTGTACAGACCTGGAAAAAGGAAGGTCTACTTCCTACCTTGGACGCATGAATGAATATATACCTAATAACATCCACATCAAGGTATATGATCAAACTCATCTGTGTGAAGGCACTAGGTATGTAGACTCTGGTGTATTAAACACAGTGAGGAGGAAAAGGAAAGTTGATGGTAATTACAACTACTGTATATACTGTATATACTTTCATCTCCATTTTACAGATTAGGAAACTGAGGCACAGGGAGATTGTTTTTTTCATGATGTTCAAGTTAGCTACAAATCCCAGCTATTTTCTACTTTACTACAGTTTCCCCAAAGATCTATGGGTAGATCCAAAGAATGTAACATTTGAATGCACCTAGAATAGACCTCAAGTTCTATTTTATACCCAAAGATGGCCAGGTTTAACATTTAAACCAAAAAGAGGCTAAAAGGAGCTATCACTCTGCAAAGTCAGATGAAAAGGGATTATGAAAAATTGTTTATAACCTGCTCCAGGTACTGACTTTGGTTTGAAAACTTGTTTATACGCATCAATATCATTATCATAAGCTTGTTTTTTTTTTAATGTTTTATTTATTTCTGAGAGAAAGAGACAGCGTGAGCAGGGGAGGGTCAGAGAGAGAGGGAGACACAGAATCTGAAACAGGCTCCAGGCTCTGAGCTAGCCATCAGCACAGAGCCCGATGTGGGGCTCAAACCTGCAAACTGTGAGATCATGACCTGAGCCAAAGTCAGACGCTTAACTGACTGGGCCACCCAGGCACCTCTATCATAAGCTTGTTTTAACACCAGTCTGTACTTAGGTTGTATCATGTTAACAACACAGAGAAACAAAAACAGAAACCCAATTATGGCATTAGAACTCTGAAAATTTAAGCATTTGTACATCTATCCCTTGGAGAGTTAGAAACGAAATACATTGACCATCAAATTAAAACTGCACAGGTTTTATGCATTCTAAATGGATACCCACTCTTCTCATAAATACTGAGACCAGCAGCCCTTTCTAGTGCAGAATACATGGTAGGCAATTCATTCTTTTTATGGATTGGCTGACAGGAGAATTCAGCAAACTCACATCAAATACTTTTCTAGTGTCCTAATTTGTAATTTTGAAAACAAGGAGTAACAATTGTTCCTTTAGAAATCAAAGGAGGACGCTGGCCTTAGAACTCCTGAGGTCCTAGTCTTTACAGCTATTTTCTGGAGAGAATTCTGCATGACAGACACTACAACTGCTCAGCTGATGGGTCAGAGCACTTTCTTTTTCTCCTTTATAACTTTATTAGAGAATGCTTACTGCTCACTCTTTGAGGGCACAACTTTATGGGAGATAGGGACCCTTCACACATTATGGAAAGGTCAAAGCTGTCCTAAAAACGCTCAATGAACCCAATAAATTCTTGACTCAGGCATCCAATTTATCTGCATTTCATCATCTCATTTAAAAATAAAATGGCTAAGCCTCCTCTTCCTGGTCTATTATTTATCAGATTTCAATAAAGAAACTTGCTTTTCATTAAAATGTTGTCACAAACCACCCCATACTGGGTCTTTCTCCTGCCTCCTTTCTTGAAAAAGAAATAATTTTTGGCTCTGTTCTTTCTTGCTACCATCGCTCTTTGTTTCTCTCTCTCTGCATCTTTAAAGAGATCAACAAATAGAACTACTTCCTTTTCTCCCTGTCTTAAAGAAATATGCCATAAGTATACTTTCCTTTCTTTATCCCCAGCAGAAAGTCACATTTTGTCAAAAAGAAGGACTTTAGATACTGAATCTCACACTTCTTTACAATCTCACACTTAACAATCTTTGTTAAGACTTGCATTAAAAAAATCACTTTGAGGTGTGTTTGTGTTTGCACTGATGATAAATGGTATAAAAAGATCTACCAAATACTATAAAACTCATCCCTTAAAGATGATACAAGTAACCAAGAAAACTTTTTACTTGATACTAATGTTATGAGTTACTAATGAGACATGTGGTTTGCTTTTAAAGGAAGACAGTACTGGGATTAGCTACTTAAATATTAATAAGTTGTTTTCTGCATAAGGTCAATTTAGGAAGAGAGCAAGTTCAGAAAAATAACCATAGTCCAAAATATCAACTTCAAATAAACTAGAAATAGAATATTCAAGACCTTTCTCTGAGCATAGATCTTAGCATTTCAAATATACCAGAACACAATTTTAATAACAGATATAAATTACATTTCCTTTGAACTATTAGATGGCAATGTTATACTCAATTTCTTTATACTTAACCATGAACCTCAACTCATGTAATCAAACAAAATCAGACCAATGTGAGACACGCTCAGCAAGTGGTGAGAACCAGGAAGCTGAATTTCCATTTTCCTTTGTCTGTATTTTACAAATCATGCAAATTCCATGTACAATTACTTAGAATTGGTACGGTAGTCTGATAGCTTGATGACAGAGCAAAATTAATTTGAAATAAAGAAAAACAGTAATTTGTGAAATTCATGGCCATTGATAAATTAGAGACATAGGAAGGTGGGGTGGTATGGGAGAGGCTGCAGAGATTGGGAATGCATTTCCAGTAAAACCTTATTTCTCCATCAGCCATTTTCTCTTAAGTTGTGGGTAATGAGCCTGGAGAAAAGAATAAGAAGCCAGCTCTAAAGGGGGAGGAAGGATGCTTTATTTTCTGTTATGAAGAAAACAAAACAAAACAGAGCAAAAAGAAAAGGAAAGGTGGGGCAAGATAAGAGACATTGAGTGATTAGACAGGAAAGCAAAGAAACTCATGTGGAATATCTTCCTTCCTTTTAAGAAAGCCAAACAAGTTATCTTTTGAGCACAAAACTGTCATGGTTTTATGCACTTGGAAAATATGGAAAGGGTTCCAAACAGCTGTAATTAAGAAGTGAGTTGCTTGGGTTACTTTACTCAATATATATTAGTTGAGTTTGTCTTGTCCAGACTCTGGGACCAGTGAGATCTCAGAATCCTATAGCTCCAAATCTATACCAGAAATGATAGACATGTGGCACATGTACTACCTGTTCTCTTTACCTCACCCTTCAAGCTTTTCTCACTGAGCTGACACAGAGCTTCAGAACCCCTCTTAATGCAGTGTTCCGAGTAGATTAATTAATTAAAGTTGGTACTTGAGATGAAATCTAGTTACTATGAGCAAAGCACAAGTCTTGTTGTGGACTTGGTTTGACCATAATAGGATTCCTACTTCTGTGTCATGGTGAGTTAGCAACTTAACCCAGTCCTAAAAGGACTGGAATTTTTTTGTTCCTGAACTTCAATATCTTTATGTATGGTGATCTGATACCTGCCCCTAGACCTCCTAGACAGCAACCATGAGTCCAAAGCTATCCCGCTCATGAGGACCATAGACTACTAAAGTTAAATTAAGGCCATAAACCTCTATCCCTCTAATTCATAATTCTTAAGACTCATTTCCCAACTGACCTCCACTGATACATAGAAAAATCTGATGTTTGTTGGTAGGCAATGAGCTACACTGATTTTCTACATGCAAGTTTCATACTGGAGGAAGATGCATTAAATTTGCATGATTCCCTGGCAACATGTCATAAAAAGCCTAAGCCAGTAAACCAATAAATCATCCTTAGCCTTTCATGATTTCAAGTTGGAAGACCACACTCTGAAACATCAGGTTCTCCTGGCCCCAAGTCTTATGCTAAGACATTTTCCCATAAAAACAGGCCCTGTGATATTTCTGAGGCCCAGGAAATGTCTCTAGGAATATCAGGAGCAACTTCTCCCAAAATTTCAGATACTTCCTTCAGTGGAGACTCTGAATTCCAGAGGCAGTCCAGGGTGTAAGCTTGGAATCACTGTCTTATTCCCCAGAAATTTCTGTGTACTAAGTAGGTATCCTCCTCTGAACCAGTGAACCTACCAAAACCATATCTGCTGTGGTCCTGCATATGTCCCCAGATCTTACTGGGCTTGCTTGGAACCAGATCTCTGGGCTTGGAGAAGTCATTCTTATTTTGATGAAAGATGCAAGAGTCCCATTGTTTAAGCCCTGCCGTGAAACTTTGGATTCAATTATTTCTTTTGAATCCTGGGATCCTAATTCAATCCAAGAATCGTCTCCCCTGGACCAAAAGAGTATAAGGTAGTTCCTAATGAGCATCTAGTGTCTGCAGACAGTATAAGTCTTAGAACCCAGGCTGGGACATTCTAGTAGCCTCGAGTGATAGAACCCAACCTTACTATGGCCTAAGTCCCAAGAGTCTTCTACTCTAATGAGATCCTGACTCTTACTTCAGCCTGGTTCCAAGTTTTTAAGAATTAGATTTTTTGTAAATCAGATACCAGGAGCCTGTATGTCTCTTCCTGCCAAAAGTTCAGCTGAGACAACAACCCCAGAGATGTTCAGGAAGGGACAACAGGAGCAAACATGGTAGAATTTAGAATATTTGTCCTTATATGCACTTGAGTTGAAATCACAACTCTGTGACCTTTACCAAGTTGTTTAATTTCTTTGAGTTTCAGTTAAACAAGGATAAAGTGGAAAAATAATAAGAATATAATAGGGTTGTTGAGATCCTTAGAAATAATATGTGTTGAGTGCTGGGCACATGACAGGCACTCTCAACAATCATACCAAAGTGTAAAATTAACATAAGCATATTTGAAGTATAATGCTTGTCTCATGATAGGCACCAAGTATATATAGAGAAAAAAAAATAAATGGATGATTGAGTCATGTTGTTACTATGGTTAAAATAAATATTTTTTTAAAGAGCCAAGTTCGCCAGGCAATGAGCTTGCCTGAACATTGGCAATAATTTTTATTCACTGTTAGTTTGATGCTTCAATTGAAGTAAGCAGTGACCTAAAATAATTTCATAAATTATTTCTGAAAATCCATCAAATCTACTTATACTGTTATTTTTGACTTGTGAGTCACATTTGAACATTTATAGGGAACTCAATAATAAACCTCTGCCTGGAAGGGGAGAAGAAATTCCTCAGAAAGTGGGTGCTCTGCAATAGCTAAAGTAATACCCTTATTTTTTTTTTTATTATTTTTTTAAATGTTTTATTTATTTCTAGGAGAGAGAGTGACAGCGTGAGCAGGGGAGGGTCAGAGAGGAAGGGAGACACAGAATCTGAAGCAGGCTCCAGGCTCCGAGCCGGCAGTCAGCACAGAGCCCGACGCGGGGCTCGAACCCACGAACCGCGAGATCATGACCTAAGCGAAAGTCGGACGCTTAACCGACTAAGCCACCCAGGCGCCCCTACCCTTATTTGAAAGATGAATTTCTTCCACTAAATGATAATGTATCATCTCTATGCTGAACTTTAATTAGAGTTAAAATTTCAAACTAAGGTATGTAAAGATTATTTCTGAACTATTAATTTCCTTTTTGGCCACCCACACTGGAGCTTTGATTGTACAGAGGAAAAAAACATCTTTCTGACACTGAAGTGAACACTATGGTTGGTTAAATGCATGGCCAGCAAGCAGAGAAAAGTCAAATCCCTAAAATATAATTCTGAACGTTGTACTCATTGCTTGTGGCTATCAAAAAGTACACATATTTTCTATAAATAACTGACAATCGACCCTAACATTTTAGGGTATCTCAGAATGGAGGAGAGAATGCTTTCTTGCCTGAATGATCCCATCTACTCATATATGTGAAAAAATAATACTGATTATACACATAATTTGCTTTCTCATAATGCCAACCTGTTTTGCAGGCTCTTAAAAGGAAAGTATGCTCCATCGACCTGACTATAGGTTGAGTCAAATGGTCCTGGGTTCAAATTCCAGTTCTGTTTCTTAGTAAAAGTCCAAGTTTGGGCAAAGTATGTAATATGGTAAAGCCTTAGTTGCTTAAATTTCCATTTACGTCCTAGTCATTCACTCTGACTGCTACCCCATGAATTCTCTACTATCCTCTATCCTGCTTTGGGCCCAGGAAGGCTGATTCTGTGTGTTGCAGTGTCACAACTTTAGCCTAAAGAGGGCACCAGTGAGAGATCAGAGGATGGGTCTATGTCTCCATTAGAGCTTCTGGGAACAGTTATGATCTTTGTAGTGTGAGTACCCTTGCCACCCCATTTCTAAGGCCATAGACTCACTGGAAAGATCAAAGAAGTTGCTGTATGCAAAGCACTTAGCAAAGGCCTGCCACAAATAATGAGTGATAGATGACACCTATGTTTGAAGCCAAAACAAGTAAGTGGTGTTTTAGGAGGGTCCACAGCTAATTAAGATGCTGATTGAAATATGCCACCAACGTGAAGGCAACAGTATCAATAAAGTGTGAGAAAATGAAATATTTGGTGCACAGCCATTCCCCATCCCCTTCAAGTATTTGCCCATTGTCTGCTCAGCATACTCCAAATCC
This sequence comes from Crocuta crocuta, assembly GCF_008692635.1. NCBI lineage: Eukaryota > Metazoa > Chordata > Mammalia > Carnivora > Hyaenidae > Crocuta > Crocuta crocuta. The sequence continues at coordinate 784,158 of NW_027532196.1, forward strand.
TCCTCTGACAAAATCCAAGGGAAAAAGATTCTCTCTTGAAAAGCGGTCAGAGCAAAATAAAATTACTGCCCAAGAGGACTGCAATTAGCAGTGGTTGGGGAATGGGGATTGTGCTATGTGCTCTGTGCCAAAGGAGAGCTAGATTGAGGCAGTTTAATGACAGCACCGTGATGCCCTGGGGGAGTTCCTCTGGGGTAGGTGGGTGAGCCACTCCTTGAAAGATCACAATATGAAAACTAAGATAGAAAGTATTGCTGAGATGTTGAATGCTACATATGTGGCTCCCCCTAAATATATGAGAGAGATGCAGGTAAATACAGGGATTCTAATTTTGTTGCACTTTGATAAATAGACACTGGGTCTGCGCTGAACCACAGAGATCATGGTTTTAGAAACATGTCCAAATGTAATCCTTCTGATCCCTCAGTCTTGTTCCACAACCAAACCACCCAAGGAGAATAGTGTGATTCAGTGGTTCTCAGACTGTGGTTCCAGGGTCAGCAGCATCAGTGTTACTTAGAAACGACTGAGAAATACAAATTCTCATGTCTCACCCAGACGTACTACACCAGAATTCTGCAGGTGGGGCCCAGAGATCTGTGCTTTAATAAGTCCCCCAGGTGATTCTATGCACACTTAAATTTGAGAACCATTGTCTTGGCACAAATGCCTTGGCACCAATACATATCATCACTACTAAACACTGCTTACTACCCACTTAAGAATTAAACACAGTGCTAACCCCTTTACTTGAGTCACCACATTTAATATCTACAATAGCCTTATGAGGTAGGTACTGCTAGTGGCTCCATTTATGGGAAGAATTTGCAGAGCATACCAAGGGCACACAGCCAGTCAATGACACAGTCAGAAACTGAATTCATGCTGGTTTTCCCAATGATCCTAATCACTTTGCCTTGATATCCCATAAGGAAGAAAGATGCATCCTTGTAGAGTAAAATGCATCTTTTAAAGAGGTGCATTTGTTGCATTATGTGAACTTTTTTTTGTGAAACTGCAGAGAATATTTTCCAGCTTCCTCAGTGAAACTGGGAGCTATACTTACAAGGAACTCGAATCAACTCTAAGATGTGCTCTACCCTCAGAAAAGCACAAAGAGACATTTAGGAGACAGGGAAAGGGCTGAGCCAAGGATCTGGCGGCCAGATATATGGCCATCTGGAAAGGATCAAACTTGTACAGTTTTGAGTTGCCTAAATAAATGTCTTCTTTGTCTTTACCAAAAATCAATCTCTCTCTCTCTCTCTCTCTCTATCTACCTATCATCCATCTATCTATCTATCTATCTATCTTACACACATGCAACAGAGTTGCACATAGCTCATACTTTTATCATCAATTTTGGGAGAATATAAATTTGGATCTCTTCCCTCTTCCAAAAATGAGATTAGACTGAAAATAAGTGAATTAAAAGAAAAGCAAAAACAAAACCCCAAATTCTAAATAGGATTTTCTGTGAATTATTATATGGACTGTGCTGTCATCTGTCTCTATGAAGCTCTCACATTCTTTATTCTACACTGATAAACTGAGGTCTACTTTTACCTGGAGGAAAAAAGAATCAACAGATGTTAATTTTCCAATGGTCAATGGCTTATTACTATATTTTTATTTCACCACATAATAAAACTTCAATATAAAGTAAAAATCATGCTTCAGAAATTATACACTGTTAGATCTGTGTAATATCAAGCAGAAAAAAGGTTAAAATATATACAGAATTAATTAACATAGAAGTAACTAACTAAAATATGACATGTATTTAAATGGAGTATTCTGTACAATATATGGGGGGAATATTTAAGCTCAATTTTTTGTGAAATGTATCCTTTTATTAAAATATGCACATATGTTGGTATTTAGATATAAAAGGAAAAGATCATGATTAACAGAAAAATATTCTAGACAAATATATATTGAGAATTTGTTTACTTGGAAAAAATAAATTTACATATATCCCAGAACATTCACGAAGTTTACATTTTAGGAAAATTCTAATCAAATGCAGATAAAATTCATTAATAATAATTGGAGCATTAATAACAAGTGAAACCACCATAAAAATCAATCTGAAAAAATCTATTTGGATAATTAAAAATACCCAAATAGTGAGCTAGTGGGTTTATGTTGTTTTACAAAACACTCACTCCATGAATTTTATTGTGATGTGACAGTCATATGCTGGCTTCTACGCCCTTCACCCTTTGAAGACATTGGGTTTGTCTTATACATCTCCATATACTCAAAAGTTCCTAGGTAACAACCTTGTTTGGTAGGACTTTCAGATATCTATTAAATGCAATCCCTTTTCTTAGACTAAGATGATACTATCTAGAGGGGACAGGGCACAAATGCAGACTGGGCTGGATGGTGGAGTGGAGAATCATATCTAGCTACTCCTCAGCTTCATGCAATTGTCTTCAGGAAAGAATGAGTACTGGTCCACTGTTTCCTAATCTTTGGACTTTTCAAAGGAAAAATGGCAATTAGGATGTCAAAGAAAAATCTCCCAGTTAAAAAAAAAAATAATGCTTATTCCTTTTGAGAAAGAGAGAGAGACAGAGATCAAGCAGGGGAGGGGCAGAGAGAGAGGAAGACACAGAGCACCTCCAGGCTCTGAGCTATCTGCACAGAGCCTGACAAAGGGCTTGAACCTACAGACTGTAAGATCGTGACCTGAGCCTAAGTTGGACACTTAACCAACTGAGCCACCCAGATGCCCCAAAAATCTCCCAAGTTTTAAATGTGGGCCACACAATACATTTCTCTTTAAAATGGTGTTCAGTAATCTGGGTTTGGGCACAAAAATAAAGCGGCTCTAAGATAGTCCAGTAACAATGAGTTTAATACGGGAATTAGGGTTTACACAAATGACGGGCAAGCTGGAGTGAATTAAGTCACTGTGGAAGTTCTGGGAAGCTGCAGCCAGAAGGACAAGGGTAACACTTGTAAACCTCATCCTGAAACACCAAAGTGGTGGTTCTCTAAGGCTTATGGGGAAGCTGTTCTGGAAAGTCTCTAGAAATTTCCCACCAGTAATTACAGTCAGCAGCAATGAAGTTAGTGGTTCTCAAATCACTAAGCTACCAGGAATCCCGCATCTGCCCACACATCTGATTGCTCCTCTTCTGCTTCCCAGTTCCCACATCAGTTCCTCTAACTGGTAATCTGGAATCTGAACCATGAAGGAAAGAGGATTCTGGGGTATGTGCTTCTCAATTTCACCTCTGCATCACAGCCCAGGAAGGTGGGGATGATGCCAAATTGACAACAGACCATTCTAGTGCATGCATAAAATCCTTGATTGGAGTTTAATGAACACTTCACTGTATTGCATCTTACAGTCTCTTCTCCCTCTCCCTCTCCTCTCTTCTCTGCACCTTCCTTTGGAAACCAACTTGACAATAAACTATTAAAAATGCATTTTAAAAATAAAGAAAAGAAAAGAAAACCACAAAAAATAAATAAAAAAATAAAAATAAAAATTTTACTCAATCTTTATTTTTCTTTCTTCTTTCTCCTCCTTCCCTAATACTTCCTCTTCATCTTCTTTATGTTTTAATACCAAGAAAATACCTTCTCAGTGATCACCAGGATTTAGGGCTGAAGGGAACATATGACTATAAAGGGAAAGCAAAGTTATGTGCCTGGATGAGTTAGTCAGTTAAAGCAACTGACTCTTGATTTCGTCTCAGGTCATGATCTCACAGTTTGTGAGTTCAAGCCCCACAGCAGGCTCTGCACTATGACAGTGTGGAGCCTGCTTGGGATTCTCTCTCTCTCTCTCTCTCTCTCTCTGTCTCTTTCTCTCTCTCTCTCTCTGTCCCTCCCATGGCTCTCTCTCTCTCTCTCTCAAAAATAAATAAAGAAACAAACAAACTTTAAAATTAAAAAAAAAATAAAGGGATAGCATGGAAAGGTATTTTGGGGGACTAATAAAAGTATTCTATATTCTGACTGTGACAGTAGTTACACAAATCTATGTGTGTGTTAATTCATACAACTGTGTACCAACTGAGGACACTTTTACCATATACAGCAAAATTGTTGAATGATAAAAGCATTAAAACATTAAGAAAAAATAACATACTTTTCTGTATCAAAAGTAGGCTTCATTAAAGCAATTTAAATTAATGAAGTACATATGCTCCGTAGATTAAAAGACTATAACTGAACAATACCATGCAGGACCTCATAGAAAGTCAGAAACATGCAGAAGATGACATTCAGTGGCAGGTGCCTTTAAACAAATCAAGGGACATAATCCATTATTAATATCTAGACCTTGGCCCTTGATGAAGTTTACATAATCCTGTCCAAAACTATACTCGGGGCATGTTTATTATATGAGAATGTATTCTTTGTGTACTAATTACTCTCTTGAGAGGGAATCCATCAAATTCCCTTCACCCTTCATGACTATAAAAAGGTAAAAACTGAAATTATGGTAGAAATCAAAATCCATTTTGACAGAAGACAACTTTGTGATTGGGAAATAATACGATAGCAGTCGTTACCATGAGACAATTAAATAGACTGAACAAACACTTGCTTTCTATATATGCTTATTGACTCATATAAAAATCCACTGGATAAAAAAAGGAAAAAAATGTATTAAGTGGCTTTGACAAAGCCTACACAACTTGCATAAAAATGTATACCATTCTCAAAAAAGATTAAAAAAATTAAAAATGTGTATCGTTCCCATTCCTTAAATGTAGACATTTAATATACTGAAAGTTTGATTTAATGATTCATCGTACCAACATCCTCACTTGCGATAATACTGTCTCGTCTGTTATCTGCCACCCTCTCTCTCCACATTTTGAAAATATCTCGTCAAAATTCAACAATTGGTGGATGTAGACAAAATCTTTCAATTCAATCCTGCCTTATACTCACACTGAAGCACTTTTCAACTGTCATTTCAGAATGTCAGTTATTAGCATGCAAAAGGTTTATTTAATTTCTTTCTTTTCAGGGAAAAGAGGTTAGAAACAGCTGTCATTCAGGTGATGAATACAAGCTGCCAGCCTCTGAAACAGCAGGTGAAGTAGTTGAGGTTGGAATTAATTAGCATTTAGAGAACCCCCACACTGGATTGCATCCTGGCAAGGAAATGGCTGTCCTTCTTTGCAAATTATTTCACCTAATAAAGTGGTCTGGATAGAAGGCATTATGCAAGCATATAGCCAAACGTTTGAACCTTGAGAAGTAAACAAAATAGTTTTCTGCTCTTCCTAAAATTTGAGGCTCATGTGCATAAATCAAAGTGTAACATTCAGTAAAAAGTCATGCCCTAGCACACAGTAAGCTATTTAAAAAATTACATGCAGGGGCACAGAATGATTTCTGGCACACATATGTCATTCAACATTAACATTTGAAACTGTCCTCAGTGCTGACCAAACAAGGGCTCTGATTGGTAACATATCATGAGAGACAGAATATTTTTGAAAAGGAATCTCTCCCTGATCACAAATACTGTTTGGTTTGGGTTTCATTAAGGTCATCTCCTCAGAACACACTCAAATATCAAATACCTTAGGGGGAGGTGGGGGGAAGTCAACTCTTTTGTGTTTCAGAACTACATGTAAATCTTAACAACTGGTTATTTCAAACAAGCCATTGTAAGTTATATGACATTTAATGAACATGATAAACTTACCTTAAAAGCACACCAATGACTGATATCAGATATTTAGTGAGAGGTAATAAGTGAGCATCTGCCTGGCAGCTTCCAAGAGTAAGAAAAAGCAATACATTGTTGTAGTGCCCACAGAAGAGCAGGATGTTGATGCTAATTAAAATACTTGTTATTATTGCCTGGAAGGCATATGTCAAAACACTGTAACAAAATGGCTTCCCTATTCCAAGGTGGGGCAGACTCGGGCCAGAAGTTCTGACTGTGATTAAGGGGAGTCTGTTTTGATAACCTAAGAGGTGATTGTCTGAGTCTTCTTTATTCACAAGAACTTTTTTTTTTTGAGAATCATAACTAATCATGAAATGAAGCATTTCTTACAATGTAGGAAGAATTTATCTTCAGAGGCCCAAATTCATCTTCAGAAGCCCAAATTCAACAACTCTGCCCAACAACTACAACCACCACCACCACCAACTCATTCCCCTCTACCTAACTACCATCTCCTACATCTCTTCCACTGCTTTCACTAACTACCTCTACCCCCTTCCCAGACCTCACCAGGTCTGCTCTTCAGCCCTACCTCCACCCACCATGTCCTAATCTCCCACCCAACAGACCTACACCGTCACACCCAGACATCCTCCACTGGCTCCATCTCTGGCCACCTCCTCCTCCCTTTACCTCTTTTCCAGCATTTAGCACTTCCTACTTTATATTGTTTTATGTTTATTTACTTAGCCATCTTCTCTTTCTTGCCTAAAGCTTCCTATAGTACTTCCTTAAGAACAACTGAGTAGCAGGCAGCAGCTTTTTCCTTTTATTTCCTTTTGCCTCTAACTTAGTCCTGATAGAATGGCTACATGGTTAAATAGGAACACATTTTCCACTTCCTCTACTCACCAAGAGGTGTGATGGAGAAGAATGGGGCTCTCTGATTATTCATAGGAAGTGCAGGCTTCCTCAATGCTCCAAGCAGCAGTGCCCCTCAGATTCCCAGGAGCTGAAAGGCCTCTTCGTCAGGGCTCTCTGTAATCTGACTCACTTTCTTGAGTATAGACAAAGGTGGATCCACTGTGAAACTAACTAGCCTTAAGCTCTTCACTTACATGGGTGGGACCCTAACAATTTTTTATTTGCAATTTTGTATTATTTTATTAGTATTTTTGAAGAGGGCCCTTGAAATCGTAAAAACAATAGGTTCCACATAACCTGGATCAGACCCTAGAGAACAGAGGTTCAAATATTTATTGTTAAGCCTTACTATCAGCAGTTTTTGTGTATTTATTTTCTTTTACTCTATTATAGGCATGAGTAAGAATGGACTAGCTAAAAGCTTGTGGTGGCATGAAATTTTTCTAGCAGATATTTGAGGAGGTTTTTTAATATGAGATCTAGAACAAAGACACTTCTTCACTGGTCAGCACAGAATCAGTAAAGACAAGTCACCCAGAAATACCCTCAATGTCTTATTTAAAGACTAAAGTTTCATTGGTACAGCAACTGTGAAGAACAGTATAGAGTTTCTTCAAAAGACGAAAAATAGAACTACCCTGAGATCTAGTAATCACACTACTGAGTATTTACTCAAAAAACACAAAAACACTAATTCAAAAGGATACATGCACCTCTGGGTTTATTGCAGCATTACTTACAATAACCAAGATACGGGGGGCACTTGGGTGGCTCAGTCAGTTAAGCATCCAACTTCGGCTCAGGTCATGATCTCACAGTTTGTGGGTTTGAGCCCTGTGTCGGGCTCTGTGCTGACAGCTAGTTCAGAGCCTGGAGCCTGCTTCAGATTATGTGTCTCCCTCTCTCTCTGACCCTCCTCTGACATGGCTGTCTCTCTCTCTCCCTCTCTCTCTCAGAAATAAACAAAACATTAAAAAAAATAAAATAAATAACCAAGAAATGGAAACAGCCCAAGTGTCCATCAATACAGATGGATGGATAAAGAAGATGTGGTATATCCATGCAATGGGATATTATTCAGCCATAAAAAAATAATGACATCTTGCCATTTGTAACAATATGGAGACTATAATGCTAAGTGAAATAAGTGGAAGAATACAAATATCACATGATCTCACTCATAAGTGGAATTTCAGAAACAAAACAAATGAACAAAGGAAGAAGAGGAAGAGGAAGAGGAAGAGGAAGAGGAAGAAGAAGAAGAAGAAGAAGAAGAAGAAGAAGAAGAAGAAAGAGAGAGAGAGAAAGAGAGAGAGAGAAACCAAGGAACATGTTCTTAAGTATAGAGAACAAATTGATGGTTTCTAGAAGGGAAATGGGTGGGGGAAAGAGGGAATGAAGGTTAAAGAATACACTTATCATGATGAAAATAAAATAAAATAACAAAATAAAGACTAAAGTTTCTTTCTTGTCTCAGAACATTTGCACTCGCTGGTGCCTCTGCCTGGAATGCTCATCCTCCAGATCTATACAAGGGTGACTTCTTTTTGACCATCAACTCCTATATCACCCTGTGAGAGATGTTCTCTGAAATAATCACTACCCCATCTGTTACAGTCTATCATAATCCTCCATTTATTTCCTTCAAAGCACAGATTCTCATTCATTTTTTAACTGATGTATTTGTTTATTTATTGAATGCTTCCCCAATTACAGTGTAAGCTCAAGACAGCAGAGAACTCAATGGTCTTGGCCACTTTGGTATCCTTAACACCTTGATCAGTGCTTGACTTCTAGAATAATTATTATCTTATAGACGAAACAAAGAGTAGGTGGTTGAGTGAGTGGGTTTGGTGAATCTGATTCAAATTCGGTAAAAATATTTATGAAGTCTACTATAATGTTTTCTCGCACAACAGAGAAATATGGGTGGTAAAGTTAAGGCAAAACAAGTCAATCATATATAAAGAATATTACAATGAATCCAGGGGTCATAGCCCTTTTTCTGCACTAGAAGAGTGGAGGGTTTCAACATGATCTCGTCCATGAACATAGTTCACTGTGGTAGTAAAAGGATTTCAGAGGGAAGCTTGGCTAACCAGAGTGAGGAAATGAAGTTAGGAAAAGCCCCTCAGATAATTTTAATATTCCACACTACACTCAAATATGGATGGTGTGGAAAATCCCTAAATTACTGGGCAAACTAAAAAAATATCTAGTGGAGTGTCACATGCCTTGTGTTGGAGCTGTCATATCAAGAGATCCCACATGCCTGTGTTTCAACTGGTTACAGTAGGGTCGCCTGAGAAATTGAAAATAACAATAAACACATATACATTAATGGGCCCTGCCTGACATTGGGTCAATCTCTGGGGTAGGCCAGAAAAACCAGCACACTAAAAGCCTTCCCTAGAGATTCAAAGATGCAGCTACTGGATTTGAAGACCACGGTGTTGGGTGACAAAACCAGGATTCGAAAAGACCTTAACATGCTTTAAAATGTGCCAAAAAAGACAAAACATGGATGATGCTGGGATTTTGTGTTCTCTGAACCAGTCTTAGGAACTGAAGAAGTTGAGTTAATGAATAAAGAATTCGAATTCTCAACAAAACAATAGGAAATCCTTCTTTAAAGGCGTGTGTGTGTGTGTGTGTGTGTGTGTGTGTGTGTGTGTGTGTGTGTGTGTAAAGTATAGAACTGGTAAGACTGTGCCAAACATCTTCCATTTGACCTGCTTAGTTTGATCTTTTCTGCCCTGCACCAAGGCTGGAGGCTGACTTATATGGATCATATCAATGGCCTCTTTTTCACTCTGGCTTCTGGTCGGAAAAAAAGGAGGCTCCCTGATCCCCACCAGGAATCTAAAGGAAGAGAGGAGAGTAAGGTTTCTAGGTATTTACTTGCTCATCTCTCTTCATTGCATTTAACTCAGCTTCATGGGCCCTCCATGTGATTATCTCTGTCCAGAGAGTCCCTTTATTAAACTTTCTTTATTTTCCTAATTTGAAAGTGTCATTTTGTTGAGATTGTGTTTTATACAGACTGATGGGAAGTTAGGCTGAAGGTGGATATGGTTATGGCTTAGTAGTTGTTTTAAAGAAGCTAATGAGAATGTGGCCTTATTATAGTGTCTCAATATGTGTTTAGAATCAGATATTGGTCCCATGGTTTTCTGTACACATCCTGTCTCATCAGAGATTTATGTCCATTTCATGGGGAACTTTGACATCATGGAGGGGCCAGCAGGGCAGACAGATGGCTGGTTCAATGGGCACATTTTTGAGCTCATCTGCCTTGGTAAGCCTTCAACATGCTGCAGGAAGAAGCAATACCTTACTGGTCTAGTCATAAGGAGGAACTCTGGGAGCCAGATGGGCTGGATTTGACTCCTGGCTCTGCCACTTACCAGTTGTACTACCACCGACAAGTTATTCATCCTCTCTTCAAGTTCCTGAGCTATTTTCTTAACTATAAAGTATAAATAATAGTAATAATAATAATAATACCTCTCTCATAGGTTATGGGGATTTGATGAGTTACCACCAATAAAGCATTTGAAACAATCCCTAACATACAGAAATGCTGATGCATAGGAGCACATGTACCCCAATGTTCATAGCAGCACTCTCAACAATANGAAACAACCCCTAACACAAAATAAATACCATATAAACATGTTTAAATAAATAAAGTAAAAATTCATGTCCTCATTTGCTAATTTGATATAGCAAATTTCAGAGAAAACCAATATTTTTAATAAGAAAAATAGGTTATGTTATTCTTCTTCTATAAATAGCAAGGATATTTTTAAATGGCTAGGTATTTCTGCAGAAATTGGTTTCACCTACAAAGAGCTATTAAAGTATAGATTATAACATTAAAATAAATTTTTGAGACATTAAACCACTTATACTAACAGAAGCTTAGCAAAATACCCTAGAGGTTAAAAATTCTAATGTTTTATTTCTGTTCTGAGATGCTGAGAACATGGTTTGGAGGGGCCAATGCTAGCATTTTAATTATTCACAACAGCCCTGTCCTTGGCTACCACAGACAATGATAGTGTGTTACCTGTTTACAGGATTGTAAGAAACTTGAATAAGACTTCAAATTTATCCAAAAAGGATAGTAATTTCTGGCATGGGTAAAGAATTTTTTGTTGTTGTTAAGGTTTAAGGTTTCAAAAGCCATGAAGCATGACGTTGACAATTCTGACAATTTTCCATGAAAGGGAATGAAGAAAAGCAGTCATGTTAGAAGAGAATTTTTTTCTCTGAAAACCACTCTCTCTATTCTGTTAGTACTCATTTAAAAATCTCAACAATTATGTTTGTATAAAAGGTAGAAATGCTGGCATCATATTGTAAGGGGGCTAGAAATTATACTTGTATTTACCATCTTTCATTATCATTCTCTCTGTTATTTAATCTTCAACTTTAACTGACCCTCCAGGAAGATTTGGAATTTGAGAATATATGAAAGGAGTTGCTTGTATGAATATCTATGTCTAAAGAAGAAATATGGATAACTTTTAAAAGGTTTTATGTGAGCTGAGGAATGCTAATGGTTAGGTTTTTTACTATATGCCCAGGGCATGTCTCCTGCTTAGCTGAGAGTCAGTGTCATGGCTTTTTTTTTTGTTTTTTTAAGCTCATTTCCATTTGGTGGAACAATGGCTCTAAATTAAAAATTCTTAGTTGTGAACAATATCTGCAGAGCCCATAACAAGAACTCCCAGCAACTCCTTTCTCTCAAGGAAGTGGGGAAGGTCATATAAGAATTGTGCCAATGTCAGGTCCTCTTCTTCCCAGAACAGGAGGCGTCACCATATCTTTCTCCACACAACTTACTTTATGCCATTCCAGGTAAGGCCATAGATTTCTAAGTTTATTCAGTCCTATGATATGTTTAATAAAGAGAATTTAACAATAATTGGAAGCCATGTGGAATGTATTTAATCATTTATGTTTAATGTTTAAATATTATGTGGAATTCACTTAAAACTTTTCACCAAATCTCCCAAAACTGATCACAAAGATACTTTTTTTGTTTTTTATTTTGAGAGTGAAAGAGAGAGAGAGAACCAGTGGGAAGGGGCAGAGAGAGGGAAACAAAGGATCTGAAGTGGGCTCTGCACCGACATCAGAGAGCCCAAAGCAGGGCTTGAACTTCTGAACTGTGAGATCATGACCTGAGCCAAAGTTGGATGTTAACCGACTGACCTGCCCAGGCACCCCAATCACAAAGTTTCTTAAAGAAAATCATGTTTTGTGTATATGTGTATGCATATTTTCTATCTGCTTTCTAATTTTTATCTAAATCAGAAAATGTTCAGAATCAATATAAATAAAGACTTCATCTGTCATTTCTGTGTCTCCAGTGCATAGGACAGTGTCTGGGACATGGCAGTTGAGAGAGTCAACAAATACGAATAGAAACTAAACATGTTGAATACTAATACTGAACATTAACTCTGAGCAAGGCACATAGCAGGTACTTGACATGCATCGTCTTAATCTCCCAACACTGCTGAAAGTTAGTTGCTGTTGACATCCCCTCTTACAGAGGAAAATTTGCCCAGGATCTCACACCTCAGAAATGGAAGATCTGGGGGCGCCTGGGTGGCTCAGTCGGTTAAGCGTCCGACTTCAGCTCAGGTCATGATCTCACGGTTCGTGGGTTCGAGNAAATGGAAGATCTGGAGTTGAAAGTGGATAGCTGTACTCCAGAACCTCACATCTGCTGTAAATACCACTAATCCCATTTACCCTTTTCCCTATTCACTTTAACACTTGAGAACTCAAATATGGCTCTTTGTACCCTGATGAGAAATTATTCTACATTGATCACATATTTGTGAAAATGAGAAATGTAATGATTACAATGATTTCCAATAAAATATAGTTTTATATATATTTTAAAAAGTACTTACTGACATAAAAAAATAACAATTATTTTCTCTCATTTTAAACTCTTTCATAAACCTCCCTTGCTTTCCCCCTAAGCAGATAAAGGAACAGAAAAAAAAAAAAAACACACAAACAAAACCATGCTTTAAGTGTAAGCAATTAATATAGCTTGTTGCAGCTAATGGAAAGCTAATTATTTAAAACAGGAAAAGTGCTCTTAAGGTATTTTTAGATGTGAAAATAATACTGGTGTCATTTAACACACATACTTTAATAGAATTTTGTCATAAAATAAAAAATTTCCAGTGAATCTGAGATGGGACTTGAGAATGTGGCCCATATTATATGTTGATTTTTGTCATGGTTGTTTCATATAGACATCCTTTAGAATGTGACCCCTTCCAGCATGTGGTATCATATGCATGCTTTATATAAGGGAGAATGGTGAGGACTTAACCACTTAAGCACCTTCCAGACATCCCCAGCTAGCAGGCAAAGGACCTGAGTTTTAATCTTAACTTTGATAGTAACTAGGTATGTAATCTTGGGCAATCACTTAACCACTTCTTGCTTCTGTTTTCTGAAAGCTGAATTAGGTATCCCTTAGACACTTTCCAGAACTAAAAATATCTTTCAATTCACTGCCTTTTAATAAGGCTGTTATTCTTGGTAAATTCTAAATCCTAATTAATAATTTATCTATATATTTAAATCATCCCTCCCCTTTAAAAATGCTTCAGAAGTGTGTTTATGAACGGATAGAAACAGGTAGGTGACTTAGTAAAGTTTCTTAGGGTTTGGTTACTTGGAAAAGCTGTGAGCCTGTAAGGACAGAATGCTAATTCTGCACCTACATGGTCATGCAGCCAAACTGCCTCTGATCTGATGGAACGAATGGTGAAGTAGCAACACCCCTGAGGTCCTGCAGCTGGCAGGCAAGAAGAGGTATGAAGATGCATGCTACCCAGAATTTAACATAACATCAATGTTTCTGCTCAACCTAGGAAACCCAATACAGGGGGTGAGGGGTGCATGCTATGGGTGTGAACACAAAATGCCAACACACTGTTATAATAATAGACTCAGATTAAAGAGGTCTAGAGACAACAGTAGTGTCCAGACACTCCTGGGTTGATAAGTAAAGTTGATCACCAGGGGCGCTGGGTGGCTCAGTCTGTTAAGCATCCAACTGTGGCTCAAGTCAGGATCTCAGGGCTCCTGAGTTTGAACTCTGCGTTGGGCTCTCTACTGACAGCCCCACAGCCTGAAGCCTGCTATGGATTCTGCCTCCCTTTCCCTCTGCCTCTCTCCCACTCATTCCTTCCCTCCCTCCCTCCCTCTCTCTCTCTCTTTCTTAAAAATAAATAAACACAAAAACAATTTAAAAAATAAAAATAAAGTTGATCACTAGAATTTTGCAGAGTTGGCTACATATCATGACAAAATCTGGGTGCCTCAAAGATAACTGTGAACAAATGCATAAGAAAGGACAATTATTTTCTGCAAATACTAATAGAGTGGCTAGAAAAAGAAACTGACTCTCAAACATCAGCCATGTATATGTGCTGCTGAAGCGAGCACAAACATCAGACAATGTAGAGTAAAAAAATGAATTACAGAACTTGGACAAGGTTGAGTCTAGAACAGAACAAGATGGAAATATTCTTTCAGGTATTCCTTAATGAAAGGAAACTAGACTTTAATATCTGAATCCACTGTATACCCACTAAAGCTTGTTTTGTATATTTAGACATAAATTAATATGAAATATAATTAACTTGTAGCTCTCATTCCAAAGGAATGGTTCATTCCTTTCACCTTTTATAATACTTTTATCATTTTCATAAAGTTCTGAATTGTAAATATCTTTTAAAAGATATGGCTACACATGGTTTTCTGGAGTACATAAGTCCTACCTGTCTATATTAGTCAAAATTCTGGTATCCAAGATAAAGAATGGGCAAAGATAAGTACACAGTTCTTGTCTTGACAGACTGCTGACTTAGTAAGTCTCAGTTCTGTCTGACTGCACCTAATTTTTTAAAAATTAATGCACAATAGCTAAATATACAGATAATTATAACATATGTAATACCTTCCAGTCTAGTCCCATTAGTGGCAGATACTGACAAGTGGTTCAATAAGCCCCCATTCCGATTTACTTTCCCACTTACTTTCATAGCTATACTACAAAGACAAAGAGATAAAACCATATTTCGGGTGCCTGGATGGCTCAGTCAGTTAAGTGTCTTACTCTTGATTTCGGCTCAGGTCATGATCTCATGGTCTCGGCCCCACATTGGGCTCTGCACTGAGAGTGCAGAGCCTGCTTGGGATTCTCTCTCTCTGTCCCTCCCCTACTCACGTTTTCTCTGTTTCTCTCAAAATAAATAAATAAAATCTTTTAAAAATTAAAAAGAAACATATTTATTTTAGGGGTTGGCATGTAATAAGGATCCCTCAAGCAGAATCAACCCTGTGAAACCTGAAGATGACAGCAAACAACAAAAAGTATCAGATTCATGAAAGGGTGCCTTTTTGGTAAGCATCATGGCAATATAACTAGTTCTTTGGGGGAGTTATGCCAGAGTTTCTGGCACACAGACCTCAATGTCATATGTATCAAGATATGGGGAGTAGCAGCAATGGTCTTTCTGTTTGGACAGTATAGTGATTGAGCATTTCTCAAGTTATGTTATCCGAGGCTGTATTGGCCTCTGCTTAATCTACATAGAATGGATTCTGTAGTATGTAACCATTGGTAACATACTATCTATGCTATAGCTTAGAACCTGGTAACATACTATCTCAGCTATAGCTTTCCTTTTCTTTCCTTCTTGAACCTCCACCCACTAGCATACATAGCCATAATAACTTATTTTTCCTTTCACTTCTTACAAAGCTTTTGAAGAAGACAATCTCTTAAGATCCAACCTCAGTCTACCTTGGAAAGTTTTAAATGGGTAGAAGAAGTCAAGATTCTACTAAAACTGTATCATATCATTTTATATATAATGATAAATATCCAAGAGACTGAACACTAAGAGTTTTTCCCCCCCACAATTACATACACACACAAAAAATGTGTTTTGTTGAAATCCACATTCACTGAAATCGCAAAAATCCCAATATAATTATCACCAATCTGGTAAAGCTGTGAATTTAGTTAATTTTATTTCTTGAGGAATTCAGAACTTTTCAAGTAAACTTTTATAATTAGTCACTGCCTTTGTCTTTTTTTTTTTTTTTTCCTAGCCCACATACAGATGACAAACACAAGATCCACATACAGATGACAAACACAAGATACAGCAAGCTAAACCTTTTTTCCTCCTAAGGAAGAAAAATACATCAGTTGAAAACATATCTAACAGTCTGTGTTGGCTCTAATTTCAGCCTCCTATTATATTCCATTCTCATATCTATTCATTCAAGTAATCTCTTTGGCATGGCTACAGTAGGTTTGATTTTTTCATTTAATTTTCTGGGGCTGCATAAGCATTTAGACATATTGTTTCCTATTTTAAAATATCTGCTTCAAACACTTCTCAATTAACAAGAAGAGTGAAAAATGTCCCAGTACTACCTACAGAAAACTCTGCATTCAGGCAGAGTAATGAAGGGAGCACAGGAAAGAATGGAAAAAGAAAACTAACCACCACCAAGAGGCTACTTATCCCAGGTGCCTTACTGATTCCGATATGTTATTTGTTTCATTTTCTCAGCAACCATGTGAAAAGCCAAATAGCTTGCCCAAATTCATTAGTATACCACAGCAACAATACTGGAACTCAGAACTATTTGCCATGTCCATTAGACTCACCAGAGCTGTCACGAACACATTTTGTTAAGCCCCTGGGAATGAGGCAATTGATAAATCCTGTCCTGTATCTCTCTATTTGAATTTCTTCCAATGAGGTGCACCAAGATATCTTGTTTAGAGTTTAAGGTACACATTCAAATACAAATGTTGTTGTACAATAAATGTAAAACATCATTCAGGAACAACAGAGAATGTTGTCACACTCATACAGAAGAACAATTTGCAAAGCGCATTCCATACTATGAATCACAAATCTACAAATGACCAGGGTTTCTGGGGGAATATAACAGCTCAAGAGCCTCATGTGCATTGAGCCTTACAAATTAAGCCTTCTATGTATATCCTGCCAACTTCCAATGGATGAAATGTCATTTTCCTTTGTAAATATGATGACTTACATAGAACCAAATACATAGAGACAGAAACACGTAATGGCCTTTAAAAATCTAGCAATTTGATGATTAAGTCATGCCTTCAAAATATTCCTTAGATGTTTCATTACAGAAGAGCATCCTGGTGATAAGCTATAAAGAATAAAGTAATCATTATGTCTAACCTCTATGTGACATTAATTTTCTGAAGCTAAGATCAGTATAGAGCAGTAAGTAAGGTGAGTTTTTGTTTTCCTGGATTTATTACCTCATAGCACCACAATGTTATATTACAGAAGACTAAAATGTATAAAGAAAGCATTTGGAAGTGGGCATAAGTTCATCCACAGCTGTTAACTCCCATATATCAAAAGCACAAAAGGAAAAAAACAACAACAACAAGAGAGATTATCCTCTGGTGAACAGAGGATATGGGAGTGGATTCTCTTTAAAGATGGCCAAACAAGACAAGCATTGCCTCATTTCAACCACTCGCACCATGAGAATTGAATTAGAAAAATTAAAAAAAAAATGTGCCAACACATTATATACAGAAGGAGAGGCATTCAACCCAACCTTAAAAATATTAGAGCCTGAGGAGGCAAGGCAATTGGAAATACAAAGCATATTCCAGGCTGATGATGCTCATTAGATCTGTAGTCTTCCTTTTAGCCTTCCCTATGGTTATAACATGTGGTTTAATGGTAGTAACTTGTGACAAGCAGAGAATAGGATGGGTGATACCAGTACTTTTGCTTTCATCTGTGCCTCTTCAGATCAGAGACTAGGACTTCGATTTTACAGTCTACGTGCTAGTGTCTGTTGAAGGAGGATAAAGAGATAGACCAACAGGCGATGTGCTTGAGTTTCTCTGCTCCCAATCCAGTGTTCTGATTCTGATGGAAGTGCTAACAACTACACATAAGCATGGTTATTTAGTCTGTGTATCTCTACAAAAGCTCTTAGATAAATTATTTGCCCTCATCTGCCCTTCCCAAGTTTGCAATCACATCATTCTTATTCCTTAAATATTACTTAAACTTTCTATATATGTGGTATTTAACTCCACTTCCATATAGTAGGATTTTTTTTATGGTTTTATATTATGTGCTTAAGTTGTCTTAAAAATGTGATTTTGATTATAAACCAATTTTACAAAAACTGAAAATGGCCTTGGTCTAATTTAAAAGATTTTTATAGCACCTGAAGAGATACAATCTATAAGAAAATCACTCATCATGACACATTATATATGTGTGTGTGTGTTTGTGTGTATACATATATATAATCTAAAATATTATATATATATGTTTATATATGTATATACATATATATTTTATATATAAGTATATATATAAAATCTTTTAGATTATATATGTATATATAATATATATGTATATATAATATAATAAGCAAACTTATATATATATATATAAAGTTTGCTTATAAGTTAAAATTTGCTTTATTTGCTTATAAAATCTTAATATTATGATTAAAGTCATAATCTTTTTTCAGACTGAGCAGTGATGAAAAAAAGGTAGAGATGACTCATGTTATAATTTTAGGGAGATTCTTCTCTTTATCCCTCAGCCCAAGAAATTCTGAAGCAGATGGCCTGTAATTCATCATGGCCCTGGACACCCATGCAGTCACCCATCTTGGATATTGTGACAAGACAGACCCTTGAAGTACTTATGAACAAAAATCAAACAACCAAACAACAAGCAAAAAAAAAAAAACAAAAAACCAAAAAACAAAAAAACAAAACAAAACACAGTTTGAGCCATCCTAGAGTTAAAGATGATGCTCAGATATCCCTACCTCCTGGAGAGCTTTGAGTTAATACCACATCCTGGAGAAATCTGAGGTATTCTATGCCAAACTGAATGCAGCTGCTTCTCCTGGAGTTGCCCCTCTAGAGTTAGCTCTCCTTGAGACCATCATCCCTTTTCTCCTTGGCTCTGACTCTTCAGTTATTTATTTCCTTCCACACTGTCTATAATTCATATCTCCAAATGAAGTAAAGGGGGAAAACACAAAGGAATCAACAGAGAAGGGACTGTTGGCTTAGGTTATCATGTAAGCCGTAAAGAGAACATCATTTGCCATGACAATATGTGCATTCATTCAAATAACATTTATTGACAGCTTGCTATATTCTAGAGGATACTGCATTGGTCATGACAGAGAAGATCCCTACACTCATAAAGCACATCTTTCAGGGGGAAAGACAGAAAATAAAGAAATTAAGCAACATATGTACTATGTCTGATGGCAATAAGATATAGAGAACAATAAAGAAAGGAAGAGAATGAAGAATGTCCAGTTGCTGCTATTTTAGGTAGGGTGGTCACGGAAGGCCATCCTTACAAAGGTGACTTTTACCCAGTAACCTGAAAAAAAGTGGGGACAGAAGAGAAATTGAGATTTGGGTGAGGGAAGAGTAAGAAGATCCATGAGGCTGGGGAGGACAGATGAGAAGGAAAACAGCAGGAGGTAATGTAGATTTTTTACATTTTTTTATTGTTTTATTTATTTCTGAGAGAGAGACAGTGTGAGCAGGGGAAGGTCAGAGAGAGAGGAAGACACAGAATCTGAAACAGTCTCCAAGCTCTAAGCTAGCTGTCAGCACAGAGCCTGATGTGGGGCTCGAATCCATGAACCGTGAGATTATGAACTGAGCTGCAGTTGGACACTTAACCGACTGAGCCACCCAGTTGCTCTGGTAAGGTAGATTTTGTAAGACTTTGACTTCACTTGAATGAGACTGGGGGAACCAACAATGGGTTCCAAGCAGAAAGCAGAAGAGTGACATGACCTGACTTACATTTTTTTAAAGAATCACTCCAACTGCAATGTTGAGAATAACTATAGGAGGATGAGGTCTGAAGCAGAGAGAAAACTAGAAGGCAGCAGTAAAGTATGACAATGATCACAATTATGATGAAGGGAACAGAGTGGAGAAAGGAAAGTAATGTGGGTGAGAAATGGTCAGATACCTTATATACTTTAAGGTAGAGCCAACACGATTTCCTGAAAGGCTCAACATAGTAAGAGAAAGAGGATACTCAAGGAGTACACCAAAAGTTTTGTCCTGAGCTTCAGAAGGAGAGTGTTGCCATGAACTAGGATGAGAAAAATGGGGAAAAGGTGTATATATATCTATTCTGTGGGGCTCAATACAGTACTACATAAGAAATTCTGTTTCAAAGATGGTATATTTTAGATCCTCATTAGGAATCCAAGTGGAGGGGCGCCTGGGTGGCTTAGTCAGTTAAGCCTCTGACTGACTAAGTTCAGGTCATAATCTCATGGCTGGTGAGATCTCACGTCGGGCTGTGTGCTGACAGCTTACAGCCTGGGGCCTGTTTCAGATT
This sequence comes from Crocuta crocuta, assembly GCF_008692635.1. Lineage (NCBI taxonomy): Eukaryota > Metazoa > Chordata > Mammalia > Carnivora > Hyaenidae > Crocuta > Crocuta crocuta. The sequence continues at coordinate 804,219 of NW_027532196.1, forward strand.
CTGTGTCTCCCTCTTGCTCGCTGACCCTCCCCTGCTCATTCTCATTCTCTGTCTTTCTCTCTCAAAGAAATGAATAAACATTTAAAAAGGAAAAAAAAAAAGAAATCTACGTGGAGATATTGAGTAGTCAGTTGGATGTACAAGTCTCCAATTAAGAGGAAAGGTCTGAGGTAGAATACAAATTTATGACTTAGCATATAAGGCCCCAAGTGTAGCTGAGATTATTAAGAATGAGTGCTGATAGATAAGAATTTAAGGATTAAACTCTGGGGCTCTTCAATATTAAGGGGGCAGTGATACAAGTGAGAACCATAAAAGAGATTGGAAAGGAGCAGTCAGCGAGGGAGGAGGAAACTGTTTCACGTGAGAGGAAAAATCAACTGGGTCAACAGAGAATTGACTGTCAGTAACTGAGAATGGATACAACAGGTGCTACAAGGCAATGATGAGGAAAAACTTTTTTTAAATCTCCAGCTCCTAACTTTAATTCAAAAGCAAAACTTTGGTAGAAATATCCTGCTCTCTTATTGAAATACCGTGCTCCTATTTGCAACACTTAGGAAGTAAGTTATTTTACTTAGATTGTATTGAAATTCTGTTGATAGTTCATGTTATAAGATGATGTCCCTAAACCATATGCTCAAAATACCCCCAGGCTTTTAAAAATCCTTACCGAATGAGGAAATTATTCAATAAAAGGAAATTATCTCAGCGACTGTGTTACTAGGAATGTAGTTTAGTGATTTTCCAGAAAGACAGATTACCTGGCCCAGATGGATAATTTTCTTAGTCTGGTACCATCAAAGCTGATAAAAATCAGTTCTAGTCACTGTCTTATGAATATTTTCCACTTACCCTCTGGATACCAGTGTGCTGTCTGGGACTTGACAAAAACTGTAGATTCAGTGGGTGGAAAGCACCTCAAAAGCTCAAGATCCAAATAAGTTAATGAATCAAATTTCTGCCCAGGAACATATTTTAGCAGCATTCAGGGGTATATAAGGGCAGACACTACTGCTTTCTAAATTCAATGATAAAATAATTTAGAATATAAAAACTGATTGAGTTCTAGAGTATTCTCTGACCTGCATACTAGAAATCCCACTTATAGGGGCACTTGGGTGACTCAGTTGATTAAATGTCTGACTCTTGGTTTCAGCTCAGGTCATGATCCCATGGTAAATGGGTTTGAGCCTCACATTGGGCTCTGCGCTGGCAGTGCAGAACTGCTTGGGATTCTCTCTCTCTCTCTCTCTCTCTCCCCACCACCCCTACTCACAATGTCTCTGTCTCTTTCCAAAATAAATAAATAAATACTTAGAAAATAAAAAGAAGTCCCACTTAGATGTGCTTGTGTTAATTAGAGGTCGCTAATAAGCCATGCATTTTTCTCTGCCTAATCACCTTAGGAATCCAAGATGCGGAGGGAAGGAGGGGAGGGAAGGGAAAGGAATGAGTGGGGGAAGGGAAGGGAAAGGAAGGAGAGGAAAAAAGAAAAGAAATAAAGAAATGAAGAAAGATCTATACTACTAAAGAAAGTTAAGTATTGAGGAAAAGTTGAAAAATAAAATGGCCCTAGACCATATATGAAACATTTTTTTTGGCAAAGCACAAAAACAGTTAAAATAAAGGTATCTTCAATACTGTGAATTGAGAGACTAGGAAGAGTAAAAGGTTAGGAAAGACTGAGAGATTTGTCCAATATCACAGGGAAGCCACAGACATTTCTTTCTCAAACCTGGAATCTAGATCTTCTTAACTCCAAGTTGACCATTTCTGACAACTTAGAGAACAGAAACAACTGGGAAACAATCAGAACTACTCTTTCATATAAAGCAAAACAAAACAAAACTTGATAAATTTTTATGTAATTTGATCTTAAATAATTCATGTGCAATATTAGACATCCTTATAAACTCTGCACACAGTGATTGTACATTCACAGGGAATTCAATTTGTAGCATACACTACATGCTAATATGGAAATATCAGAATAAATATTTTCTTCATTTGGCTGTTTTATGAGGCACTTTATTATACCTGTGGCCATTCCCTCAACTCTATCTTGGTTATAATTTACCAAAAGATTATCCCTGACACTAAATATATCTTAGCCTTACTGGCAAAGTCCCAGCCTGCACAATGTTCTGGCTATGCTGTTTATGTTGCCATTTGCAAGCTGAATGTATTCAGAACAGCTGGGCAGACAGCATCTGGAGCAGGAATTTGCCTTTAGGTATACAGTGACTAACAAAGATACCAAGGAAAGAAGTATAAGCATTAATAGTTTCATGCTTTTATATACATGACAATAATGCTTAGCAAAATGGCTCAAATGTATCCAAAGTTACCTACTCCTAAGAATTTTCAAAACCAACCTTAAATGTTTCTGGATCAATAGGAATTAGTTTAAATTGTGCTTGTCTCAGGCAAAGACTGCTATAAATCAATCTTCCAACCATACACGAGCAGCTTAAAATTACATCACATGCCATGGCCAACAAGTGTTGGATGCCAAATCTAAATAGAGTAGATCTAATTTTCACTAGATTGGAATATGTAATACAGAAATGGACTTTTAAAATGTCATGGGAAATAACTGCCTTGCCTTTAATGGCAATATGCTCCTTAAACACCCAATGCACAGATCTAATAGACTAGGAATCCATGTCACAGTAGTGACTTGATTCATCAGTACCCCACCGCCCAAATTATATATTATGTCACTATAGTTTAAAAAGATTGTTGGCTATCATTTCTAAAAATTGTGAAAAAGTGGTATTCCCTACTTCATGCTTACTGCTCACCAAGGGAGTAATGCAATATAGGGTTATAGTTCTTATAGACTTTCCAAGGGATGAATGAGGCTGGTGGAAAGTTAATTTCAACAGGTAACTTTGTTGCAGGTAACTGTTACAACAAACAGGCTTAAGATTTGTACTAGAATGTAACTTTGGACAAATACTAACCTGCATATTTTCTACGAATCACTAGTACCTCAGATATTCTAAATCTGTGAATACCTTGAAAAAATTTCATCTTTAGTTTTTTAAGTTTATTTATTTTGAGATAGAGAGTGTGCATATGTGTGAGAGTGTGAACAGAGGAGGGGTAGAGATAGAGAAAGAGAGAAAGTGAGAGAGAGAAAAAAAGAGAATCTCAAGCAGTATCCATGCTTCTCAGCACAGAGCCAAATGTGGGGCTTGATCTCATGAAATGCAAAATCATGACCTGAGCTGGCATCAAGAGTTGGATGCTTAACCAGCTGAGCCACCGAGGCACCCCCCAAAAATTCCATCTTTAATGAATTAATCTAAAACAAACAAATAAACAAAAGAACAAAAAACAAAAAACAAACCTCAATGAGAGAGATGAGAGGACAGAGAGATCACACCTAACATCTAAGAAAGTTCTTAATGAAATTAAAATAAATAAAAGTAAATAACTTCTACGTAATAACTTCTATCTGGTTAAAGGGTATTCAAAAAACCTCACATTTTTTAGCCTCCTTATATTTGAGAAATGTGAAATAAAATCAGATTTACAAGAACATCCTTGTTTGGGATCTGGATCTGTGATAACCCACTATTATGTTAAGCCCCAAACTATTCTCTGGTTATTCACATAAGGCAAATTAAATTAAAGACGACCTGGATTTTTAAGCCCAGGGCAAGAGAAAGCTGAGCAGGTCACAGAAGAAAAAACTATTTGGTTTTCAAGGAAGGCTGCTAACCACTCTATCTCAGCACTGGTGCTTGCTGTGGGGAACCAAGCTGGGGTTAACTCAAAAGGGAATTAATTAATCTCCCTTATTTCAGCAAAGGGGAGAGATTTCTACAGGGATGCTGGCTGTTTGAGATGCAGGGAAGTCACTGGAAATGTCTGCCTGCAGTGATCTCAGGTGTGCTTACCTGCTGGCTGCAGACTGAGAGGCGGGGACCCAGCAGGCTGTGTGGAAGTCTGGAAGCAACTACTCTAAATTGCTCTTGGGAGATGCTTTGATTTCCTCTAGGAAAGAAAGATAAAGGAGGGGCTCCTGGGGCCAGGGCAGGTGGAACCTTGGAATATTTTCTATTTATTTCTCCTGACTCTTTTCGTCATTTGGCTTCATCATTCATTGAGGTTTCTTCCTATCTGGTTTAATTTAAGACCAGTGCTTGCTTGTTTTTGTTGTTCTCCCTGATTTCCTGGAAGACTGACAAACAGTCTAAAGAATGTGAGTGCCTGCTTTGAATTAAGCCCACTGAGTCAAATTACTGATTGCAGAGGCAGCGGTTAGGAACAAGCCGATTTTGATTCATGTTAGAAAGAAGCACTCACGGTTCCAAAGCAACGCAAGGAGCAGAGAGAACATAGCTGTATTACTTGGTTGCTCACACGGAGGCAGGAATAAATTACTTGTTTGTTTAACAGCTTTTGAAAGTAGCAGATAGATTGCTTTTGGTGACTAAATGTGGTTATGAGAGGTTGAACAATTGGAGTCATTTCCATAATCAGCAATTGCTGTTGCTGAAATTAGAGAGAAAAGTAAGTGATAAATAAAGGGAAAACATGTCTGGCAGGAAGCATTATTCAATCATAAGCTATCCCAAATGGTTAAAAATGTAGCTTATATTACACTCCTGTGAATTTACAACAACATGGAAAAAAACAGACCACTCAATTTCACAGTTCCAGGGAAAAATGAGACTCTTTCTGGAACTTTTACTTTCCCAGCAATGTGTTTGTGATGCATTCCAGATGGACAAGCCTTGAAAAGTGACAGTATCCATCTATTTGTGAGAATGAACACAGAGAGAGTGAGAGTTTTCACATCCTTGTCTCTCTAAAACATAAACACTGCAAACCACAAATGAATCCACTTAATCCAATTTGGGAGGACTCTTCAGAATGAAAAGCTTTATCAGTTATCATCAAAGCATCCAGTCTAATTCTTGTTCCCTCCAGTCTCTGTGAGTGGGCAGGGCGTGGGGGGCAGGGTGATTGATGAAGCAAAAATAAAATAAAGCTAAATACAGTTGTTTGGATGAAGGGATGCAGCTGATATTTTAATGTGTGGGTGATACAAGGCTGAAATACGTCAGTGATATGTTGTGGGTTGAATTAAAATATTAAAAGACCTTGACAAATCGGAAACATGATCTAACTCTAATAGAATGGCATTTAATGGAAATAAATGTTAGGACTTGAACTTGGTTTCAGAAAGCCATGAGCGTGGGATAGAGAAGACATTGTTTAGCAGGAACTCTTAAAAGAAAATGTCTGTTGTTTGATAATCAACTCCAGAAAGAAACAACAGTGTCACAGAAAGAGCTGATGTGATGTGATTGCAGAGTGCCTTTAGAGAAACATGTTCACTGAGTAAAGGGCAGTAACAATTCTACTCTGCAGGCAGAAATGCAGCCACCATGTGAGAGGAGTCCTCCTGCCCAATGCCAATTATTCCTCTGGGTGTTTGGAATCTACCTTGTCTTCCCTTCTAACTCGCTCTGGCACTTCCTTTCTTTATTGTTGGTAACTTACGCCTCTTCCCAACAACTTCTCATCAACAGCTGATCATAGTCAAGTCCTTGTCTTTATAAAAACTCCTCATTACCCATACCCCTCATTACCCCTGTAACTGCCATCCTCTTCTTCATGCTGCTGAATCTTTCAGAACTGCTCTCTCCTCTTCCTTGTCTCCCTGTCACTTTCACCCCCTCCAGAGTTTGACTTCTGCCCTTCCTGTGTCCCTGGAATGGCCCTTTATTAAAATCACCGATGACTGAAGGATACTGGTAAGTCTTTACCTTCTTTGGCTACTGGACAGCATTGATGTCATTGACACATCTATCTGGAATGACTTTTGTTAGGGGTTTGTAGACACAGCCCATGCTGGTTCTTCTTCTCCACTGTGAGCTACCCATTCCCAGTGTTGTTAGTTGTTTTGGTTTGGTTTTGTTAGTATGTTTTGGAGGATCCTTTTTCTCGCCCCATCCTATAAGTTTTGCTCTTTCTCAGGGTTCCTAATCCCCTTCTCCATGCTTCTCCCACAGGCAGGTGGAAGGAGTTCCCTGGATAGAAATTAGAGGTTGAGTCCCTGCTATACCAGCGGGGCCTCCTCACACTCCCTCACACAGAATGCCCACCAAGGAGGAATCACAAACAACAGAACTCCCTCATCTGGGACCCATAATAATCAGCTGTCTTCATAAAGCAGGGGTTTCAAAGAGTTAACAACATTGGAAACTTTTAAGAAAATTCTGCCATAAGGAAGCATTTTGGAGCTTAAATATAGGGAAGAATAGAGACCCCCATATCCTACAAAAGCTAACCCCAGGCTCTGCAGAGAGGGATCCTGGAGAGAATCAAGGAAGCACAATGGAGAGTGGAGTAAAATGTTGCCACATAAATGCAAAACAAGCCAAACTAGAATGGAAGAAATAAGGCCACCAGGTCAGAGAGGGAAGGAGAGGACCCTTGGGAGGCCATCCCACCCTGAGGCAGACAAGTGGCAGCCATTCTTTTCTTTCCATATTGGTTATGGCCACCATTTATTATTTAGCACTCAGGACGTGCCAATAAATATTTATGTTTGTGAGACTGAGATCCTGACTTCACTACAATCTCTTTCCTCCCTTTCTTCCTTAGAAACAGAATCTCTGGATCTTAGCTACGTTCACAGTGGTCCATGAAAAAGACATTTTCCCAGTGTCCCTTGAGGTTCAGAATGTTCATGTGACTACGTTTGGTGATGCAACTAAAAGTAGTAGGTACAAGGACTGTATTAATGCTGAAAAGACTTATGCTTCTAAATCTCTTCCTTCTCATTAAGATGTTTTCAAAGACAGAAAAATTGAAAGAAATATATAGTAACTACCAAAATACCACCTGTATTTACAATTATTAATATTTTGCCCTACCTGTTTTGTAGGTCTATGATTTATCCATCCATACAAAGTTGCAGACATGAGTATGTTTTACCCCAAAAGTTATCTTGTTTTATATCTTTCCAATAATACTATGAGTAGATATGATCATTTTTGTTTTACAAATGAGTAAGCAGAGGGCTAGAAGACCAAGTAACTTGCTTCAGGTCACAGTGACAGTAATTGGTAGAACCTAATTTTGAACTTAGGCCTATCTTTCTCCAAAATTCATGTTTTTAACTTCTGAATCCCCATCCCTTGAACTCCCCACATTCACCCCCCACCCAGGGGCTTCTCAGAGCTTCTGAGGCTTTGCAGGTATAAAATGTCTTTAATTTTATCAGGAGTTGATATTCTGGGGATACTGTAAAAGGATAATTCTGATGTTCAGCTCAGCTCCTGAACTAGAAAAGAGAGAGGAACTCTCAACCATTTGGGAACAATAACCAAGTATTCTGTGATGCTACCTTTGGTTTTTCCTTTGTATTCTGATAGGAGGAGAAAGTTCTGCAGAATGGAACCTCAACAGAGAAGAGAAACTATATTTTGCATTTCCACTATGAATATTTCTCTGTGGGGGTTAACATTTTCATTAAATAGGGCACCTCGTTCCGTCTAACTGATTGAAAGAAACTAGAATGTGAGAATGCACAGCTTTATTTTTCCTTTCTTAAAATTGAATGCTCCCTACCTTACTTACTTCTATGAACAAGAACTGTATACCATAGGGCTGTGGGCTGTTATACACTTTAGCGTTTACCCAACCTCCCTCTGATGGACCAGATTTCTGAAGCTGCTTTTTTGAGTCTCATCAGAATGAATACTATCAGCCACCTGAACATTATGGTGAAGCTCCCAAGGCAATTAGTTTAGTGATTTATTCTGTAATACATACTGCGGACATAAAACTTTTCAAAGTAAAGCTCAAGTTCCAACGTAAAGATCTGAAAAGAATATTTTCAATCTGTTGGTACAGACTGTATTCCATGAGCCCAGCTGCCAGTCGTTACCTTGGCATGGGTGGGCTCGCAGAGTCGGGCACAGCCGTCCTTTGGATACAGAGGCATGCAGAGCCCAGATTACCACATTAGCGTCTCCCAACTAAGACTAGAGTTCCATTTAACAAGCTGACCGGAACAACAGGGCCACGAAATAACAAGCGGATACATGGTGTGGTTATTTGTCAAAGATAAAGGGCTGAGCTTGAGTTTAATGCTTCTCAAAGATTTTGGAAGACATTCAAGTCATCTACTCCAAATGGATTCTGTTGCTTGAACTTCTCACTTTCTCTTACTTGGAGTTGTTATTTCGACACATTAAGCTTCATTTGGTGGCGATCTTTTGAAGACACCAGAAATGCCATTAGAGTCTGTGCTGATTTCATCAACATGTCTTCTGTTTCCTCATATGCATTTTACTGAAATTCTTAAGGGCCAGAGCCAAATTCAATTCTCCTTTATTGTTTTACCTTCCTAAAGCTAAATTTACAAATTGCACACAAACATGCACACGTGTTTGCAATAAGACCTTCCTCAGGAACACACAGCCTTGTTTCCTTATGGTTATAAAGTGAGCACAGAAAATGATTTTTAAAAATTTAATCCAATTGCATGTGCTCTATTGCCCATATGATACAAAATAGGACTTTAAAAAAAAATCAGTCTGCCCATATGATACAAAATAGGACTTTAAAAAAAAATCAGTCAGATGTATTGCCATTTTAGATTTGGTCTTCTGAGAGTATAACATTCTATATTTCTCTATTACATGTATGCACAAATTAAATTTGAAAAGAAAAATGTTATCTTTCCTGTTTTCTTCAGAATGTGCAAAAGCAGCCAATACAAGATGAAATATGGCTTGCATTAGGAGAACTAATTTTTGGATGTATCTGATAGTATACATGATGTGGACATCTTATGCCAGCAAAAACTAAAGAGAAAACTTTTTTTAAATCAAATATCATATAGGTTTAAAGAAAGTAAATGTCCTTTTATTTTTATAGATAAATTCTTACAAAAATGAAATTTCTGTAACTGTCACATCTCCAGTAGTCTGAAACCTTCAAATACTGCAGTGTGTGGATGGATCTCTAATTGCTCTTTTATGGTTTGTTAGGAGAATCACATGGTAGGAGAACACTTTGTCAAAGCAAAGTCTTCCTTCATTTGAGTGGTGCTTTTATTTCCCTCATCCCCAAAGCTCTTACACAGCTCTTTATCCACCTTGCTCACTTCAAGTTGTTTCTTTGGCCACCAGGATCTAGAGTTCTACTCTAAGCTTTGAATTTTGCAAACACTGTTCTAAATCCACCTAAATACATGTTACTATCACACACTACACCTTCTGAGGGAGACTCTATGAGCAGTTTGCTTCCCTATTGCTTAACAGAACAATCTTGAATAATAGGTACCATCGTGATGCTCTCCTCAAATTGGTTGCAGGAATGAAAGACTCCAATTGAGATCAGTTATAACCGCAAATTCCCGGCATGTTTCCAGTAAGTAAGGGAACTGAAAATACAACAGCTCTCCGTGTTTCAGCAACAAAGAGCGAGTGCATTGGAGCTGAAGCGAGGATACCCAGAAGAGAAGGGCTTGGGGAATTTCTTTTCAGAAACATTTCTTATGTGAGGAAGGCTGCAAATTGCTTAGAGTATGAGGTATTTGCAGCCAGACAAAAGGAAATGATTCTAGCACCACTTAACATCCCTTGCAACTATGGCCCAAGGAAGCCTGGGAGCAAGCTATACTTAAGTCTTGGCTGCTGGTTGACTCTTCCCCAACATGGTCCATGGGACAGACTCTGAGGTGTCATGTCAGGGTTGAATATGACAAGATTACAGTATGTATATTCCAAATACATATGAAGAAACACACTATGAATTAAAGACTCTAAATGAGGGGAGGGGGTAGGTGGAAAAGTACACTGAGGGGCAATCTCTCATGTGAAGTATTTTATATGTCAAGAAGAAGTTGAAAATAATACATAACTAGGGGTATTGGAAGCTTCTTAGATGTAAACTATGGTCTACACACACATGGTATTTCTTTAAGCATTATAATAACTGTAACAACTATAGGGGAGGAAAACTTTTCCCTTCTTCCCTTTAGGTTTATTGGCTGGTCTAATCACCAAATTGACATAAAACAGATTAGCAGGAGAAAACTAATTTCATATGTATAGGAGCTCATAAAAAGGTGAAACTCAAAGAAGTGGGCAAAGCAGGCAGCTTTTATATATTTTAGACAAAGACACAAGAAATGTGTGAAGAACTGACAAGACAAAGATGTTAGGGCTTGGAAGAGTAAATTAGTAAAAAAAAAAACCAAATGTTGTTTATATAGCCTTCTTTGCTGTGACTTCCTTGTCTCTGGTAATAAGGATGTCTCCACCTCCTGGTAGTGGTAACTTTCAGGTGAGAGATCTATTTCCGCTTTCAGGCAGACAAAGGAGGGCCAGAGTGTCCTTTTGCACTGGCTGTTTCTTAAGTAACTTTAATTTAAAATAATCAATATGCCAGAGTGGTACATTTGGGGGCAGCCTGCCCTGAACCCCATCCTGATGGTTCAAGGATTAAGGCAAACATGGCAGATGAAGAGTATCAAGAAGAAAAAGAAAAAAGAAAATGAAAATTACTTTACAGTGTTGGATCTAACTTCTATGTTAGTCTCTTGGATTAAACATGGATCCTTCTATATGGAAACCAACTTGACAATAAACTATAAAAAAATAAACATGGGTCCTTCTACAATGTATCTACGAGATACACTCACACACATGCACATAAGCATGTATATATGGATACGCCTCTACTCTCACAGCCATTGCATCCCTCCGACCCTCACTTTCATCTTTATTCCCTAGCTGAACTGGGCTACAGAAGAGAGGGAGCATCTGGGCTCTCATCCTGCGGAGCAGCTCTAGATGCTTTATGTGCCGGAGCTAACCACAAGGCCCAAACAACCCGAGGAGCTAGAATATGTCTCGTGCACTTTGCTTACCAGGGGAGCACAGATGGAGCCCTTGCGGTGAGGTCCCGACAGTTCTCTTTCATAAATAGCTGACTATGGGGGTGAAAGGAAAACAAACCTGAATTTATAAGCTTGTAAATAACTACTCGATTTGATTCAATCTTTCCTCGTCTCATTTGCATTATTTCTCCCTTCACCTAGTATTAGGTCTTGAAGAAACCATGCCGTTCTTGCCTTTCTTCCTTCACATATGTTGATCCCTCTGTCTTGCTTCTCTGCTTGCCCAATAGTCACAACTTAGCTTTGAAGGCATACCCTCTAATGTTACAAAGTTTGATATTCATTTCTTCCCTATTGGTTTCCCTCTTCATTGGCATGTATTGACAAGAAATAATAGAAAATTTTCTTGAAGACTGGTTGGCATACCCCAACAGGAAATTTGGCAAAGTTTCCTTAGTAGTGGCTTTGAGGGCCATTTAGCTCTAAACATATAAAGTATCCCTTTGTATCATTCATTGGTTAGAATTGTTTATTTACATATAATGAATTTAATAATCTGTAATACCATTTGTTATATGATATAATCAGTAAGTATTGGGTTTGCTGTATTTACAGTATTTGAATTATATTCTTTTGGAAAGGTAGGTTTTATGTATGGATGAAATTGGTTATTCAGGTGATAGAAGAGTTAAATTTAGAGAGAGCAAGAGCAGAAAGCTACTACCCATCCTCCTTCTAAGGTTGAGGGACAAATGGACGAAGTGTAATTATCAAGTCATCAAAGCCAAATGTAAAAGATGGGATCCAACTACCTCCTAATTTATCTTCCTGTCACTCATTGTGGGTTAGTGGAATAACCTAAGAATTTCAGGGACAAATACAGTACCCAAAACAGTGTGTTGTTTAATTCATATAATACACTCAGAATAGAACCTGACATGTTATTCTCTTTCTTCTAACATGTTATTACATGTTCAAAGTTTCTGGTACCTTTTGATCTGACCTATAATTCTCTAGGGTCAGCAAGCTCTACTATAGACACTTATACCAAAGAGGAAAAAAAAATCAGTTGGTAAAAGAGAAACCTTCCTGTGAGTTGAATAAGAAGTCTGGAGATGGTTTATGAGCTATAAAACTATAGTGAAGAATTGGTGAAACTGTAGAACCTGCCAATAGGGACCCGGATGCATTGAGTCTAGGGTAAAGTTGAGGCCCAGACACTCTGACTTGTTGCAGATGGTCTGATGACTTCATTTTATGAAACACAGTCTTTGTGATGGGAACTGAGGAAGAAATGTTCTTCAATTAATCTTGGTCTGTATTTTTTAATAAATGAAATAGTTGGAGAGAAATAAACGTATCAAAGGACATAACACCTAGTATTTTTTCATTAAACTTTAATTTTCAATTACATATGAATGTGTGTACTGGGTGGATGTAAAATGAATTTCTTATTATAGGCTGTAGACAAAAAGTTGAATAGACTGCTCTAGGGAACTCATAGCACTCACATCAAGTGACATGGACTCACCAGACATTCTAAACTCTGAAGCCACCTAACAATCTTAGGATTAAAAAAGGGTAAGGAGGAGGAAGGAAGGAAAGGCTAGTGGGGTATCAATTGGTATAAAGAACTGAGTTACCAAGACATAAAGAAAGATCAGTCGGTGGGCTGTAGCCAAACTCTGACCCATAATTAGAGTGACATGCATGTGAATGCTTAATGAATGGATCAGGGACCATGGAGCTCTGACAAATGGTAGAGGAAACCTAAATTTAAAAGAGGCTTTACATTCTAACCAGCTATTATTACCAGTCCCTCCTTGGTCTCTCAATAAATTTCCTTTCTGCTGGAATTCTTCATGCTTCCTCAAAGCTTGATGGTAATTTCTTTTTTCTCTTTATTTATTTTGGAAAGCCAGGGGAAAATTGTTTCAGTATGTTCTTTAAATTAGTTTCCTTGAAGTGTTTTCCTTGCACACGTTAATTACAGCTCCCTCGAGGGGCTGAAGTACCATATAACACACTGTAATTCTGTTCCCCAATCTCCCTTCTCCAATTCAAGTTGCCAATTCTCCCTACAATCTGGGCTCTATATTAATATGTAAGTGAGAAGTACCTGGCTAAGATTCTTTTAAATATAATGTAAGAATATAAGAGAAAAATGTGATCATCAGTGCTTGAGTACACCAAACTTAAAATGAATGGTCTGTGGCCCATAAAATGAAGTAGCTAGATTAAATGACCTCTGATATCCCCCTCTTCCAACTCAAACATACTCTAAAGAGAATTTCATTTAATATCACAAAGTATAGAGAAAAGATTGGTGGGACTTTGATGAGACTAAGTGAATCTCATTAGCATGATCTGGTTAGAATTGCAGAGGCTCTCAAGAAAATAATACATGTCCCAGAATCTACATTTGAGCTGTCACTGTACTAGACACTCAGATATGGCAGTTAGTCCAAGAAAACATAATTACTCTTTCATTCCTGAAGATAGTAGGTTTTCAAAAGTGGCCACAATACAGTCTTATGTCACATCCCATAGTCACAAGTCACTGAGGAAGGGGAAAAAAAAACCTAGCTGAATACAAAATGTAGTTCTAAAAGAGGGTTTTTCAAATTCCTCTCTTTTCAGATAGGCAAAAGCAATGGCAGTTTTGAGAATCAGAGTAGCTTGTTCACTAACCAGTTGGTTTCCTAGAAAATTTTAGGAAAGAGGTATATGAAGCGGCTTCTGGGACATACTACTTATTAAACAATTCCTATGCATAGGAAATATAGCAGGTGTTTTATCAGTTATTTCATTTCTTCTGCTTGTCTCTGTTTTTGTTTTAATAATTTTTAATGTTTATTTACTTTTGAGAGAGGGAGAGAGACAGGGAGACAGAGAGACAGAGGTGTGATCAGGGAAGGGGCAGAGAGAGGGAGACATAGAATCTGAAGCAGGCTCCAGGCTCTGAGCTGTCAACAGAGCCCAGCACAGGGCTCGAACTCACAGACCATGAGATCATGACCTGAGTTGAAGTCGGATGCTTAACCAACTGAGCCACCCAGGTGCTCCATCCTCTGTTTGTCTCTTTGAAGTAGGTGCATCTACTCCCATTTTACAGATGGAGAAACTTTGGCTCAGAAAGGTAAGTTATAAGTGTCAACTAATGTCAAAGTCAGATTTTTAATCCAGGCAATAATTAACATAACCTGAGGCAGCTTGAGTCAGAAGATAGGCCTGCTAGCTTTATGAACATCAAGTGTGTGACTTAACAGCATCCATCAGATGATTCCATAAAATTTACCATCTTCTCTGTTCTTTTACTTAATTGTGTTGAAAGCCCTTGACTGGCTTTGACTGTCAGAGAGAAATCCTCTTCTCTCAATGGCTTGAACAGTCACCAACTTGGTTCCAAAAGGGAACAGTAGTTAAGAAGAGTTATGGCTGAAATTCCCAAGACATGCAACAAGCCCCACCAAGCCTCCACTCTGACCCCTCCAGCTCTTCTTAACTTATGCTCTTTTGCGGATGAGATCTCATTCCCTCACAGTATTAAAATCTGTGGTTTTATATATGTGGCATATAGCCTTCTGTACACCTCTCATCCAGAATATTAAAATAATAATAATAATCTTCTACACTGATTTCTCTTTGACATGCTAACCACATCTGCAGTGGCATAATCTCCAGGCACTACAATTCATCATCCTTCCTCATGAACCTGTACTTATATCTGAAATCACTATTTCAGTAAATGACACCACCATTCACCCACTTAACCCTTGCAGTGTTCTCCTCAGTAGGCAGACTGGCACATATAAAGCAGGAGGCAAATTAAAAACAAATATTTGCTGCCACCTTACTGCAGACCATCTCTTGGTTGAAACACTGCAATAAATCCCTATTTTCCCTAACTCGAGTTTCATCTCTTCCAGTACATTCTCCACATTCCTGCAAGTGTTGCTTCTCTGAAGATACACTTTTGATCATGTTGCTCCCCTGCTGAACCACGTTCAACCATTTCTAGGGAACTTTAGCCATTTCTAAGGAACTTTAACCATGGTTTGCAGCTTCGGTTCCAAGTTCATGGATTTTTTTATATGCAAAAGTGACTATGTTGGCATGTTTTTGTTTTTGTTTTTCCTTGGAAAAAGTCCTTGAGCTTTCTTTCAGCAGATTCCTATAGGGGACAATGCTCCCATCATCAACAACAACAACAATAACAATAACAAAATAAAAGGAGGCAAACCATTGGAAATCAACAGTCAAGATCCACCCCCCCCTTTTTTTTTTGGTATATACAAAACCATTTATCATCTAGCTCATGCCAGTCTCTACCATTTCTTCTCTTACTACATATAACCTCAGACCCAGACTCATGCCATACTCAATTTTGCACCATCTCCTATCTTCCTTCTTTGTCTTTGCTCTTTCTATTCTTTATGCGTGGGTTATTCTTTCTCCATTTTCTGATCTAGCAAACTCAAGACGGAGTTTGAGAATCACTTTCTCAATGACAACCCTCCCTCCACTCCCAACACACATTCCTAGACAACTTACATGGATCACTTCTTCTTGGACCATGTACTTACTAGCTCCTTTCTAGAACTTACTACATTGTATACAATTATGTATTTATGTGTCAGCCTCCTTTTCCATGGACTTCTCAATGACAGAGTCAGAACTTTAATCTCTTTTTTCTCCATACCACCCCAAAAGTGTTCATTGAGTTAATTAACAAATACTGCAGCCTATGATAAGACATTGGGACTGAAAGCTTTACAGAATAGTTTGAATTAAAAAAGCAGTTTTAAGAGAAGGCTTCTGAAAGAAATACAGTATACTTGGAGACAATATTAGAAAATATGAGTTTTTTTTAAATAATATAGGTTCTGATGCTAGTTTTAAAACAGCATTATTGAATGATGTTTTGGCCTATTATATATTTATTTATTCTCAATGAAAAACCTGATTTTCTTAGTAGAATGTCTGATATTTCTGCTAAATCCTATTCACCAAAAGAGAAGTAAGCTATCAGTAAATGTTAACATAACAACCAGGTCATTGCCATTACTGACTTGACTAAAATGCAAACATAACTATTCTTAGAAATCTAATAAGGAAATAGGGAAGTTTTCCCCACCCCAATTATATTTTATATATGGTGACAAACATTATTTTATTCTTATAAAGGCATCACTTTCACCTGTCTTGCTTGTTTGTTGCTCTTTGATTATGTTTCCACTTTCATTATTTTAGAACAGTGGATGTACCAGGTGGGGAAAAAGAAAACACACAGTAAAAAACTAGGAGAAAAACAATATATGGGAAAAGTGAAATAAAGGGAAGAAGAAGTGAGGTGAGGATTGGAAGAGGCCCAAGGAAGATATAGATCCACAGCCAATGGAGTGAGTCAGGAGTCAGGCATCTGAGCAGGCAGGATGCCTTTGTGAATACATGAACTGTATCTCACGTCTTCATCACAAGGGAAGAAAGGGAGACCGGCAGAGAATCAAAACCCAGAGTCTGAAGGATATGGCAACTGTACTGGATAGAGCTCAGGTAAACAGCACTGGGAAGAGAACAGAGATGTTCCAACAGTTATAGAACAAGAGTGACTCTAGAGAATGTAATATTCAGAGAAGTCTCCTAGAGAGTTAGGGTAGGAAAGAATCCTGGTCCCATTCATTTGGTGTCTAGGGGAGAAAAATGGGATGGTAAAAAGGCTAAGTAAAATATTCAAGGTCATAGATGTCATTCTGTTCAAAAATTTTTTTCTCACATTTGATCTCATCACTCATTGCTTACAGAATAAAGTCCAATTCTTTAGAACGGCACTGATGTCTTGACTGTCCAAATTGACCTCACAGAATTCCTCTCTGCTTATTTCTCAATTTTTCTTGAATATGTCCTGTACTTTTTCCTGCCTCTCTTTATCTTTCTGAATGGAATGTACATGTTCTTCTATCTGATGGAATGCCTTTCTTCCCTCTATCCACTTCTTCAAATCCTGTTTTTAAAAGCCAGTTTAAGAGCCAGAGAGCTTTATATGTCCAAAACATTTTCTTGAATGGTTTTTATTATTATATTATTTTATTGTATTTTATTTTATTTTTGAGTGAGAGACAGAGAGAGCAAGGGAAGGGCAGACAAAGAGGGAGAGAGAGAATCCTCCTGTACTGTCAGTGCGGAGCCCAACGTGGGGTTTCATTATCACAAACCATGAGATCATGACCTGAGCTGAAAAAAAGAGTCTGACGATTAACTGACAGAGCCACCCAGGAACCCCCGGTTTTCTTTATTTTGAACCCTGTATCTGTGGTATTTCTCCTACGCAAATGTCACCTTGCCTTAGCACTATTCTTCATAATCAGGTGGTAAAAGCTATAACAATGATAGAGCTGTGTTAGCAATTTTTGTGCTCACCATGGCTCAGAGCTTGTACATATTAAAGATCTAACAGTGTTTAATTAAGGAATGAATAAATGAAAGAAACTATTAAATCTCGACAGCCAGCATATTTCCTATCTATTATTGTTTCTATCTGCATGTATTTTTGTATGTGTTATAGGGGCTCTGGGTGGTATGTCTAACTTCTTACTAGTTAGGCCTAACTATGCATAATATATACCACAGAACATTATGCACTAGACCCTATGCTAAATGCTTTATATATATATACTCCCATTTTATTATTTACAATCACCCAGATTGATTAGTGGTTATTATTATTCCTACTGTATATGCAAAGTAACCAAGGTTTAAAGAGATTGAATAATTTGTTTAAGAGTCATCCAGATATTAAATGGAATTACCAAAATTTGAAAACAGGTAATTTCAAAGTCTATGATGCAGCAAATAAATTATAGATTTAGCTTTATTGCTGTGGAATTCAACTCCACAGAACTTTCTTAAGTTGTATACCCTGATACAAGTATATAATTTAAATGCCTAAGTACATATGTACACACAAATGTGTTCTGATTATATTTTGAACATAATATTCTACTTAGACACAGTCATTTGTTAAAGCAATGTCTCATTCTTAGTTCTCTCATAAAAATCATTTTATAAGAATAAATTCAGTGAATAATGTCAATTATATGATCAGATATATACTGATGTTTCCTATTTTTATATGAATGAGTTACATAAACAACAGAGATTAGAATGCAAGTAAATCAAAGAAGATATCTATAACTTCTTGACTCTATCCAACTATACTTAATTGGTGCCAGATTAAAAATGCATACTGAATTTCATTCAGGAGACTACCCAGAACTGCCTATCTTCAAGAGATAGACATTGTATCAAAATCCCTCACATGAGTTCAGTGACTGTTTCATACACTAACTTTGGCTTATTCACCAAAATCTCTATCTCCCTTCTTTCTGGATACTCAATTAGACACTTCCCAGTTTACCCTGCAGTTCAGTGTAGCCCTGTGATTATATTCTGGCCAAGAGAACGTGAGGGAAAATCATAAAACCTTTCATGTATGCTCCTGCATGCTTTCATCCCTTCTGTCAGATGGATTATCGATGCTCAAAATAATCATGGAAGCCACACACTGATAGTAGGAAAGCTTCTATCAGTCTGGATTCCTAAATAACTGTGTGTAGCAGATCTGCCCCCAACTTCTGTTGACCAGGAATAGCTACTTATACTGGACTATGATATGAAAAACTAATAAGCTTCTATTGTGTTAGGCTGGTGAAATTTGAGGGTTATTTTTTATAGCATCTAATATTATCCTAATACATGTAGAAACCTCTCAATAAACTGCTCTCAGATTCAGGAATTTTTACTCCTAATATTATCTAAATAAGATTTTTAAAAATAGAATTATAGAAACCATAACCAAGTTATACTATTGATCAACTATAAACAAATTCAAAAATGTATTTGAATTAATTTTAGGGGCTCCTGGGTGGCTCAGTTGGTTAAGTGTTCGTCTTCAACTCAGGTCATGATCTCACAGTTTGTGAGTTTGAGCCCTACCCTGGGCTCTGCATTGATGGCTCAGAGCCTGGAGCCTGCTTTGGATTCTGTGTCTCCCTCTCTCTCTGCCCCTCCTTCTGCTTGAGCTCTGTCTCTCTCTCAAAAATAAATAAACATAAAATTAAACACAGTATTATGTTATTAGCAGTTTATCCTCATTAGGAGTTCATAAGAATTCTGTGATCTGCCAAAGTTAACTGTATTATGTCAGTCTTGTCCCTGGTCTTGAATTTGTTGATCTGTTGCCTGTTTTTGTCTTCTTTACTTTTTTTATTAAAAATTATTAAGTTGAAAATTTTTTTAATTCCAACCTAGTTAACATACACTGTTATATTAGTTTCAGATGTACAATTTAGTAATATAACAGTTCTATACATTACTCAGTGCTTATCATGCTAAGTGTACTCTTTAATCCCCATCACCTATTTTACCCCCCCCCCCATTTTCCCTTTGATAACCATCAGTTTGTCTTCTATAGTTAAGAATCTGTTGGTTTAGAGGTGCCTGGGTGGCTCAGTCGGTTAAGCATCCGACTTTGGCTCAGGTCACGATCTCACCATTCTGGGTTAGAGCCCCACATTGAGCTCTGTGCTGATAGCTCAGAGCCTCGACTCTGCTTCAGATTCCGTGTCTCCCTCTCTCTCTGCCCCTCCCAAGCTCACACTCTGTCTCTGTCTCTCTCAAAAATAAATAAACATTAAAAAATTTTTAAAGAATCTGTTGGTTTGCTTCTATTTATTTTCTTTGTTCATTTATTTTGTTTCTTAAATTCCACATGTGAGCGAAATCATATAGTATTCATCTTTCTCTGACAGATTTATTTCACTTAGCATTACACTCCCCAGCTCCATCCATGTTGTTGCAAATGGCAAAATTTCTTTCTTTTTATGCCTGAATAATATTCCATGCATGTTATATATACCACAGATAAGGTGTTTGAGATACATACATACACGTGCACACACTCAGATATAGATAGATTAGATAGATAGATAGATATAGAGATCTATACCATCTATCAAAGGACATGGGCTGTTTCCATAATTTGGCTATTGTGAATAACACTGCAATAATCATAGGGGTGCATATATCCTTTTAAATTAATGTTTTCATATTCTTTGGGTAAATACCCAGTAATGCGATTGTTGAATCATATTGTAGTTCAATTTTTTCTTTTTTTAAGGAAGCTCCATACTATTTTCCACAGTGACCATACCAGTTTACATTCCTACAAACAGTATAATACGATTCCTTTTTTCCACATCCTCACTAAAATTTTTGTTTCTTGTGTTTTTGATTTTAGACATTCTGACAGATGTGAGGCAATCTGACTGTAGTTTGGACTGCATTTACTTGATGATAAGTGATATTGAGCATCTTTTCATGTGTCTGTTGGTCATTCTTTCAAGAAATGTCAGTTCATGACTTCTGCCCATTTTTTAATTGGATTCTTTGTTTTGGGTGTTGAGTCATATAAGTACTTTATATATTTTGGATACTTACCCTTTATTGGATATGCCATTTGCAAATATCTTTTCATATTCAGTACATTGTATTTTAGTTTTATTGATTGTTTCCTTAATTGTGCAGAAGCTTTTTGTTTGATGTAGTCCCAATAGTTTATTTTTGCTCTTATTTTCCTTGCATCAGGAGACATATCTAGAAAAATGCTGCTATGGCTAATGTCAGAGATATTACTGTCTGTGCTCTCTTCTAGGATTTTTATGATTTCAGGCCTCATACTTAGGTCTTTAATCCTCTTTGAGTTTACAACACACAAAAAAATTTAGTATTACTTGTTCTAGTTCCATAAAAAAAAATGTTGGTATTTTGATAGTGATCACATTAAATCTATAGCTTGCTTTGGGTAATATGGGCATTTTAACAATATTTATTCTTCCAATCCATGAGAATGGAGTCTTTTCAAATTAAGAAAGATTGGTTTCTTAATTTTACTTTCTGTTGCTTCATTATTAGTGTATAGAAATGCAACAGATTTCTGTACATTGACTTTGTATCCTGAAACCTTATTAAACTTATTTATTAGATATGCACTTTTTTGGTGGAGTCTTTAGGATTTTCTGTATATGGTATATCATGTCATCTGCAAATAGTGAAAGTTTCATTTCTTCCTTACCTGCTTGGATGCCTGTTTTTCCCTTTTTCTTGTCTGACTGCTGTGGCTAGGACTTCCAGTACTGTACTGAATAAAAGCGGTGAGAGTGGGCATCTTTGTCTTGTTCTTGAACTTAGAGGGAAAGCTCTGTTTTTCACCATTGACTATGATGATAGTTATGAGTTTTTCATATATGGCTTTTATTATGTTGAGGTATGTTTCCTCTAAAACTACTTTGTTAAGGGTGTTTATCATGAATGGATGTTGTATTTTGTCACATGCTTTTTCTGCTTCTATTGAAAGAATCATATGGTTTTTATACTTTGTTATTGATATGGTGTATCATGTTGATTGATTTGTGATTACTGAATGACCCTTGCATCCTGGGAACAAGCCCCACTTGACTGTGGTGAATGCTTTTTTTTTAATGTATTGTTGGACTCAGGTTACTAATATTTTGTTAAGATTTTTGTATTTATGTTGATCAGAGATACTGATCTGGGGTTCTCTTTTTTTACTGCTTTTATCTAGTTTTGGTAATAGGTTAATGCAGTCCTCATAGAATGAATTTGGAAATTTTCTTTTTTATTTTTTGGAATAGTTTGTAAATAATCTCATCTTTTTGTTTTTGTTGTTTTATTTATTTCTGAGAGAGAGAGAGACAGTGCGAGCATGGGAGGGTCAGAGAGAGAGGGAGACACAGAATATGAAACAGGCTCCAGGCTCTGAGCTAGTTGTTAGTACAGAGCCTGATGTGGGGCTCGAATCCACAAACTGTGAGATCATAACCTGAGCTGAAGTCGGACTGAGCCACCCAGACGCCCCAAGAAACTCATCTTTAAATGTTTGGTAGAATTCACCTGTAAAGCTGTCTGGTCCTGGACTTTAGTTTGTTGGGAGTGTTTGTATTAATGATTAAATTCCATTGCTGATAATTTTTGTGTTCAAATTTTCTATTTCTCCCTAATTCAATTTTGGGATGTTATATGTTTCTAGAAATGTATCCATTTCTTCTAGGTTGTCTAATTTGTCAGCATATAATTTTTCATAATATTTTCTTATAGTCCTTTGTAATTCTGTGGTGTTGGTTGTTATTTCTCCTCTTTCATTTCTGATTTTTTTTTGAGTCTTCTGCCTCTCTCTCTCTCTCTCCCTCCCTCTCTCTCTCTCTCTCTCTCTCCCCCTCTGAGTCTGGGTAATGCTTTGTCAATTTTGTTGATCTTTTCAAAGAAGTACGTCCTGGTTTCACTGATGTGTTCTATTGCTTTTGAATTTAGTTTTGCTTTTGTTTTTATTTTATTTTTTAAAGTTATTGTTTTATTTATTTCTTAGTGTTTATTTTTGAGACAGAGAAAATGCACAGAAGCAGGAGAGGGGCAGAGAGAAATGGAGACAGAAGATCTGAAAGAGGCTCTGTGCTGACAGCAGAGAGCCTGATGTGAGGCTTGAACTCACAAACTGTGACATCATGACCTAAGCTGAAGGAAGATGCTCAACCGAGCCACCCAGAAGCCCCATAGTTTTGTTTTTCTTCTTAAATTTCTGCTCTAATCTTTATTGCTCCCTGTTCCTAAAACTCGTTTTAGGTTTTGTTTGTTCTTCTTTTTCTATCTCCTTTAGGTGTGAGGTTAGATTGTTTATTTGAGATTATTTTTACTTCTGGGTGTAGGCCTATATTGCCATAAACTTCCCTCTTAGAGCCACTTTTGCTGCATCCCAAAGATTTTGGACCACTGTGTTTACATTTTCATTTGTCTCTATTTATTTTTTAAAATTTCCTCTTTGATTTTTTGGTTGACCCACTCATTGTTTGGTAGTATGTTACTTAAACTCTATGTATTTGTTCTCTTTTCAGATTTTTTTCTTGTGGTTGATTTCCAGTTTCATAGCATTGTGGTCAGAAAAGACACATGGAATGACTTCGATCCTTTTGTATTTGTTGAGACTTGTCTTCATGTTCTCTGCAGAATGTTCCATGTGCGCTTGAAAATAATGTGTATTCTACTACTTTAGGATGGAATGTTCTGAATATGTCTGTTAAATCCATCTGGTCCAATGAATCATTCAATGCCACTATTTTCTTGTTGTTTTTCTATTTGGATGATCTGTCCATTGATATAAAAGGGTTGTTAAAGTCTCCTACTATTTTGTCTTATTTAAATAAATCTTGTAAAATACCTCCAGATGTAGCCTCCCTTACTCATGGTTTACTGCTTTTACTATATGGGTTTTGCTGACAGNCTCTAATCTTTTCTTACCTTATTCTTTGTTATTATGTTGTACATAGTGCCTTCTGTACTTACCTTTCATGTTTCTTTCTCTTTGCAGGCTTTGAACTTCCATTTATGTACTGTGTTTGATTTCCCTCACGTTGAGCTCATGGTTTTCCCTGAGTCCTTCCCAGCTTTTGCTCTCAAAGTTCAACTTTGTTTTTAAACAGGTTTTAAAGCACATACTTCCCTTAAAGTCACTACTGTCACCTCATGGCTGCAAAGTCCCTACTTTTTCAGTCTTTTTCAGCATGTCATGACCATGCTGCCTCTCCTGCCTTCTTAGACATTGTTAGGTCTCTGGCCACCCTGACTACAAACTTACTTTCACTCCCCCCCAGACTGACTAACAGGACTAATATGACTTTGAGCACTCTGGAAAAAATCACCTTTTCACCCTTGTGGTATGGGGAGGGTAAAGACTAGATTTCTAAAAGAATGCTACTGGAAGACTACTTAAAAAGAACATAGAACATAGTTTCTCTGATCCCAACTCTTGCTTCACTTTGAAATATTTATCCTTTTGCATCAGCAAGGTAAGGAACAAAGTGACTGACCTAATATCTGCTGCCCACCTGCAAAAATAGGTTAAAGAATAAATGAAAGGTAAAAGGGTTTCCTTTCTACATAAAATTTCAACTCCTAGCCACAGGTTTGAAATATTAAAACAAACAAGTGCAATTGTGGCTGTTTTAGGAAATTTTGGTTAAAAAACATTCCTAAAATAATTCCTATTCCTAAAATAACTAGAGGTTAATGTTTTATATTACAAAAGCATCATTCTTTTTACACAAAATGGTCTTCAATGTTTCCTAAAAATTAGAGGCTTTTAGCACATGTAAAATGTTAGTTATTCCAAATATTACAATTGCTTTTAAAATGATCCTTTCAGGAACATTTGTACCTAGTACTGACTGTTTAGAATGAGTTTCAGTGTATAGATTTTATACCAGTTCTGTGTAGAAGTTTCAACATATGCTTTAGAATTACATTTTCCATTTCCCTTTGCATTTCTGAGAGGACCTTTTCTACTTTATGCAACAGTCAAATGAAGCAGAAGGCAATGAAAACTGATAGACACACAATCACATAGTAATAAAGAACCTTAACTTTTCAAGATTTTCACTCCCTTGACTCAAGGAAAATGAGGCTAGAGAAACTATCCCAAGTGTAGATTCTGGTTTGTTTTTGATGTATTTATTTTCAGTCATCTAAATTTCTCATAATATTGATTTCTTTGGTTGGTTTGATTATTGTTTTAAAAATACAACAGGTATTTTAAACATACCATCTATTATAATATATAAGTTCTCATGACACAAACTCATGCATTTAAATGGTTTCCTATACTCAGACTAGAAAGTATTTGCAAAAACACAAAAAGAAAAAGAAAACAAAGAAAATATTCATACAATTGCAAATAATAGGTCATAACCTAATAAAATATTTCATAAATCTTCAAGGATTTCACTCCAGTTTGTTGTTGTATTAGCGGCAATGGCTTAGAATGCTATTTTTAAAAGTATTTGGTGGGTTTACTTGTTTTTAATTTTATGTTTCATTGACATGAACTAGAATAGATAAGGGGAAGACAAAAAACATCATGAAGTTTCCTTTTAGCACTTCATCAGAAAATGAAAACGGCTAAACCACATCTTCTTGATCCATTCATCTGTTGATGCTGAGCGAAATAAGTCAGGCAGAGAAGGACAAATATCATATGTTTGCACGTATAGGAGGATTAGGAGGAACTTGACGGAGGAACAAGGGGGAGAAGAAGGGGGGAAATGGTGGGGGAAAGGGAGAGAGGCAAACCATGAGAGACTCTTGAATGCTGACAAAAACTGAGGACTGATGGATGTGGGGGGAGGGGGGGATGGGCATGGAGGAGGACACTTGTGGGGATGAGCACTGAGTGTTATATGGAAACTAATTTGACAATAAACTATTAAAATAAAAAAGAAAATGAAAACGGCTGTTTTGCATTAAAGGATTACAGGAGCTCCATTTACAGCTTTTAATTTACAAAGAATGTCTTCTTAAAAGAAAGCTGAAACACTTTAATAGTGAATAGTATCTTAAGTATTTTTACGGTAGTAGCATTTAATATATCTGATATAAGCAAAAATTAAAATATTTTATATCAAATAATACTATCTCCCATCATAGCCCTTGATAAAAATTTGAAAGAATATGATAAAAATATCTGGAATCTAAGTGCTCCTGTTTTTAAAGATGTTCTCTTGACTACATCCATATATGCAATAAAACATTTCCTTGCAGGAGATCTAAATCATTCACTTAAAGTTTCCAGAGGTGCCTGGGTGGCTCAGTCGGTTAAGTGTCTGACTTCGGCTCAGGTCATGATCTCATGGTTCGTCATTCAAGCCCTGTGTCTGGCTCTGTGCTGACAGCTAGCTCAGGGCCTGGAGCTGTTTCAGATTCTGTGTCTCCGTTTCTTTCTGACCCTCTCTTGCTCACATTGTCTCTCTCTCTCTCTCAGAAATAAATAAAAAAATATTAAAAAATATATTTAAAAAATAAAGTTTCCATTAAATCTGCTTTCAGGTTATTATACTAGTATTTCACTGATAATTAATGCAATACTGAAAGAAACTAGAATTAGTCTAAATTTTCTAGAACTTCAGAGCACACCTACAAAGAAGATCTGAAAGAGACTAAAATAAACCAAGCTAAATCCATAGCAAACAAAATAAAAGAAACAATAGAGATTTTAGCAGAACTAAATAAAACAGAGAGAAAAACCAAAAGAACCAAAAGTGGCTTATTTGAAAAGATACATTTTTTAAATGGAAAACTTTTAACTAAAGGGCACCTAGAAATTCCCTGATTTTCGTCAAATCAACCACTCTGTCAGTTTTAACCCAAAATTAAGATGTGTATGTAAACCTTAATAGTTAGCCAAGTCTGCCTACTTATATATTCCTTCGTTAAAAAAAAATGTCAAAAAGGATTCAATACTTCAAAAACTCACCTTGAAGAGGCAGCCATTTAATAAGTTATTATAGGTTGAATTATGTTGCCTAAGTGTATGCTGGAATCCTGACCTCTGCTATCTCAGAATGTGATCCAATTTGGTGATAAGGGATTTACAGAGGGATTAAATTAAAAGAAGTCATTAGGATGAGTCTTAATCCAGTATGAATGGTGTTCTTATAAAGGAGAAGCTTGGACACTGATATGAACTCAAGACACCAGGTGAGTTCACCATGTGAAGGTGAGGACAATGATCAGGGTGATTCTTCCACAGGCTGAGAAATGACAAGAGGACAGCAACCAAAGGAGAGAGACATGGAATCAGAGCCCTTGGAAGAAACAAAGTCTGATAAAACCTTGATCTCAGACTTCTAGCCTCCAGAAGTGTAAAAACAATACATTTTGATTGTTTAGCTACTTAGTTTGTAGTACTTTGTTGTGGCAGCCCTGGCAAACTAATATAGAAATCCTGAGTAAATATTTATTCATTGTTAAAATCATGGAAAAATAAGCAGAGGGAAACAATGCTGATTTAAAAATATGAGCTGAGACATAAGGCAAATGTCTCCCTTCTCCTAAACTTGGAAATATCAAACATGTGTGCACAAAAGGAAGGTTGGGATGCATGTTGAGAATAGTAATTGTGCCTTTGATATAGTAGGAAAAGTCCTGGGATAAAAAGTTACTTCCATAACCACATGTTGGGATTAGGGATATTAATAACAGCATTATTTATATGTTTATGGTTATCAAAAAAAAAAAAGAGAAAAAATAAACTAGAAAAAAAGTCATGATACAAAAGAGAACTTTTGTTGTCATACATCTCTGTCAGTACCTGTCTGCTCTTGTTCTCTAGACATTCAGCAACAGAATCCCTTCCTAACTGGGAGAGATCTTCCACTTTATAGGCTCTGGTGGGAGAAAGGCTTCAATTCTCATTAAGAAGCTAATGGAGCAGGAATTGGAGAATTGGCACATGGCCTAAACTCAACCAATCAAAGGCTCCCACTTAGAACTTTGAAGCTCTGGAGAATAAAGGAAAGATGCAAGAATAGCTGAGAAATTATCTTTAGCATTGTGGAAATCCCACTGCAGCCAAACTCAAGGGCTCAGTGGAGGTGGAGCCAAGCAGCCTCCACCCTACAAAAGCATGACTATGGCTTGAAGCAGGTTGTGGTAGTAAGACCACAAATTCCACTTGGAGCCCAGATTCCATTTGGCTCTCCTGCATTCCCTTTGTTTATTTATTTATTTATTTTTTTAACATTTATTCATTCTTGAGAGAGATAGATTGTGATTGGGGGTGGCTGGCAGAGAGAGAGGGAGACACAGAATCTGAAGCAGGCTCCAGGCTTTGAGATGTCAGCACAGAGCCCAATACGGGGCTCATACTCACGAGTGGTGAGATAGTGACCTGAGCCAAAGTTGGATGCTTAACCAACTGAGCCACCCAGGCGCCCCAGCTCTCCTGCATTTCTGCCCTGTCAGTGAATATCCTTCCGTATTCTTCTCTTAAATTAGCCAGAGGCAATTTCTATAACTTGAAAGGAAGTCTGATATGAATCACTAAAGTTAACTCTATATAAATTCCATGTACTGAAACTAAAATCTAGTGCTACTTTCCATAAGTAGAAAGCACTTTTATTCCTTATATATCTGAACCTCTAATTAGGGACCATTAAAATATATTTATAGGAGCATATTCTACAGGTAAAATTGACCAGAAGAGCACATTATCATAAAAACTGATGGGCAGTGTTTTTCTTAATTTTATAAAAAAAAAATGTATGATGAAAACCTCAGACTCTAATAACACTGTAATCATCCCCTTAAAATTCAATGTTGTAAGATGCCCACCTTCAAAACGAATGCAACACAATCTGACTGTGACTAAACCTGTCTACAGTCAGTCCATAGAAAGGCATCTGCCTCACATAGCCTTGTTCATCACGTCAAGCAAAGAAAAATCTTATAATCACTTTTTGCACTCCCATCCCTTCCAATTCTCAAAGTAATATACTAAACAACTCAAGAAGAGAATATAAACCGGGGCTCCATGGTCAGTCTGTTGTAATGCCATGCAAGTGGAGACCTCATCATGACAGCATAGAGTCATAAAATCTCATTAGGCCATCTGTCTTGCAATATAAACCCAAACCAAATGTCTATCTGTTGCCACCTTTTATTTATTTATTTTTTAAGCTAATAAGAAACTAGCCCCACAATTATAATTACCTGGTCACTGTAGCTGAATCAATGCAACAGAGTTTTTTTCAAGGTGATTAAAAACATTGTTTATCCTGGACTAGTAGAAGGTAGAATTCATCATGTGAGCTGGCATTTTGCCTTCTGCCATATGCCATCTGTCATTTTCTTTAATGAAGTTTGCATCAATTTACAGGAAGCACCAAATGCCATATAACTGGTAGAATCACTTTACACAAGCAGATCAATGTTTGATGTTGCTTTTTCTGTGGAAACTTATCACTCTTATCCATGTAAGGAAACCTTTCTGAGGCTCTGGTCTCTCAGGTGATGAGAGTATCAAAATAAATCTCTCAGAAGCAAAATATTAAACTGGGGCAAATGAATAAACAAATGGGGGAGAAATCCACAAAACTTTCAGAACTATAACTACAGATATAGATACACAGCAGATATAGAAGTTTTACATTTTTTAAAGAAATTCTACATTCATAAAATGAAAACAGGCAATGATATGACTAACTTAATTCAAAGCAAATACTCCTTTTCAAAAGATTAATAGCAAACATGTTCTTTCTAAATAATATTGGTCTAATTGACTTAAGCTATTTTCAGTTTTATGTTAAAGAGTAAGATATAAAGTAAATAGTGAAATCCAAGCTTAAATTTATTTGGAAATAAGCCAGTATTTAAAAATATTTTAGGGAAGCCTGGTGGCTCAGTAGGTTAAGCATCAACTTCAGCTCATCAACTTCAGCTCAGGTCATAATCTCACGGTTTGTGAACTTGAGCCATGCATTGGGCTCTTCACTGTAAGCAGAGAAGCTCCTTTGGATCCTCTGTGTCCCTCTTTCTCTTTCCCTCTCCCACTAGCTCTCACAAGCACATGCTCTTTCTGTCCCTCTCTCTCAAAAATAAATAAAAACATTAAAAATAGTTTAAAATTCTCCTCCTTTATCTTNAACTTAAAAAAACTGTTTTATATGTATATATATTTATATATAATGTATATAAATTATATACATTATATATAATATTTCAAGTAGAAAGGAACTTAACTGGAAATAAAATGGTATGGTATCACTATCCATACTTGACAGATAACACTTTTTCTATTTTTGTAGGATTTTTCAAATAATTAATTACTTAATTAAAAGAATGAATGATTCTGGTAAAACTCACTCCTTCCCCTCCTCTCCTTCTGCAGAGTTAAACACTACCCAGAAATCACTGTGCATTAATTACACACATGTTCATATACTTTTGTTCAATTCCATGACCCCCTCCCTTTGTCTCTAGTGCACAGAAGCAATCTGTATATTCTCCTTTCCTCTATCCATTCCTCTATGGATGTTTACTCTTGGTACATGACACTTGCTTAAAAATTTGGGGAAGTCTACAGTAAGCTTCTCCCCACCTCACACACTTCTACTTTCAAACATCCCTTCACACACTACCAGAATTCTCATCTCCCAGTCCAGAACTACATAGCAAGGTTGGGGTGGCTGTGACAATTTCATAATGAGACAACAACAAATTGTCACATCAATCAACACTTCCTTTCATAAATGATTTCTCCATAGAATTTGATAGCACTGAACCACAGTAGAAATTCTTTCAAAATTGGAGTCAATCCTTTCAACCCCCTTCACTGCTTTATCAACTAAGTTTATGTGATGTTCTAAATCCTTTGTTGTCATTTTAACAATCTTCACAGCATCCTCACCAGGAATAGATTCCATCTCAAAAAATCACTTTCTTTGCTTATTCAACTCTGCATCTGTTTCAAGTTTATCATGAGATTGTAGCAATCCACTTACATCCTCAGGCTCCACTTCTAATTCTTGTTCTCTTGATACGTCTACCACATCTGCAGTTACTTCTTCCACTGAGGTTTGAACCCCTCAAAGTCATCCATGAGCATAGAAATAAATCTTGTCTAAACTCCTGCTCATATTGATATTTCGACCTCTTCCCATGACTCACAAATGTTCTTAATTGCTCCTAGAATGGTGAATCCTTTCCAGAAGGCTTTCAATTTATTTTGCTTAGATCCATCAGAGGAATCACTAACTACGGCAGCTATAGTGTTATGAACTATATTTCTTAAATAATAAGAGTTTAAAATTACTCCTTGACCCATGGACTGCAGAATGGATGCTGTGTTAGCAGGCATGAGAAAAATATTAATCTCATTGTACATCTCTATCAGAGCTCTTGAGAGACCAGATGCATTGTCAATGAGCAGTCATATTTTGAGGGGAATCTTTTTTCCTTGAGCAGTAGGTCTCAGCAGTGGGTGCAAAATGTTCAGTAAACTATGTTGTAAACAGATGTGCTATTACCCAGGCTTTGCTTTTCCATTTAGAGACCACAGACAGAGTAGGTTTGGCATCATTCTTAAGGGCTCTAGGATTTTCAAAATGGTAAATGAACATTGGCTTCAACTTCAAGTCATAGCTGCATTAGTCCCTACCAACAAGTCAGCCTGTCCTTTGAAGGTTGGAAGTCAGGCATTGACTTCTCCTTTCCAGCTATGAAAGTGCTGGCATAGGGGTGCCTGGGTGGCTCAGTCAGTTGAGCGGCCGACTTCGGCTCAGGTCATGATCTCACGGTTCGTGGGTTCGAGCCCCACATCAGGCTCTATGCTGACAGCTCAGTGCCTGGAGCCTGCTTTGGATTCTGTGTCTCCCTCTTGCTCTGCTCCTCCCCCACTCGTGCTCTGTCTCTCTCTGTCTCAAAAATGAATAAACTACAAAAAAAAATTAAAAAAAAGTGCTGGCATCTTCTTCCAATAAAAGACTGTTTCATCAATACTAGTGTAGCTAGTTTCAAATTTTCCTTCTGCACCTTCTTCACTTCTCTCAGCCTTCAAAGAATTAAAGAGACTTAGGGCCTTCCTCTGGATTAAGCTTCTGCTTATGGCTGGTTTGATCTTCTGTACAGACCACTAAAACATTCTCCATATTAGCAGTAAGTCTGTTTCAATTTCTTATCATTCATGTGTTCACTGAAGTAGCACTTTTAATTTCCTGCAAAAACTTTTCCTTTGCATTCGCAACTTGGCTATTCACCACAGGACACCTAGCTTTCAGCTATCTCAGTTTTTGACATGCGTTTCTCACTAAGCATAACAATTTCTAACTTTTGATTTAAAGTGAGAGCCATGTGACTTTTCCTTTCATTTGGACACTTAAAAGCCACTATAGAGATATTAACTGGCCTAATTTCAATATTGTTATGTTTCAATAGGGAAGCCTAAGGAGAGACAGAGAGATGATAAAGGAATGGCTGGTCAATGGAGAAGTCAGAACACACAAACTTTATGGAATAAATTTACCATCTTATGTGGGTATGGTTCATAGTACTTCCAAATAATTATAATAGTAACATCAAAGATCAATGATTACAGATCACCATAAAAATACAATAACAACTAAAAATGGAAATATTGTGAGAATTACCAAAATGTATTGGGCATGTATTATCTACAGATTTTATTTGGTCACTAATTATAAGGCCATCTTTTATTCTTCTTTATACTCTTTTTACCGTGCTTTTGAACTTGTCATATACATCTGTTTCCCCTCCCTATCAAGACTGTAAAGTCTTTGAAGGCCAGCCTTCTAGCAGTAAAAACACTATACTCTGATCATTTTCCATTATTATCCTACCAGAACTAGGTGAGGCTTACAAAAGGACAGGTAAGGCACAGTGAACACAGAAAATTAAAACAACAAATGGTTATTGCATACCTACTATGTGTAGCACTTGGTCAGGTACTTAAAATATCATAGAGGAGTAGAAGGTCTGATTGTTGTCTCATTAAGGAAGCTATGCATACACATAAATATGTTAAACCCTGAGTATACTTTGAGAAGAACATATGACTTCCATTAAATTACCAGGATGTAATAAAACAAGCCACTAATACTTTTTCTCCATAATCAATGTATGAAAGTATAATGCAGTGGCCTGAAATAAGTTAATGATTTTCTAAAATCCTTGAATGTTTTGTTCACAGATTATATCTGAGGATAATTAAAATGCATGCCAGTTTTGGAATGTTAGGACCAGATCAAATATGTGAAAATCTTCCAAGTGTTTATAACAAAATTCCCAACGGGATTCATTAAAATTGTGCTGTCAATAAACATTCGAGTTTGGGTTTTTAGCCCGCTTTGGTGGCAGAAAAAGAACCAAAAAAAAAAAAGGAAGGATGGAAGGGAGAGAGAAAATCACTTTCTGTCCAATCAGGCTCTTATTCCCATCACACCACTGAAACTTCTGCCAGCAATCCACCTGTGACCTCACTATTTCTAAATCTAGTCATCATTCTCAGTCTTCAGTTTATTTTACCTTCCAACATTGTTTGAGACCGTGATCACTCATTCTTCAAAATACTTTCTTCCCCAAATCACCATCCAGGCTTGGTTTTCTTTCTACATCACTGGCAATTTCTTCTGGGGCTCTTTATCTAGTTCTTACACTTCTCCCTGACCTCTTAATGGTAAGTAAAATGCCCCAGGGCCCAGATCTACACCCTCTTTTCTGTCTATTCTTATTCCTTTGGTGTTTTCTATCCTCAAGGATTTAAATACCACCTACTTATCAACAACTCTCAAATTCTATCTACTTCCCAGACCTTTCTTCTGACTCATGTCCTATAGTTGGATGTTTAATACTCTCCTCAAATTTGACATGTCCATACTTCAATTCCTAATCCAAGTTTGAAAATCTGCTTGTCCTGTGGCCATTTCTGTATTGGCTGATAGCAAATCCAACCTTTTGGATGTTCAGACCTAAACCTTTGGATTCATCCTCAACTTCTCTCTGCTGCTTCTACCTTCAAAATATGTACCAAACATGAGCTGCTTTTGCCAGTTCCACCACTACCTGCCATCGTGTGCCAACCACACATATCTTCTGGAGTACCATAATACCATTCTGCTTCTCTCCTGCCATGACTTGCCATCCTGCCCACACTAGCTTGGCTAATCCTTTAGAAACTTTTAGAAACTTAAATTAAATCCAATCATGTCATTGCTTCAAGTAAACAACTACAATTGCTTCCCAATCCACTTTAAATTAAACCTAGATATTTTACAACAGTCTATGAGGCCCTAAGTAATCTACCCACAACCCTAACTCTGATCCTAAACAGCCACTTTATTTTAAAGAGTTCATCTTCAATTTGCTCTCTTGACTTATCAACAATGGTCTCCAGGGTCTTCCTTGACCACTGCAGGTCATCTCTTTAGGATCCTTACTTTAGCTAATGCTTGGCATGAAATAATATTTCCCCAGATTATCTGCTTTGTTTACTCTCTGGTCTCCTTCAAGTCTTTGCTCAAATCTCTCCTCCTCAATAATATCTTTTTAGACTCCCTGTTTCCTAATACTACTGTAGTCCACCTAATTCCTCATTAATCTGCTCTACTTTTTCCTCTATTTATAGCTTTAATTAGTTTTGAGCATGCCTTATAATCTAAATTATTTAAGTACTTATGGTAATTTCTTGTTGTATATCTCTCCCTATGCTCCTGGTAAAATATAATCTTTTTGAGGGCAGGGATCCATTCTTGTTTTGTTCTGCTTTGTTTTTTGCTGATATATCCTTAGTCCCTACAACAGTTCTTGGCACATAGATACTGAATAAACATTTATTACATAAACAAGTATAGTGAGAAACATAACAACATGAGAATGGAAGAGAATGGTCTGTGTTTTTAGTTTTAATTACCATTCATGAAATTCCACAGAACTTGTTTTTAATCATATTGTTATATGTGGAAAAATGTCTGCAGAACAAAAAGATGTAAAGTCATATCAGTTTGCATATGCAAACTTTTGGTAGTGATGATACCAAAAGCAGAGAAATAGTGTCTTTTGTTCAAGATTAAGTGAGTAAATAGACCTTTATCCCTAAGGATCATGCAAAATCCTATATGAGGAAGGATTATCACTTAATAATGAGAGTACCAGAGCCCCTCAAGGTTTTCATATTGGAAAGAATTACTTATCGTGCTGCTGAAAGAGGCATCTAATTTAGGGAGGTCTCTTTTACTAATAGATTGTTTTGTTATAGATGCTTTAAATTACAGTTCTTTAAAACTTCAGGGCAAAACATGGCTCAAGTTTATCATGCACAGCAAGTGTATAGACTTCCAAATCAGGGTCGTGACAATAAAACCATTCAGAATAAGTGACTCATGCTGACACTGTGTAATTGTGCAAATGCTTCTCCAAATCAGAATGTGTGCTTCAAATTAATATTACTTAATTTGGTTGCATGTCCCTCTTGCCATATAGTTATATCAGAAGGACAGCACTGGCTCTTTCTGTCTGGGTCAGTCTATGTGTAAAGAAGGTAAAATTTCAAAAAGCTAATGACAATTTTGGAATTAACTGGAGATTTATAAAAGTGTAGGTATCTGACTGGAGCTCTCTTTTCCCTCTGGATCTGAAGCAGCATGCAGCTCTCCACGTGGTCCGGCAAGCTGGATGCAGTGCAGACAAGCTCAGTAAGCCTTGAGACTCAGCATCTCCATTTTCTGTCCCTCAGTAGTTTGGAGCAGCAGGAGAAAACAAGCGAGGATTCCATGGCCGACTCAGCTCATGGTGGTGAGGCTGACTGCAGCAGCTTTTGTCCATCTGCAGTATAGTGAATGTAGAAGACCAGCTAACAACAGGAAGCCCTC
Organism: Crocuta crocuta; assembly: GCF_008692635.1. Taxonomy (NCBI): domain Eukaryota; kingdom Metazoa; phylum Chordata; class Mammalia; order Carnivora; family Hyaenidae; genus Crocuta; species Crocuta crocuta. Next base: position 839,385 of record NW_027532196.1, read on the forward strand.
ACAGTGCACTCAGGCTTTAAGCCTGACAACAACATGTCTAGACTGAGTAAATGAGAAGAAATCAACAAATAAATGAAGGCAAGGGCTTATGGGTAGAGAGACCACCCACTAACTAACTCCAAAGTACTTTCTGTAAAGAAGATGGCCACTCTCTTTTTTGAAACAAAAGGTAGCCATTTGACTGGTCCAAGCTTTAGAGGCCTGGTTTTCCTCTTTGTTCTTCCTACATGTGATTTTTGGCGAGACTCCATCTCTTTGGGTCTCATTTTCTTTACATCTTAAACAAAAGAGCTAAATGCAGGCTTTTGTTTTGGTTTGTTTTTTTTTCCCCAGTTTGAATATTCTGTGATTTTGTATGATAAGTCAAATGGGGAATCTCAAGATGGTATCCCTCTCTGATCATCATTTTGATCGGTAAGCAATTATTCATGCTGGTATTCAAAAAATGCTAACCATATGATCAGGATTAGCATATTTTTCTACCCAATTTATTCTCTTCTATTTACTTCCTAGAACTGGTATTTATTTCCCCACTATAGTATTTTCTACACTGCTCTATATTGTGTAACCCCTATGACACCATTGAGGGCAAAGATCCTTCCATCCCTAGTGTTTAGCACAAAGTAGAAACTGACAAACAGAGGTGGACAAGTGATGTAGACTTTGCACACATATATGCACATGCATATGTACACATACAGTCAGATGGGAAATGAATTTTTGTAATATACTGGTGTCCTGGCCATTCTGCCTCATTTTCCTCATAATGGAACTGGTCCCAGAATTGAAATACCTCTCTTCTCCTGCCAAAAGTCAAAACAGCATTCACTGTGACTATTTATTTTCAGAAAAATGAATGGACATCTTTAGGTCTAACAAATGGGCCAATGCAATTCTCCACTGGAGAGCTCAGGGTAGAAATGAGAACCTGTGTTTCTTAATTTAAAGAAGATCACCATGATTGTTCTAAAGGATTTCATTTCTCACCTTTTCTTTTCTCTCTTTATCACTTCCTACCCCTACATCATTTCCGGGCTTATAAGTTGGGGTTTAATACTTCCAAAATGAGGAAGTTGTAAGAAACAAAAGAGCTAAAAATTAGCAAGGGACTGGTACTCATTTACTTAGCATTTTAGTGAAATAAAGTATATGTTTATTGAGAACATGGGGTTCCTGGGCACTGCACTGGGTGGTGGATTAAAACATGGACAAGTTGGAAAGAGCACCACTTCTCAAAGAACCTAGACACAAGTGAGGGATGTAACCAAATTATAGCACAGATGACATGTTGTATGATGAAGTACAGATGGAGGTAACATGCAAGACGACCCTATCCAGGATTTTCTTCCTCAAGTTCTCCCAATCTCTCCCACTTCACTTAAAGTAAAAACCCCAAGTTCTTACAATGACCTACAAGACTTTCTGTGATTGGGGGCCCTATCAACCCTCTGACCTCATCTTACTTTCCTCTGCTTTCCCCTCATTAACTCCAGCCACTCAGGACCTTTGCCATTCCTTACACAAGGAAGTGCATGTCTATCACTGGGCCTTTATACTTGCTGTTTCTTCTGACTGAGGTACTCTTTTCCCACACAACCTCATAACTATTCCCCTCACTGTGTTCAAGTCCTGACTCAAATGACACCTTCCCGGTGAGGCTGTCCCTGCCTACTTCCTACCCTCCAACATTGTATATTGCCCATCTTGTTTCATCTTTTTGCTGTTTAGTACCTATTTACTACTACCTATTTCTGTTTGTTTGTTTGTTTATTGCCTGGCCTTTCCACTGGAAGCACAAGTTCCATAACAGAAGGGGCTTTTGCTTATTTTGTTTGCTGTAGTATCCCCAGGGCCCAGAAAAGTGGCTGGCACACTGTAGGTACTCAATCAATATTTTGTTATAAAACACTTCAGTGGAAGTGACCAATTGAAAACTAAACTGAAACATGAAGAATGAGACTGAATTATCCTGACAGAGGGAATGGCAGACAGTGAGAAGGAAGTGGGGCAGAAAAGAGCTTTTCAAAGAAAAAGACCAACCTGCACAAAGTCACAGAGGTAAGAGGGACCAAAAGCATTTGAAGAACATCAAGACTGTGTCAAAGCTGAGGCCTGAATGCCAAAATTATAGCAAGAGATGAAGAGATACAGCTAGAGAAGGAGGCTGGGCCCAGGTCATACAGAATCTTATGAACCATGAAAACAAGTTTACACTTTACCCTAACAGTAAAGGAGGGCATTTGAGGACTCTTAATCAGAGAAATGCTGTTATTTGTTTACCATGAAAGCCAAAATAACCATTACTGGATTGGGCAGGAGCAAGGCTGAGGCAGAAAGACCAGTTAGGAGGAAGATGAGGGATGCCGTGTGTACCAGAGAAGTAGTGAGGGCACACAAAAGAAGTGGAAAAATTCTAGAGCCAGTCAGAAAGACAGAAAGACAGAGAGAGAGAGAGAGAGAGATGTGATTCTATGATTAAATTATATGTGTTAAATATATATATATTTCTAGGGTGGATCATGGAGAAGAGGATAAGTAAAAGGGATGGTAAAGCCAAAGGTGATGCCTAAGTTTCCAGATTGGGCAATTGGGTATCAAATAAAGAGTGTGTTGGTATAAAGGATGACCAAACTATTTCACACTCATTCCAGTGACAAGTAGGGTTCTATTTCCCTTCCCCTTAAATCTGAGCAAAATTTGTGACTTCTTTGGCCAGGAAAATATGACAGAAATGATGTTGTACTGGAAGATCCTGGAAAACTTTCAGTCCCAGTATCTTGGACCTATAAAAACAAGGTTCCCACAGAATGAACCCAGTCGAGCTCCCAGGCAACAGCCAGCACCAACATATCAGGTATGTGAATCGCATACTTAGATGTGGATCCTTTAGCCTAGTTGAGCCATACTAGTTGACTCTGTGTGTTGCAGAGACAAGACTCTCCTGATGAGCTCTGCCCAAATTGTAAATTCACGAGCAAAATAAATAATTGTTGTTGTTTCAAGCCCATAATTTTAGGGTGGCTTATTACATGGCCATAGATAACCACAGAAAGACAGGCAATGGGAAGATAAATTGGCATTTTTATGTGTGGAAACAGGCAGCATTAAGCTGCTGTGGTTCCCTAATTATTACAGTGGGATGTCACAGTAGAGTGCGCTCTAGTACAGTGTACACTAGTATCTTAGGATGGTCTTGGAAGTTAATTCTGATCCAAATTAACAAGAGAGAAAACAATGTTTTAAATACTTTAAGATCACACTTTCATTTTGTTTGAACCACTGGAGGGAATCTAATCCCGAATTAATATAACAAAACCGGAAGCTTGCTTAAAAATATTTCATTACATTCCAAAGTTCAGCTTGGCACAGGGCATATCAAAACCATTCAATAGTTACTCTAGTAAAGACATTCTTTTATTTTGTAAGTGAAAAAAGATTAAGTGAGCACCTCTGGAACTGCCTAAGTTATTGGTAGACACTGTCCCTATATTAAGTTGAAGTTCAATAAGGCTCCAGATCAATATTAGAGCTTCATATCAGGGGCCAATACAAGTGTGTGACAGATGTAGCCAGATAGGAAGGGAGAGCAAACAGCTCTTTGTTTTTATTTGAGATACTTTTTTTTTAAGTTAGTCAAATATAGACAGTTCATTTTAAGCATTGGGACTCAGAGCTGGAATATGGATGGGACTAAGATATTTTTATTAGAGAAAGAGGAAGCCCAGAGGGGGTTAAAAAATAAAGGTATGAAAGACTCAGTGATTTCTAAAAACCAACATTGGTCTGACATGCTTACCACAGAGCCAGAAATCACCTTGGTAAACCTCAGCCACGGGCTCTATAAACTCAGGTATTATTTCTATTATCATCCAAATTATCCTCTTCATTGAAAAGGAAGAAAACACACCCTCATTGTAGATATAATGCTCAAATTATGTATGTGTCCTAGAGCTTAAGAAAGGTTAGGTATTCTCTTGTTTTTTCATGAACCTAACTTAGATATACCTGCTTGGTCTATTAATTACCGCACTTTCTTAAGTGTAATTACAGTGTTTTGGGGAAATGTGTTGTTGTTCATTTTTCTATTCAAAGACATAATAAAGAGTCTAACGCCTTTGTGGTATGTAAAACATGTTAGGTCGACGAATAGGTAAGTGGTTCAAAGGAAAGAGAAGCAACGTTGCCGTCATTAACCATGACTCAGTATATGATGTGTCTTGTGGTGAAGGCAAATGAACTCCAAACACCTCATCAAAAAATGTGGCCATTCTCATCACTTTTATGGCCTGTTTTTGAAGAGGGTATGCTGGCGTCTTCTGTAATTTCATGGTTGACAGTATTGTTTCCTGTGCCCATTACATAAGGTTTAAATAATCGATTCCTACTTGAATATAGCTCCAAGAGCAATTTTATTTTCAGAGGGTAATTTTAAATGGTATTTTTTTCCTCAAGAAAATGAAGATGAAGCAATTCAACATATTTCCTTTAGTGACCTGAAATCTTAGAGGCAGAATCCTTGCCCTAATACTCCAATCTGTTCTACTCAACAGTCTGAATACTCTTTGGTTCTTTAGGATAATTTTATTCATCTTTTTAAACTTTAAGTGTTTTTGCCATGTTATCTCTTAATCTTTAAACTATGAAACCAAATAGCATTTTCTGGGAGGGAGCAGAGAGAAGCCATGGGCTGGGAAGGAGAGTAAATTGTTTATCTCTCAACACTGCAAATTTCCAATCTATTTAGAAACTTATTTTATGGGTTCCATGTGTCATAAATTGATTATTCAGCTATTCTTGTGAAGGTTATATAACAAGTATAAAGCATGGTACTTCCATTCAGGAAATTATCTCTTATACTCTGGTTGGGAGATAATAATATAAAGAATAAGAGATAGCAAGTAAAATAAGGAAGTGAGAGTTCTAAGAATTAGAAAGATAAAAAGTGGAAGACAAGTTTGATGAGAGGACCAACATGGCTATAAAAGAATCTTTCATCCATACATTCACTTATCAAGTATTTACAGAGTGCCTGCCATATTTTAATGACTAGGCTAGGGTCTAAAAAGTCAGTCACAAGCCAAAGGCAAGACATGACCCTTGCAACATGGCATAATCTCAAAGCTTGAGGGCTCATGAAGGAGCAAGTCTACCTGAACTTGAATCCTCACCTTGCCTCATAGAAACAAAGCCTTCTTGGGCTGTGGACAAACGACTTAATCTTTCTGTGCCTCAATTTCCTCTTCTGTAAATAAAGACACTAAGAGTACTTGCCTTTTTAGGGTTGTTATGAGAATGAAGTGAGCTAACACATGTACATACAAGTACTATACAAATAAAAGTATGCCTTAGACTACAGAGGGAGATGAGGCAATGAAGAGGCAAATCTAAGAAACAGGGACTTGAAATGAATTAGAAATCCTAGAAGCTTCCCTCAGTCCCTTCACTGACTTATATTTATAGGCCTCTGGCTCCAGGAAAAGGTGGAATGTGGAAATCTGACGTAAAATTCTTGCAGAGTATCCTCAGATCTTAAACTCAAGGTGCAGACCAATATGTTAAGAATACCACTCCAGGGTATGGAGAAGCTTGGGGAAATTCCAAAGCCCATCAGCACAGAAACCAAGTAAAAATATGACCATCTTCTCATTGCTTGGTTTCCCAAACTGAATAGCATGAGAGTTACCCCTGACTCTTCCTGAAGAGGATGTATGTGGGATGCCAAGCCAGAGAATTTGTGGATTACCTCATCCAATTCCCAGCAATAAACTTCTGAGATAAGAACAGTGAGTCTCATTTTATAAATGAGGATACTGAGGCACAGGCAGGTTAAATACCTTGTCAGTGAGGAGATTCAGCAGCCTTTACTTTTGTTTCTTACCTAGAGACCAAGGCTTCTTCTAGTTGAGTTCCTGAGCTTTAAGACAATAGAGGTGGTAGGGCTAAGAGCTTAGAACTCAGAGGTTAGAGTCACAGTGCTTGATATCTAGTGCGGACAAGCCCATAAAAAGAGGAAAATTTATAAAGCACCCTGGCTGACTGGCTCCAAAGCCTAAGGATTTACAATCCCAGGAGGAAGGGAGTGGGAGAAGATTCCACTGACAGGGTCCTCATCTAGGTTAATATTTTTGTTCCCATTGCAACATCCTCTCATTCCAGATAAAGAATTATTAGAAGCAATGTGTGTTGCTTCCCTGGCCAGGGCTGGTCATCTAGGCCCTAGCTGGGGGATTTGCTTGCAAGAACACACACAGGCAATACACAGCTTTGTGACAAAGGTCCTGAGGAGTAACACAACTTTCCAGCCATCCAGGACCACCCAGGCAGGGATGGGGCACTGAGACTGCAGCTACACACACTGGAGGCAGTAGTTCACAGCAACAAGAAGCCACTCTGGCCTAGAGAACTGTTCCCCACTATGTTGGGAGTTGTTTTCTGAGGCCACATTCAGACACAAAATAATGCATGGCAGCCGAAGGCACCAGTCTGATGGTTCCATCAGTTCTTTTCAGTTTGTCTTTTAAAATCTCTGAAAATACAACTTAATTACTTTGGTTTCTCATCATAGGTCATTGGAGGATGGCTGAATGCAGCTGAGGGATGTTTTACCACATAGCTGTAGATTAGCTAAATGCATGAACTATTTTGAATCTCGAATAGTGCTGAGTAGAGGATTTGGGGGATCTGCCCTCACACTCTTCACAGAGGTCTGTGTGTTTTAGTCATGTCAGATGCAATTAGGTACAGTTCATCTCTCTTAAATCCCCTGCAGATTTATTACATGGGTCCTTGAAGGTTTTCCTTTCAAACACTCATAGATTTTATATTCAAATCAGCATCCAGTGATTAATTCTTGCTGTAACTCTGCTGCACTGCTGTGTCCATGGAAGCCGCGGATGTGAAAAGTGGGAAGCAGACATAGTTCTCTGAACTATCACATGAAAGCAGAAGAAAATAGAAATAATTTTGTAGTATACCAGATGACCAGAGGCTGTGTTGGCAGCGAAGCTATCAACCTGGTCTCCACATTCCTCCAACCCAAGCCTGAGGTTGAGGAAAGACACGCATCTCTTCTTATGAGGGCAGCAGGAGACTCACATCTCCATGATACAAAGCTTCTTTACCTGATCTCATCACAACACTGAAAGGAAATGGATCTCGTGTCTCATGTCAGAGTGGGCATACTACAATTTACAAAAAGACACTGGCTTGCTTTCTACTAGTTCACACACAGCTTGTATAGTTATCATCCCATACAGAAGTACAATGTGTGCTCTGCTTTCAGGATGCCAAAAACAGGTTACACAAGTTTAATTCCTACCAAGATTTTTAAAAATCACTTATGAACAAAGCTTAACTTTGAAGGAACTTAAAAATATGACTTCAAGAACTTCTATTTTCAAACCCATGTATATTTAAAAGTATTTTCACAATTTGTTTTTCATTAGCAGACTTCATGACAAGAACCAGTGCTCTTGTAAAGCACTAAGTGGCTTAAAAAGAAAAAAAAGGAAAAAGAAAAAGACAAAGACAAAGAAAAAGAAAAGCACAGTCACCAATTGTCTTCAGAATCAACTATACTCTATATAAACCATAATTAACCCACCAGTTTGTGAGGAAAGAATAATATAACCTCATCACATTCTATAACAGTGCTGAGTCATTTCTCCATGAAAGGACTAATGAGGCTTATTTCTCATCTTTTCTCAATCAGGTTTATCTACATTATTAAAGTATTTCATCCCTTATAGACAACCGATTCTCCTCTGAGTCATTGTTTTTTCCTTCCATAATTTAACTGGAAAAAATCATCTCAAATGTCAAATTTATTTGTGTACATGTTATGTCTGAATTTCAAAATTGGTTAATGTCAATATGAGTGAAACAACTGAACATTTTAAAGGACAGATCCAGTTAATACTGTCTTGGAAGAATATTTTTCCTTCTATTAGCCCAAAGGTCATAGTCATTCTATATACAGGCAATATATGTTAAATTCAGTTAATGAGCAATTCATTCTTATTCTGTACATTTAAACATTAATCATAATGTATTATCAGTAAATGCAGAGAATGATATAATTCATGCATTTATTATACTCAATACCTATTTGTGAGGCATTTACTCTGTGTAAGGTTTTATGGTATGCGATGCATGTGAATAAAGATAAAAAATATATGGAGCTCAGAGTCCACCCGTCAGTATAACCAGGATGTAAGTATGAGTAAGATGAAATCTACAGAACTATAAAATAGTGTCATGTGAGAATCAAAGAGATAACATCTGGTTGAAGTAGGTAGGAAGTATATGTGAGGAAACATCTGATGAAGATAGAATATGGTGGACAGGAAGGGTAGGTATTCCAAGTGGGAGGACAGGAATTAGGTCAGAGTGGGAGGTGAGAGAGCCTGAGCTATATAACAGAAAATTCCCAGTCCAGGCCCCCCCCCAAAAAAAAATGTTTCAAATATAAAAGCATTGGTCAAACAAATTATGAGGGAGAACTGAAAATGTCCTTTTGACAATTTTATATGTTTTGATTATTTGTTTTAGTAAATGTAGGCAGGCTATATCGGTTCATGGTTATATGCCATGTGGTCCCCAATCCCAAATCTGTCTTAACCTTGTAATGTTTCTCTATATAACATTTACTACTTCTCATTAAACAACTAATAATTCTTGTAGCTTCTCTTTAAAGGCACCTGCCATCAAACAACATACAAAATAGAGGGCAGACTCAGGATTGACTCAGGTAACTACAGTTACAGACAGATGATATTCCAAAAAGAAATATGAAAGGAGAAAAACAAAGAGAGCTAAGGGTTTCTTATGAGTGCAAAGTCATAATAAATTTAAACATAATTCCAAGACAACTCAGTAAGCTAAAAGAATAAGAATAAATTTACTGAGCTTTTACTATGTGCCATGTGCATGCTGAGTACATTTTACATATTAACTTGTTTCCAAATATGCTACTTTCCCTTAGAGTCATCATGCTAGTAATAATAATATCCATTCGTAAATGATAATTTCCAGGCACTATTATTAAACCAGTTTATTTCTATTATCTTATTAAATCCTCATAACAATCTTATGACATGCACTTATTATCCCCATTTTACAGATATAGAAACTAAGAAACAAAGAGGTTTAATAATATGCCCCACATTACATATACCATTAGTCATTTTCCCCTTGTGAATAATTTTCTGGTTGTTGAAGTGGTAGAAAGGTCATCTGGGCCCCTATTAGACATCATGTGAAAGGAATAGTGTATATATTTATCTTATTTCCTTTTCCTCCTGAGCACACAACTAGTCTTCCCAGCATCTTCTGTAGTTAGGAGTGGTCACATGACTAATATCTGACTAACCAAAGTGTTAAGTGCCAGTCTCAGGCCTGGCCCATAAAAACCAGCCATGTAATACTCCAATCCTCCATTCTTTCTCTTTTCCTTTCTGCCAGATAGATATGAATGTCCACAACTATGGAAACTTGGTGCTGAAGAGAGCAGAGCCTCTATCAATCTTGGTTCCTTAATGACTTTATGAACTAGTTATTACCCTCTCCCTAACTGCTACTTAGTTTTATGTGAACAAGACATAAAATTCTATTGTATTAAGGTATTGAGATTTTAAGTCTTTATCTATCATAGCATCTAGTATTTACTTTAATAATAGCTGCTCTCTACATTTTAGAGATTTAAATAAATAAATGATACTACTTTACCAACAATGCAGAATCCAATTTCTTCCAATGCTCTCTCTTGCTGAGAAAGAATTTGCTTTCTATACAAGCTGAAGTAGTCATATACCACTGAATGACTTTTTACCACTTTCAGTTTCATCAACAAGAAGACTTATGCAAAGTACAGAGGGAAGAAGAGCCTGTTTTTTTCTTAAAAGCATTAATCAGGCCTAGCATTGGTGAAAATGACCCACTATGGTGCTGCAGGTAGCTTGGCCATCAATAAGTAATTTTGTAGGGTTTTTAAACCCTTCTGGAGACTCTGAAAGCTAATGTACTTTTTTTCCCCTGAGCTTTGATCCTCTAGCTCTTCCATCAATTTTAGAAACACCTAATGTAAAGTATGAAATCCAACTTAAAATACCTAGAGGAGATTCTTTTTCTTTAATAAAACTCTGAGAGATACAATACAATCTCTTCTTCTCAAAGCAATTGATCATTGGTTATTGTCACTCAAATTATTTTGCCTGTCCTAGCACATGTTCCAAGGATGGAAGAAAATGAGTATCACGATACAAAAATCCATTATTAGTAAAATCGTACTGTCAACATCAACCATCAATATAGGAAAGCCTTCTAGGGCATATGACCTGTGTAGTTGTACAGGACTCTATCCATAGAAGAACCCGTATTTGGTTTAAAGCTCTGTTGTAGCTTTCTTGAAGCTGTTGAAATTTTTTTAAATAAGGGGCCCACATTTTCATTTTGCACTGAGCCCTACAAATTATGTAGTGTCTACTGTTTGCTTGCTTTGTTTTGTTTTTTTTTTTTTAAATCAATGATAGTATTTGACCAAGAATTACAATGGACATATGAAAATAAAGAAATACAGGTACGCTAATTATTTTTGCTTCTATAGTTCAACATGACAACACATAAAGTACAATTTTGCATCTAACCTTTGCATCCCAACACTAACAACATACTGCCTATAAGTAAGGCAGGTATGGTTACTACAGTTCCACTGTCATGAATAAGAGGCACTGTAAGATTGTCATCTACAGTATGTTAAAAAGAAAACAGCAATTTCAAATCTCCTGATGGATCATTTCATGTATAAGAGTGACTTCACCTTAATGAACCTCTTTGGGCATGCAAAACTGAGCCCAAATTCGAGGCTGGAATAGGGGTTGAGAGTTCAAGTTTTCTGTACCATAAAATAATAAGGCTTTTGTTACTGTAGTAAGTTGTAGGGAACTGGAACTCTGGAATGGGAGATATGGGGTACCTGGGTGGTTCAGTCAGTTAAGCGTCATGGCTTTGGCTCCGGTCATGATCTCAACAGCTTGGGAATTTGAGCCCCGTGTTAGGCTCTTGCTGACACCTCAAAGCCTACAGCCTGCTTCAAATTCTAGGTCTTCTTCTCTCTCTCTCTGCCCCTCCCCTGCACATTCTCTTTCTCTCTCTCAAAAATAAATAAATATTTTTTTTTATAAAGGAGATATGGGAGAGGAACTGTTCTATATGGCAGAGTTTGGGGACCTAAAAAAGCTTATGTTAATGAGAGTCTCCTTGTGGCAGAGAATGCCCAAACTATTTCTAGGAATAGTGCTATTTACACTAAAATTTAATGTGTTTCTTGTTATGTGTTTAGATGACAACAACTAAATCTTTTCTTCCCCTCTGTCAGTTGCCAGCACCTTTATTTACATTGCCTAACTTTAAGGAAAAATCAATTGTCCATGACCTTTCTGGTATCTTAAAAAGTTGATGGGGAAAGAAAATGCAGAAAATATCCAGTAGCCATAAAAGGTGAGCCCATGATTAGGAATTTTGAGATGTGCAACTACAACATCAGGCTTTTTGGACAACATGGAAATGTTAAGTACAACACTGGACCTCCTGAAATATATGAAATCGAGACAAGTCATTTTATTTGGCTAGGAAGAACAATGGTTTTCTCAAAATCCAAGAGAACTTAGGGACAACATAATAAACTAATATTTCCTAGAAATGGAATCACCTTTGAAAGTAATGGGAAATAAATATATAAAGGAAATTGACATGAATGATGTACATAGATGTCTGGTTCAACATTAAGATGTGAGGTAACCTACTGAATGGAAATCCAAATAGACTTAGGAATCTTACCACCTATACCAACTTTCCTGTGGCTAATAATCCCTTTTATTAGAATACATGTTATTCCATAGGCATAAAACTGCCTTTCCAAATGTACTAGGAAAAAAAAAACAGGTTCAATTGAAGCATAATTTACACTTCTAGGAGAATGTCACCTGCCATATTTTCAGTTCCTTAGCCAGAAAAGAAGTATCAGTTTATAAGCCAATCTGGATTTCTAGCATCCAGACATAAAAATCTACAGTGAGTGTATCCTTTATGTAATAGAACCAAATAAAAAGGCCCTCCTTTCCCAAGAAAATAATATCATGTCATTTACAAGGCAGCTATCAAAACTGTGCCTCAATTCACCAGGTTTCTCTAGGAACTCAGTATTTATTTATGAATATAATGGAGCTTCTTAGAAAAGCATCAAGCAGGGCCACCTAAATACCACCCTTGAAAAATGCACACAATAACAAAAGTCAGATTGCCCTCAATTACATACATTCACAGCTTCCACATCACAGAGCTCTGAAATTACAGACATGGGAAAAATATTCTTAGAGAAAGATAATATAGTTTGAGAGATGGTACATTTATTCCTTAAAATCAAACATCTTTGATTTAACTACTTTTCAGATTTGTTCTTCTTGACAAGGTTGCATTAACACCTTCACCTAAGGCAAATTCATATTTATCCAATAAACATTCTATGTGAAAAATTGCTTACTCTTTGGATAAACATTGTCACACTTTCCCACCCACATTCAGAAACTAGAATCATAATTCATACAAGTGTATATCACAAATACTGAAAAGCTCACTCTTTACCTATAATCATAAAAAAAGGCAAATATAGAATAACAGTGGGGACTGTATTGTTCTTGAAAGAATACATCTATAGCAAGAGAGACTAATTGTTGCTCTCCTGGATGATTTTTATGCTCAGGTCAATTTAATAAATTTGAACATGTCACCTACTAAATTATGAATCGCCGAGAAGACCTACTCACCCAGAAATTCTTGTGTTGTTTCAACTGCAACTTTAAAAAATCATCATCTATAGTATTGAGAAGATTAAATTACCTGCTTTTTAATTTCAGCAAGCAATGGAGTGTATCTACCTGCTGGATCCTCTGCCAACTGACAGACAAAAGGCTGAGGGGGAGTGCACCTTGGATGCTATCAATTAAGAAAAGGTGGTTCATTAATCTTTACTGTCAACGCCTGAATTCTGTTCTGATGGCTCCAATGGTATGCAGTTGGTTGCTTATATTTTGAACCAAAACCCATCCAGCAAAATTCACCTTGTGGAAGGATAACTTAAGCTATTGCTGGTTAATTGTGAGTCCATTTAAAAATAGCTAATAACTTCTATTGCCATGAGAAAGAAATATTTTGAAAAGCTCTTGTGTTCATTCATTCGCTCAATCAGTCATTCACTCAATATTTAATTATTTTGTGCCTATTATTTGCCAAGAATTCTACACACTGATTAATCAAACTGCATCAAAGAAGAACCAGACATCACAGAGTTATTTTTGGAAACTGACCTCCATACATACCCTAAGAAGCGTCAAACTTTAAAACAAAAAAAACAAACAAAAAATATTGCTCCTTCCCAGATCCTTACAAAATGAAAGTTGCAAGCACATCTTTTTGAGAACTTGCTACAAATCACTTAGAGTTTTAAGAAAAAGAAATGCCATTTAAATCCAGGCTGGAACTGAGCTTGCTTTATCATAAGACAATCTTTAATTAAATAGAGTTGGCAAAAGCAGCTTTACTTCAGGTGAGCATTAAAAAAGAAAAAGTTGAGCTGAGAGCATATGGTAATATATTAATCACTTCCAATTTGGTTAATTTTGATATGTAATATATTTGAAGATGTACTTATTATTAGCTTTTATAGCAGTAGTAGTAATTCAATTTTGAAATAATAAATGATATTAAAAGATTAGATTTGAAACAAGTTATGTAAACAATAAATTCTGAAAAGCTGGTAACTTTTAGAGGTGATTGTGATTATTATTTCATAGAACAACTAACTCTAGCAAACTTTTGGTATTTATTTATTATTATTTTTTAATGTTTTATTTATTTTTGAGAGAGAGAGAGAGAGTGATCAGGGGAGGGCAAAGAGAGAGGGAGACACAGAATCCAAAGACAGGCTCCAGGCTCTGAACTAGCTGTCAGCACAGAGCCCAACACGGGGCTTGAACCCACGAACCCTGAGATCATGACCTGAGCCAAAGTCAGATGCTTAACTGACTGAGCCACCCAGGCGTCCAAACTTTTGGTATTTAAATGGCAACTTTTATCAGTTAAGGTCCAACTAGGAGCACACAAACCAATTAGTAACTTAAGTGAAGGGAATTTAATTCAGGCAATTGGTTTCACAGGTGATAGGAAGTCAAAAAGCCAAATAAGAAACACTGAGGCAACCTAGGAATTACCAACGACAAGAAAGCAACTAAAGGACAGAGAAAAAATAGTGTCATCAGAGCCCAGGGACCAAAGTTACATGGAGGAAGTTGTGCCCTTGGCAGGCTTCTCTGGCAGAAGATAGTAACACAGAGATGCTGCCAAGGCAGAGAGGAGAGGAAAGAAATCCTCTGGCTTCTCCTCCCTCCTATCCTCTAATCTCCTGGCAATGCCATCCATTCTCTAAACCCAGGTGGCAATCAGACATGGGAGGCGGGGAAATGCAGTCTGCAGGGAGCTGCTCCCCTGGCATAGCAAAGGAAGAACAAGAATGGATGTCCATCCAACCGGCCTGGACTCGCCATTGGTGCCTAGATGTATACTGAGGGATTTGTCAAGGTCAGAAGTTGTTATATTCTGTGACTCTGGAGTTGTCATGAAATTCAACATCAACCAAAAGCATTAGTTAACTCCTGTATGCCCTAAATGCCCTTTGATTTAACATTGTCATAGGAAAATTGCAAGACTCAACTTGACACTGGTAGCACAGTTTAGAAAACCTTCTCAACATACTATTTTTGAAAAGCAAACTGGGATTTTATGTCCAAATATCCATTAAGAGAAAAGGGTAACTTTTAAAGCCACTGTTTTCTCAGGTATCTTTAGTAGCATTGAAATTGCTCCAGCTGACAAGTTCTCAAGGTCCTGGCATATTCTTCAGTGTTTAGCTGGGTCTTTTTATTCTAATGACAAGGTCCCAGGGTTTAACACCCAATGCTTCTCTATAGGGAAGAGAAGTCTGCTCACACAGTATTAGTTATCTAAAACTTTCTAACATCTTGTTACAGAAAGCAAAACTTAATACTGAATTAGTCTAGCTTTAGGAGATAGAATTGCCTTGTATGTTCAAAATGAGTTAAAAACAGGGGCCCCTGGGTGGTTTAGTTGGTTGAGTCTCCAACTCTTGATTTTGACTCAGGTCATGATCTTGCTGTTGGTGAGATCGATCCCCACATCAGGCTCTGTGCTGACAGTGTGGCGCCTGCTTGGGATTCACTCTCTGCCTCTCTCTCTCTCTGCCCCTCCTCTGCTTGTTCTCTTTCTCACAAAACATAAAATAAACATTTTTTTAAGTCTTAAAAAAAAAACAAAGTGAGTTAAAAACATTAAAATCTTAGGACTGCCTGGGTGGCTCAGTAGGTTAAGCGTCCGACTTCGGCTCAGGTCATAATCTTGTGGTTGGTGGGTTTGAACCTCGGTAGGACTCTGTGCTGACAGCCAGCTCAGAGCCTGGAGCCTGTTTCAGATTCTGTGTCTCCCTCTCTCTGACCTTCCTCTCTCTCTCTCTCTCTCTCAGAAATAAATAAAACATTTAAAAAATTTTTAAAAAGAAAAAAAACATTAAATTCTTAAAGTTAAGGTTTTACAGTTAAAAAGAAATAACTGTTTAATTAAATCCATATAAAACTATCATAGAGCTTGTGACTACATTTATTCATGGCTACCTTTCCCAAAGGGTGCACTATGGGATACACATGTAACTGTTATTTAGGAAAAGGATTCTCTGGACAAAAATTATCTTTGCTGCAGCACCTGAAGCAGGAATAATCACATCTTAATCACCAAGAAAAAGTCATGGTATTTAGTATTTGTAAGACATATTTAACAATGAACTTTGTTTGTTTGTGTAGAATACCTGAAAGAGAGTGTTCTCAACCATATTTTAGAAAATGGGAGCCAAATAAAAAAGAAAGAAATCACATATACTGAGGAAACAGAATAGCACAATGTAGTATAGCCCAAATTCTCCTGACCATAAAAGTCACCTAGGAACTTTTAAAAAGATACAGATTACTGAGGATAATATGACAAATTCCACTTTAAACCAATGCCCCAGGTAAGTTTGCCAGTAGAAAAATGTGCTTGGTGTTTGAAGGTGGGTTAGCCATGTCTGAATTGTGGCTTTTGTTACTTGGGCAACCTCCTTAAATTCTAGGAGCCTTGGTTTTTCATCCTTAATATAGGGGTAACAATAGTCCTATTCAATAGAGTTGTTGTGGGGATAAAAATGGATGTAAAGCTCTTAGCAATGGTATCTGGCAAATGTTATATGCTCCATAAATATTATTAATGTTATAATATTAATATAGACATGTATTTTTTCTTCTCAATCTGGAAACTTACTTTTACCTAATTGACAGTTTTTCCCAGGAATCTCTTCTCTCATCACTGGTTTCTTGCCTCCTGTCCAATATGTTTTTACACTGTTAGAAATGGTCATAGTGTATTTAGAGTACATATGTTAAAATTAAAATTTTCAGGAGAAGCATTTGGTATAAAATAGTCATGTTCATAATACTGGTAAGGATTGTTTCTTTACTCCTCACTTTTAGCCTTCTGTACCTCCTTGAACTTTATAGAGACATTATAAGTAGCCTTTGTGGGCATGATTTGGGAGGAAATAGGAAGGGATAGGGCATCCACAGTGTGAAATGTGCCCACAGATAAGTGCACTGACAAAACTACAAATGTCACTTAAGAGACACCACTACCCTTCAGGGATCCTGTTTTCCCCCCTGAGAACTTCTGGAGAAATGTGAAACTTACAGTAGGTGAAAGAAATTGGTAAAGAACCGTGGGCACTGTGCACTATAACTTAATGTCTACGTCCTGCTATGACTGTGTTTCTCTAACTTGGCTGTTCATTACAATCACTTAGATGGCTTTTAAAATTCCTGATGCCAGGGGTGCCTGGGTGGCTCAGTTGGTTAAGCGTCCAACTTCAGATCAGGCAGGTAATGATCGATCAGTTTGTGGATTCTAGCCCCACACTGAGCTCTGTGCTGACAGTTCAGAGCCTGGACCCTACTTCTGTTTCTCCCTCTCTCTGTCCCTCCCCCATTTGCCCTCTCTCTCTCTCAAAAATAAATTTAAAAAAAATTCCTGATGCTTATACCAAGAATTAAATCAGAATCTCCAGGAGTGTTTCAAATTCCCCTAGTAATTCCAATGAGTGGACAAGATTTGAGAACGGGTTCCAGGACAACAGTTCTGCTGGGTGCCTGGTTTTCCAGGGTCTCTAGCTCTCACTGGATTCTGATAACACTCTCTTCTCCCTCCCCTTTAGGCCTAGTGGGTGGCTACAGCTTCTACCAGTAGGTAAGCTCTAAGTGATTCATGATTCAGTATCTGGTGTTGGTTTCCTCAACTCTGGCTATACTTCTTTACTCTTCTAGTTCAATTCTCTTTCTTTAAACCATCTGGGTAAAGTATACTTCCTGCCAAGATCCTTTGTTAAACTCCTTTGTTGCATAAGATAATAGAAATGGTGAATTGGTGAGCTGATAAGCATTAGATAAACAAACTAAAAACAAAACAATATATCTAGATTGGGGTTATAGTTAGAGATGGAGTCCATCTAACCCAGCCCTCAGATATTCAAAAGAGAAGCCTGGAGAAAGATTTAAACACACACACACACACACACACACACACACACACACACACACACACAGCCAAGTTACATTAATTTTGGAGGGTGGTGGAGTACTTGTTGTGGCTTGCAGGTTACCGGGGGCTGTAAATTCCTCTGCAGGCACCAGTCACAGCAGTTGCGGAGGCCATGTGGTCACAGCCCTGGAGGAGAGTAACTCGGCAGGGACCCCCACCTGGATTCTGCTGCCCTCTTTTCATGTGAAACCACTGCTTACCATCCCATTTTGTCCTGCTGCTTTGAGAAGACTTGCTGAAAAGCATCAAAGGGGCCAGTGAGAACTGGAAGGCATAAGCCCAAGTCACAATTAGGCAAACAGAGAGAGAGTGGTCCCAGATCATAGAGAGCAAGGTTCCAATGGTGCAGCACTGCTTTCTACACCCAGGCTCCGAAAAAGTTCTTACTCTCAGCATGATCTTTGCTAATTTTCCCACCTTGTTCTACACAAGCACACACAACACACACACACACACACCACCACACACACACACACACACACACAGATAAGGAGTGAGGACAGAAGTATTCCAGGCACTATGTGGCTTTTCAAATCAAACAAACAA
This sequence comes from Crocuta crocuta, assembly GCF_008692635.1. Taxonomy (NCBI): domain Eukaryota; kingdom Metazoa; phylum Chordata; class Mammalia; order Carnivora; family Hyaenidae; genus Crocuta; species Crocuta crocuta. The sequence continues at coordinate 857,673 of NW_027532196.1, forward strand.
GCACTGATTGAGTCTTTGGCATCAATTCTTTTGCATGGATTTTTTTTTCCTTTCCTCTTAGAAGTCAAAAGCATTTTTGACACCAGGTCCTGCGTTTGACAAGGACTGAAGAGATGTCCTTTTCAATTTATCTGAGGGCATGTTCAGAAATGGACCAGTAATCTTTAGAAGGAAATCAGCCAATATATTAGATTTTTTTAGGGTTCTCCTTATGTTCTCCCTATTGCAATGATTTTTTCAGGAATCTTATGTGTGTGTGTGTGTGTGTGTGCATGCGTGTATTTACACAACATGTATTTTAATATATTGTCTGTAGAACTATTTTCTGGATTTTGTCTTTGGCCTCCTGGCTGACATTGAACAAGCCATATCTCCTTATTTACCAAATAAGGATACTGGAGAGTCACCTGTAAAGACTTTCTTTCTTTTTCTTTTCTTTTCTTTAATGTTTATTTAGTTTTGAGAGAGAGCGAGCCTGAGTGGAGAGAGACAGGTGGGGGCAGGGGGAGGTGCACAGAATCTGAAGCAGGCTCGTCTGTGAGCTGTAAGCACAGAGCCCAACATGGGATTTGAACATGTGAACTGTGAGATCATGACCTGAGCCAAAGTTGGACACTTAACTATCTGAGCCACCCAGGCACCCCTAAAGACTCCTTTTTTAATTTAACACTCTAATAATTTTTTTTCCAATTTAGTACTTCAGGAAACTGAGAATGACTGTTATTGTAAACCTCAGAATGTCATCAAGGTGTAATATAGATCAGTCCCATTGATAATACTTAGAGGGCTAACTAATAAGTTAGTTGAGATTATGCATTGGAAAAATAGAAGACACTGGAATTTTTTCAAATGGGATTATAAATGAAGGAAAAACTGTATGCCATAAGAAAATAATCTCAACATCAGAAATAAAACTATCAAAGATTCAGAAAAGAAAAATCTCTCAGAAAATTGCCACTCCAGTGGGTTGATAGTTGCTCTAAAATATAAAATTAATTCAAGTATTCACCACATTTATCCTCTGGAATATTCACTTATTCACTTAGATGAATATTCCATAATTTGGATCCAAACTGATTTTTTTTTCCCCTACCACAAAGTCCACAGGAAGTACTCAGGCTCTGGCATTATTTCAAGGTCCTTCTCCAAGATGGTGGTCAGAGAAAATTCTGCTGAATTTCCCAAGAAATTCTGCTGGCCAAGGCCCATAGGTCAAAGCTACCTTGTCTCACCCTTGGTCAGAACTTCACTCAGATCCCTGCTCTGGGCTGACCACACTTCCCAGCTGTACTCTTGGGGCATACTTATTACCTTGTTACACATGTCAAATCTTTCAGTAACAGGTAAAAGCAAGAAAAATATATCATGTGATTCTCTTTCTAACAAATACCCTCCAAGTGGAGGCTATTATATAAAACATTTCTCTATTGACTAAATAACTTTGCAAGGTATTAACTGTTAGTTATTAATATTTAATTTTATTGACCTTATGTGAAAAATCCTTGAAATTAGTACTTAATTGTCTAACCGCTTCCTTTTCTCTAAATCAAAACATTCACTTTACACATTAATTACCTATTAACTTTGTGGCTTTTAATTCAGAGATTTATAAATTAAGACTATTTATAACTCGTGGTATTTCATCTGAGCATGTGAGTGTTAAGGCATTATTTCATTGTCACACCTCAGTACATATTCAACTACAGAAATTTCCTGACACATTGTCAGAAACAAACGAACAAGCAAACAAACAAACAAGAAAAACATGCTCTAGGAGCTGATGGGCACCAGTGCTGGGTCACTTTAAGAGGAAGAACATATTCCTCTATGCATTAATCCAGTTCTAACAGGCAGCTCTGGAGTTCCACCCTGCTCAGGTCTGTTAGATGAGTGGCCAGAGCTTGTGAGTGCAGGAAGGACTTTTCAGGGAGGCTTCATGTGGGACAGGAGATATAAATATGAGCATTTTAGTCAACAGACTGCATGTGCAGAGTTTGGAATCAGGAATGAAACTAGCCAGTGTGGAGGACAGTGAGATAACCAGCCTCACAGAATAAAGGCACAGAGGTGAGGAAAATGTCAGAATGAGCATAGATGCTCACCTGAATGAACCTTAGGAGAAGCGATGAGACCTGGAGAACACTCTCTGAAGGAGAAAATCTGTCTACATTTTATTCATGCTGGACTAGAGACGGTAAGACTCTGAAATAAATATTTTATTAACTGGCTTTACAAACAGTGACTACCAAGTTGAAATAAAGCATATGACACTATGTAATGTGAAGAGATAAAAGTGAGATAATGAAACTAGTATAAAAACACACCACACTTGTGGGGATGAGCACTGAGTGTTATGTGGAAACTAATTTGACAATAAACTATTAAAAAAANTGTGAAGAGATAAAAGTGAGATAATGAAACTAATATAAAAACACACCACAGTTGAAAGGTGATAACTATTTAAATATTATTATCAGTACAATTATGATGCTGATGGTGGTGACAACTGTCCCAAATAAACTGTCTTTATTTCACAGTCTGGGACCTTGTACTCCAAGTGTGGTCCTCAGACCAACAGCCTGGGCATCACTGGAAGCTTATTAGATGCAGAATCTCAGGCTTTGCCCCAGCCTTGCTGAATCAGAGACTGTATTTTCACAAAAATCACTGGGTTACTCATGTCCACATTAAAGGTTGAGAAGAACTGGTTTAATGGAGCCAGAAATCAAATTTGGAAAATAGCCTGTCAGTCTAAATTGCTATTTAACAAGTGCAGTGCCTAGTTTTTCACACTTTCATTTTATGATTTTAATAAAATAGAAAGATATAAAACAACCCATTTTACTGTAGGTACAAATTCAACAGGACATGTTTTGTTTTGTTTTTTAGAATTCCACCTAATAGTATAGACAGTTTTTACAACAGCATTACCCTCCTCTTCCCCCTTTTCTGAATGCTGGCTTCTGTTTTACTAAACCCTTATCCAAGTCAAGTACAGGTATATCTTACAACACCTAGACTTTCTGCCAATTTTTACCAAGTGAAATCAGATAATTAAGCTCTACTGAATCTTGTGCATATTTATTTTAATTAAATTCTATTTAACTGCCACCAGACAGCCTTACTAGGGAAAAATCCAAATTAAATTTGATCAAAGGCGACTTGATTAGGTTGCTGGATTTGCGTACATAGAGAGGGGAAGAGGCATTGAAAAGGGGAGAAGCCCAAGCATCTTTAATGAAACTAAGTAAGTTTAATGCAATAAAACAGATCTTGGTAAATTTAACAGAAAACCACATAACATATGATAAGATCTTTATATTTATTATGAGATGTTTATTAAATAACAAGTTTCATTTTAAGGATTGGAAATAACAACATTTAAAAATGTTAAAGATGCTCTATACAAGGCAATTGCATACTGTATTTTTTATTTAAATAGTATCTGTCAAGATTACTTGATGACCATAGCTAATCTAGTCAGCAAACTAGAAAGGACACACCATAAAAGATAATATCTTAAAAAATGTTTTCATAGGAATTTAGTCTCCTTTCAAACTATCAAGGATAAATTAAAGCTTGTAATAGATACAAAGATATTAACATAACAGTTTTACAATAAGACACTGTGTGCCACTCAAATCAAAAGATAAGAATGGAGTTGTGCCTTATTTAGAAAACTCGTTAAGATCACTAACGACCTGAATTCTTCCTCAACTGATTCATCGTATCTAAGTACGAAGGGTTATGCTGTTTCACTGGACAACTGAATATTACGCTGCTTATAAAGAGTCAGTGAAAATTTTTATGCTATTAGTGCCAATATAAATTTACCATGCAACAATGGAGCTTAAGCTTCAAGAGCCTCAATTGCACAGCTCCCTTTAAAGGCCTTGGATAGGATCTTAGCAATGTGTTTACATGACCATGATTTTTTTTTAATTAGCAAAAACGAGAAACAGTAATGGTAAAAGCTAATGAGGATAGTCAGTTTCAAAGGTATTTAAGATTAGTTCCTGTGTAAGACACTTTGAAGTCCCCTAAAGTCTTGCAGCTGTTTATAAAAGAGGCCTCAGTTTCCTCAAACTTGATCACAATTCTACATAACATTATCAATGAAGAGTTAAAACAGAGGAAAGCTTTTCTCAACCATTAATTTTTTTTAGATTCCATCAACTTAAAGGAAAGAATGAATTTAAATGACACTTTCATACTGATTTTATATTTGTAATTTTGCTTTCTCTCAAAGAGGGCTTACCCCAAATATTGTGCAAGTTTCAGTCCCCACAAATCCTGGATTCATCCCTGCCTTAGACACAGATATTTACTGTTGAATAACAAACTTGAGTTTTTAAAATGAATCTCTGTAGTATAAAATATAGTCTATTTCATCTCCACTGCATCAAGAGAGAATAACAGCCCAAACTGTAGCATAATAATTGAACTTACAATGTTCTAAAATAAAAGTATGTAGCCAATCCAACCACACTTAGTAAGACATTCCATTGTTAAATCCAAGTCTACCAACTACCAATGTTCAATGAGTCATAGGATAAGAACAACAATGCAGTGATATTAACTATAATCACAGGCTATATAATTAACAAGGGTCCCAGAGCCTTTTTTTTATAAACCAAATTCAGGAATTGGTATTCAGTACCAACCCATTATTGCCTTTCTCACACTAATTTCTAATTTTTCTAATGTTCTTTTTATTTAAAGGGTAATCTTCCTTATCTGACCACAGCTTTCTCCTAGTGAATACAGATTTCCTAGAAATCTACATTGTCTGATTGGTGTCTCCCTGCACTCAAAGACAAAAGTCAGGGTGATGAAAGGGTTAAAGTGTCTTTCTGGGGTCATGGAGTAGATTAAAATCAAATGGCCTATAGAAGTGTTAAGACCCTAATTCTGACCTCATTACTCCAGAATTCCAACCAAATGAACAAACTGCCTACCTGGCTCAAGAAACACAACTGATACACTCTGAGGCTAAGTAAGTGAACGCCATTCAGTTGTAGTTATGTTTAATGGTTCCTTTTATATTCTTCCCATTATTTATTATATCTTTCTCATTTCTCCCACTTTTATCACCAAAAACAAGCAAACAAACAAACAAAAACAAACAAAAAAAACTGTCTACCTTGATCTTTATAGATGTCTGATAAAATATAAGCACATACTTGGCCACCACCATAGTGCTTCCAAGAACTCACTTCTCAGATGCTCTCCTCATGCAGGCTATAGTAATTCCATGAATGTACCATGCTCATTTCTTAAGGCACTTAGTGATAAGAAGAAGGGAAAGAAGATGGGGAAGGAGAAGAAGAGGAAGAAAGAAGAAAGACGAAGAAGGAGGAGGAGGAAGGGGTAGGAAGAGGGAGGAGGAGAAGGAGAAGAAGAAGAAAAGAACTGCTGGAAAAGTGAAACCAATAGGTTACCTAAGACATGGGTCACAAGAGCAAACAATTACTTGCGCTCTTTATTTCTTTCTACTGCTTTCTATCATGGTTCCCTATTCCCTATTCCCAGACTCTATACAGCTCTGCCTTTGGTCTCCCAACTCCACCCTATTTTTTTTTTTTTTTAATTTCTAGGAGAGAGAGAGAGAGAGAGAGAGAGAGAGAGAGAGAGAGACAGCGTGAGCAGGGGAGGGTCAGAGAGAGAGGGAGATACAGAGTCTGAAATAGGCTCCAGGCTCTGAGCTGGCAGTCAGCACAGAGCCCGACGCAGGGCTCGAACCCATGAACCATGAGATCATGACCTAAGCGAAAGTCGGACGCTCAACCGACTAAGCCACCCAGGCACCCCAACTCCACCCTATTTTTAAAATATCTACAAAATTTCAGAATATAGACAGGCAGATGGTTCTCACTGAGGCAGAAAACAACTTCCAGTCAACTAGGCCAGAGCCTGAGAGGCACCTAAGTACTCAATTCTTCCCTACCCCAAATTTTGTCACTAACAAAAGCCAGTTTTACCTGCCTCTCCAACGCCATTTCCTCTGCTCTAATCCAGGCTATAATTCCTTATCTGGTCTATTGCCTTATATCTCATACTGGTCTTTCTGCTAAACCTACACACACACACACACACACACACACACACACACACACACACACACCCTCAGCCAGAATAATCTCTGTAAAAAAAGACTAAAAGAGCCAGGTTTCTTCCTTCTTAAAACACTAAAGTAGCTCCCCATTATCCACAGAATAAAACCCAAGGATCCTGACCTGACATGTTGGTCCTTCCATGATCAGGCCCTTGCTCTCTATGCAGACGTACTTCACCATTCATGGTACTCTCACATCAGTCTTATCCTTACACGGTTAGCTAACCACACTTGCTGGTTCATACTTGGAAGTCTTCTCTTAGCTTTTGTTTATTTGTTTGTTTGTTTTTCCTCAGCTGCCTGGATAATTCTTACATATCTTTCAAGAATCTTTCAAGATTAAGTCCAACTGTCACCTTCTCTAGAAGCTTCTGAGAAGCTTGGTCTAGGTGCCTGTCATCTGTACTCCCATAACCCATCAACCATTCCTCTGCTGAACCAACAGTCAACAAATTGTAATGAAATGCTATTTAGGTTTCTTGCTTCCCCAGAGAGAGTGTTTCTTGAAACCAGGGATCTCTTTTAATCATGCTATAGACCTTGAGCCAAAGCAAGGACCTCACACAGGGTACCTATGGTAAGTTTTTTTAATAGAACAGAATAGAATTATACTTGGCCTAGGACCAAGGACATGGATGGCCTCCCAATATAGGGCATTATGAATGCTAAGCAATTAAATAAAATTTCTGCACAAAATTTGTCTCCAGGTGGACCAGTATGACTTCTCATCGCACCCCTCATCTTATGCCCCAGATTGGCCTGACACATGGGGGTACAAGGGTGCTGTGACATGTACTGAAGTGTGACCTTAAGCTGGTATCCACAGAGTGTGAGGCCTGGCACAGAGCCATGTCAGAGCACATTCTCATATAAAATGTTACCTTAGGCTCTCGAAGATGAGGATGCCCCCTGGGCATACAAATATGTAAAGGTGACAAAGCCATACATCCTCCTTCCACTCCTTATCAAACATCTTGAAAGAGTGATCTATTGTCATGTCTTCATTTTCATCTTTTACTCCCTCCTATGCATGATCCGATTTGTGCTCCCCCACCATCACCTCCCCCCATGCCTCAGCACTACTCTAATCAAGTTGTTCTTTCTATAATTACCACTAAACCCAAAATCAAAGTGGCTATCAGGGTCTTTTCAGCCCCCACATATCTCTTTCTCTCTAAAGCTGACTGTGTACTTTATTTATGCCTACTTGATAACACTTAACACATTTTACTTTCTAACTTTGTACATCTTTCTACTCATGACCCTCAAGCCATTAAGGATAATCATTTTCTTTACATTCATCTTAGTATCCCTATAACTCCTAAGACAACCTTATTTTATACATGTGAAACATGAACAAATGTTTGACTCAAATTAACCCTAGAGTAGTTTATTCAGAGATATAATATTGTCCTTTCATGGAAACACACTACGCTCAACTTTAATCTGTAAATGGGATGAGGAGAGATTAAGCAGAATTTGGTAAAATTCCCTTATGTTCTTGAAACTGTCCTTATATTCCATGGTAATTGTTCTGTGCTGGGGACCTGAATTCATTAGCAACTAAAGTAATCTTATCTCCCCAGGGGCTACAACTTCCAGTTTAGGGGGATCTCCAGGGGGAAAGAATTCAAAATGTCCAAGAAGTTTCAAAACTCCAAAAGTTACTAAACAGTCTTAAATTTCATTGTTTAAAAAGCCATTCTTTTTAACTCTTTCTCCAAATGATAACTTAGTTCTTTGTGCATTTCTATTGCTCTCATGGAGTCCCTTCTTTTCCTAGACAGAAGGCTTTTATAAATTAATGTGAGGCCTCATTTTCCAACAGTGTAAGGCACTGCATGTCATAACACAGCCCTTCACTCAGGGCTTGAATGCCATTGCTATTGTGAAAAATATTAGAAATTGCAAAATCTGGCCTAAACTCTTTTCCTTCTCCACTATGTCTCCCTCTCTAAAACATTATTATTTTTCTTAATTTTTTAATGTTTATTTATATTTTAAAAGAGAGTAAGAGATAGAATGAGTGGGGGAGGGACAGAGAAAGGCAGAGACAGAATATGAAGCAGGCTCCAGTCTCTGAGCTATCATCGCAAAGCCCAATGTGGGGCTCGAATTCATGAGCTGTGAGATCATGACCTGATCAAATTTGAATGCTTAACTGACTGAGCCACCCTGGCACCCCAGTCTTTCTTAGCATCTCTCTTCCTATGTTGAGGTCCCTTACATATTAACATCTTCACATTTTAATATCTACGAGTCCAGTGGCTTCTATTCCAAGATCCCTCTATATGTATAGACCTAATTTTAACTAATACACACTCTGCTGTGTATAGTAATCACTTCAGTATTTTGAATTACTTACAGATTTTAGTTGCATCTAAGACCAAACTTTTCTAAAACCCACCCATCAGTTTGAGGTGCCCTGGATTATCTCATCTCTACTTCATTAGGAAGAGGACTAATTTGCTCCTAAAATGGCATTAAGGTGCTGATTAGACCCTCCAGTTAACATATCCCTGATATAACAGTGACAAACAAAACTCAAATATTTAATGCTGGCTGCATGCTAAGACTTTTCTATCTGAAGGAAGTGTACATGTATACTCTTCACCTATAGTTATACTTACTAAGTTCTGAAATTCTCTGAGAGTGAATGGCTAAGTTGGCCTTGTGGCAGTCCAACTGATTGGCATTTTTCCATTCTCAACTTCATTTGCATGTCTTCAGGAATTTTCTTTAGAATGTTTCATACTTTATTAGGCTGGGGTTTAGAATTGTCATAGAGCTTCAAATCATCTACATACTAGAGGCATGAGATGTTCATCTTCCCAACTTTGGGCCCCTCTGTCTTCTCACATAACAAAATGCAAACAGAATTTCAATGTCTTAAATGACTAGAAATGGTCATTACATAAACTATGGCTGTCCTTCCTATATCTTTTTGACCATATGATACTGATATTTCATTTAGTCACTGTGATCTGTAAGACATCTAAATTTTGAGAATCCAACATAGAAGCATATTTGATCTTTGGTAGATTGTGGGTTAGGGTTTTCAAGTGATAGGTCACTTCCGGAGTAAGAGAAGTTTCCTTTTCTTTCATTTTATTGTATCAGATACACTATAATGAAATAGAAATGCCAGAATAGGGACCAGTAGCTTATTTTTATTGGTAGTGGGACTTCTAGCTGCTGCCATCTCTCCTTGCTTCAGATGAGAGAGTTACTCCCTGTCAAGAGAGAGCTTGAGCAAGGATACCAAATAATGCCTGCTGGACCCACACTTTGTTCCCACTGCCATAGGACAGCCCCAGCATGCCAAAGTTAAACCTGTGACATCAACTCATCTTTAATTCAAGGTTGCCAATTTATTCATTAGAAAATATCCTCACAATCTAACGGTAAGACAATGGTGAGAAGTCAGGAAAAAGACCTGAAAACAGAATGGAATGTAGATGACAAAAATGATCATCTGGGAAAGAAAAGTCAGGAAGAGGCTAAATTCAGGTAAAAAGGGCATTTGGAAAAGTGAAGAGAATACTGTATTTCATCAACTCAAGAATGCCAATATCATCACATCTTTACACCTCTGTAATTGGAGGCTGAAGGTAGTCTAGGATATTGGATTTCACAGATTTCCCTGAGTGGTCAGACAGATCACTAGCTTTGGAGAGGGCTGACCAGGCCAAAATCGACAAGTGTGTTTATTTTACTTGCTAACTCTGGTCACTTGCTAAGTCTGGGGCTGCCTGAATCAGTGTTGAGAAGAATTCTGAGGCTGTGTTTTAGTGTACAGAGTGCTCATTCTGTGAAGGAAAAGATTGTAATTGATGAGTGATGTCTACCTGAGAATGAGGGGTATCTATAGGATTACCAATGTATTTGCCATTCTTAACTCAGTCTGTCATAACTAAACGGTAGAACTTCAGGTAGATAGTTCTCTCTAGAGGTAAAGTTTGATTTGGCTTCAACCTAAAACTCTGACTATATAATCTACTTGTAGAATTGAAAAAAAAAAGGGGGGGGATTTTTGGGGCACCTGAGTGGCTCAGTCAGTTAAGTGTCTGACTCTTGATTTTGGCTCAGGCACAAACTCAGGGTTTGTAAGATCGAGCCCCATGTTGGGCTCTGCACTGAGAGTGGAGCCTGCTTCGGAGTCTCTCTCTTTCTCTCCCCTTCCCTCTCCCTCTCTCTGCCTCTCCGGAGCTCATGCACTCTCTCTCAAAATAAATAAGCATTAAAAAATAATAAAATAAAAATAATAAAAAGGGATTTTCAACTCACTAAGAAACACTACTCTAAGGATAAAAGAACAATTTTTTCTCCTCCTTTACTCTCTCCATTGTATGAACTCAAAAGATGCCTTGAGAAGACCTAAAAGGAGAGAAATGTTGGTCATTGCTATAGAGTAGCTAGGGAGAAAGATAAAGCTTTATAAATAGGCTACCATATCCATGAATATATGTAAGTGTGCTTTAGAGTGTATGTGTGTAAGTTCTTCATTCAAGCCCTAGAAAGTCCATTAAGTGGAATAAAAATAATGAGTTGAATAATAAACCATAAAGAAGCATTGTTTTAACAACATTAGTAGCCTTATTAAAATATCTATCAATTTTAATTTCACTTCAGTTAGAGAAGGCAACAGCTCTAGTCTCCTGTGTGCCTAGTGGGATGAAACTATACCCCTCATCAGTAATTAACAAGTCATTTTTTAAAATACCATTTCTCCACAATCAGTGCCCCATCTTCATCTTGCATAAGAATAATGTTCCCTGAGAATACAATTTAGTGATATATGCTTCTAAGAAAGCCATGGACACCCTGGAGCTCATTAATCCTACAACCTTCTGTGAGCTGCTGGCCTGAAATGGTTGGAGTTCACTTTAAACTGGACTGAATTTCAAAGCAAAGGGCTCAGGGGTGGCAAACAGCTCATTAATTCAGAGTGTAATTTAGTGACAGAGAATTGTTTTAAATGCACAATCTAAAACTATTTAAATTCACATTATAATTATAAGCAAAAACTATGCACTTCAAATTTGAAATCTGGATATGTAATCTACCGATAAAACTAATGAACAAAAATTAAAAAAAAAAAAAGAGGGGACTGTCATCTTACCAAGAAATGCTAATCAACCTGCTTTTTGAAGTGTTCCTCATTTGCATCACAAGCATTATTATGAAAATTCAACATTATGCTTCTGTGTATTGCATTGTACTGCTCTGCTGAACATAAAAAAAAAAGAATAAGCAATACTTCCTCAATGTGAATAAAAATTGAATAAAAAACCATGATCAAAGATAACTTTAATTCCTTGTTAATTTTACCTTAATTCCACTCTTGGGATAAGAAGTCTTCTTCATAAGTTTTCTTTCCTATAACAAATTCTCTAGCAAGCTTATGGTCCCTAAATATATTCCAAAATGTAATGCATGCATAAATAAATACCAGTCAAATTTGCATAGCCTCTACCATAAACATGGCAGCACGTTCATAAACTCATTAGAGTTCACTGTGTGAAAAACTCATTACACTACCATTAGAACATGGGAATTAACTTTTTAAAATTAATGTTTAAGTAGTTTTACTCTTTTTTAAAGTAATAAATAACAATGAAAAGATTCACTAGTGCTTTGTTTTTTTTCCCTTTGTCTAAAAATTTAAAAAAATTAGTTATTTCTTTCAGCAATATTTATGGAGAAAAGTTACAAATAGATATTGTCTACAGCATCTGTGATTATAAATGAGTTTATTTTCTATAAGCTTAAAGCATTATTTCCCTAAAAATTGAGATAGAAAATCAAGCATGAAAAATTCCAATTATTAGAATATTTTTAATTTGTTTAATGTGTATTTATTTGTGTGTGTGAGAGAGAGAGAGACAGAGAGAGAGAAAGAAAGAGTAAGCACAAGCAGGGGATGGGCATGGAGAGAGAGACACAGAATCCAAAGCAGGCTCTAGGGTCTGAGCTGTCAGCATAGAGCCCGACATGGGACTCAAACTCATAGACTGGGAGATCATTAACTGAGCCGAAGTCAGACACCTAACCAACTGAGCCATCCAAGTGCCCCAAAAGTCCAATTATTACTAATCTATTTGTTTGAAAGGTATGCCAAATGGTAACAAACATAACTGAAATTAAATTTAATTAAAAATTTAACTGCTGAAAAATCACATGTTGAGAAATAGTAGGTAAATATTTTTTCAAGGAAGTGTAAAATCTACCTCATATAATAAAATATATATTTAGCATTTTTTAAAACTGGTACTTTTAAGGTCATATATTTCTTAAATTGATTTTCTCCATGAAATATTTGTATATTTGTAATTCGAAGTCTAATGATATTACACTATATTCTGACTACATAAAAAATATTCTGTGGCACTTCACAGATGATATTAATATCGGCCATAAAGTACTTACATGTATTTTTTTAAAAAGTACTGAAAAATGAGAGCAGGGTTTAGACTCAGAAAAACAAAAATGTTTTAGCGATAACCACTGCTGTGAAATTCTCAGGTTCTAGGTCAGTTTCTTAGTGCCAAGTCTCTCTTATAGTTATTCCCGAGAAAAAAAGGCCATTTGGAAGGAAGGAGCATTTTTAATAGCCCAAAGAAAACCAAACCTTAACTGATTGTGACTCATTTCTATAGCAAGCCTCTGTAACTTTTCTGACAAATCAAATGAAAGTCTGCTTGGGGAAGGTATGGGACACTCCTCTTGGTTGAAGCAATGCTGTACTTTTTATTCCTGCTGAGTAAATAGCCTCGAGTCAAACTACTTGCCCTGACTAATGATCAAACATATCCAGGAATTCTGTACAAGAAATGCATTCTTCTCTCCTTTGAAGTGCATTGCTAGGAGAGTAATTGGGTTTGCTGGAGATTTTTCCTTAGAACTGCAAAAGAAATTTCTTGCCTAAGCATATAATCAAGCTACATATTTTCTTTCTTTATTAAATATCTTCTTGTAAGAGGGTGGGCACTGAATAAACATGTTCCTCAAAGGAGTGTCAGAATGATGCACTACTATCTCTTTGCTGACTGAGGGATTCTCAGCAGTGTTAGGTTAAAAGATTCTGTCAGAAGAATACATCATTGTGAAACATTTCATTCAGTCATATAATCCCCTCTAGAGATACAATTGTGCCTCTTATATATTAATATCACTATAACTAGGCAATCAGGAAAATACAAAGAAGAATATAATATAGAACCTGTCCTCAAAGAACTTACAATATTAGCAGTTTAGATATTAAATATATATCATATATTTAAGCTCTATTTATATGTAATATATAATCATGTATAAGTATGTATATTTTAAAACTATATAAAAATCATAAAGTCATGATATTTTAAGTCTATAATAGGGATGCCACAAAATAAATGCCACCAGGTATCTTATTAGCAAGAAAGAGATTACTTTTGGAGAGGGTGATTAGTAGAGGCTGTTTGATTATCATTACCATTATGTAAAATAGATATGCAAAGATGGAAGGATTTCAACAGGCAGGCAGTGACCATGGAGGCATTTTACGACGAGAAGCCTCAGACCACAGCAAGAATGTCATTTTTAGCTCCTGATGCAAGAACAACTCATAATCAATATAAGTGAACCATTAAGTAGAAAGTCAGGAAAGTCTCAGAATTAGTACTGAGATCTCTATATGGCAGAGAAAGTATAAAAGAGGTAAAATGGAGGAGGGGAGGACAACTTAGTGATGTTGGCCATGGTGGTCATGGTAGTACCAATAGCAATGATCATAGAGTTCCTGAGGTTTAAAAACTACCTATAGGCTAATAGCATCAAAACATGGTTCTATAAGTTAAGACTGTAAGGGAAACAACTACAGAATGAAAGAGAACATGTACAGACAAGATCATGCATAAAGAACACAATAAAATAGTACAGGAGTTAGCAAGAATAAGCAAATAAAAGCCATTCCAGGCCAAATAAAAGAAATGGGTTGGTAATACCTTTGAAACATGCCCAAGAGAACAAAAGTGGTCAGAAATAAAAAAGTAAAAAAAAATGACTCCACAATATATACCATCTCTGTATCTTTCTGTGAAGAAAATGGTAAGCAAATCCAAACTCCTGTAGCATATTTAGAGAATGTCTCTAGGTTAGCTCTGGATCTACTAATAGAAAAAATTTAATTTACCTGCCTTGCCAACCTAGTGGAAAAGGAAAGAGAAAAAAGGAAGTCACATAAATGACCTACAGTTTGTGTATGCATGTGTCTGTGTGTGTGTGTATTCTTTTAATAAAATAGTTTTGAACATATGTGTGGATGTGTGTGTGTGTGTGTCTGTGTGTGCATCCATCAATTATATCTGTGTGCTACTATATTGGTAAAGTATATATGTTTTAAAATATACACAAACATATATATTTAGGAGAGTAAGAAAAATAAATTTAAACATAAGTTCTAATAATTCTTCTGAGCCCATCAAGTTAGATAATTACTTTGTCTCCTGTCCCCAATCATAATTATATTCTGTAGGTAATAAAGAAACAAGAGAAGTTTATGAACATGAAATCAGATGATTGTTTTAGAAAAATTAATCGGGGAATCAGAATTAGGGATAGTAAAAGGGGAGCTAAGGCTGGTAGACCAGAAGCCAGAGAGAAGGCCACATTGACAACATTGACAGTCATGGTATGAAATGGTAAAGGCCTGGATTTAGGTGTATGGTACATATGAAAAGTGGGCAGGTGGGGTGGGGGAGTGGAATATCCTCTGACAGCTAAACTTTACAAGAAACAGTCATACAAGTGCACTCCATTGAAGACAGGGAATGGTGGCCAAGTTTGGCTGCAGACGTGTCTTGTGGAGATGACTCCTGGGGTTCATCTCCTTTCGTCTTCTGTTCTGATTAAATACTGGACTCCATTGCTTCTCTGAAGAGCCTTCAAACTGGTATGGATAGCATTTTAAATGATAATGATTTCTTGTATCTTAGTGAAACAATCCAAAAATGAAATAATTCTGGAGATAAAAAGATCAACTTGGAGAGCCAAAGAACTTCAAAAATGTCTCAACAACTGTGGGTATCATTTCCTACTTTAATTGTACATAAATATCTGCTGTGACTTTAAAAATCTATCAGAACCCTCTTTAAAGTTATTGTATCTGCCTTAGTAATAAAGTATTATGAAGAATAACAATATACATTTTTACTTTCATTGGTGTATTATAAACAGAGCAGAAAAAATACCATTTTATATATACACATTTTATTAAATAAAGGCAGATCTCAATATCTTTATTATCCAGAGGATGTAATTTATTTATGGTATTTTACTATGTTATAAATGGCACATAATAAGACAAATTCAAGTTTACTTATAATTATGTCATTTTTAACTTTCATTTATAACACTGTAATGCAGTAACTGCCTTTATGAAAGCAAGCTGAAATTCATCTGAACATCAAGACACTTCTATCTGATCACCTAAGAAAGATGCCTTATAGGTCATTCAAATATATTATATGTGGCAATGCCAGCCTTTGCCTCTTGCTCTCCTTTCTTACCTGAAAGTATCTACTGGAAAGGTAAATTTCAGGTGGTCTCCAATACTTTAAGATAAGAAGTTCAAAGCTGGAGGAGATACTTAAAAAGACTATTATTTCTTTGTCCTTTATCATGACACTGAAGATGGTGTGATTTCCTTTGCCCCTTACATCAGTGGAAAGTTCCTACCAAAACAAATTACAAGGAAATTAGTTCACACACTCAGTCTACACTAATAAGGGAATTTCTCAATCAAAACCTCTTATTTGATTGTCAGAAGAAGTCTCAAAGGAAGGCCTATTTAATTTCTTTTCTTCATTATTTTATCTGCATGATAAAGTTATTCTACAGAACTATAACCAAATTTAACTATAACCAAATTCTCTACTTTCATTATTATTTCAATGTCCAGAAATTCTGGTGGAAATAGTTCTAATATTGGTTGAAGGAAAATATTTAGAAAATAGGCAATGGAAAAAACAACATTAAAATATTATCTGTTAAATATTTTTAAAAACATTTAGTGTCATTCATGGTTTTGACCTAAAATTTATAAATGCATGTTCTGAAATTATATCAAAAGATTTTATTTCATGCAGTAAAAGAGGTAAAACATCATTACGGAACATTTGATGCAGACAAATCACTGGCTTATTTCAAAGTGCAGTGTCGTTGTGGGAGCCCTGTATTCTTTAAGACATGTTCCATTCTTCATTCTGAAACCTATCAGAATCACGATAAAATATTATGGAAGAACCTGTGATGAGCTTTCAGATAAGAGCAAAAAATACAGTTAAGTGAAAAAGGTTTCTTTAAGCTTTCAAAATGACCTTCCTTTGAAAGAACCTGTCAACCTTTCCAATGATGGAACATCAATGTTTTTAGGGCTGGTTTAACTCAATCTTCCCTTCTCTCTTTTACTTTTAATGTACGTAGTCCTGGCTGATAAGAGAACTGATTATGGTCCTCCCCAGTCTCTCTGGACACAAATGAACAAGTACACACAGAAGAACCCTCCCCACCAAAAAACCCCAGCAGGTATCAGGTTAAGATCTGGTCATTTTACCACTTCAGGGAGCTAGTTTGAAATGGAGATTTTAAGAGATATTTTATACCACAGGTATCTCAAATCATGAGCCCTATAGAAGCAGGTAGAGGCATGAGCAACAGACATCCCCATGAAGAAGGGGCGGGGGGAGAGAAACATTTCCACCACTTTCACTACCCTCTTCAATTGAGAAAACAGAGAGCAAAGGATGTGTGACAGTTTGGTGATCCAACAGTAGGATACTGGGAATCTCTGATAAGCCCTTCTAAATTTTAGAAAACACCTGCTTATATTTATAATCAAAATTCAGCAGTGGAAGAAAAATTATCTTTACTAATACCAGTAAATACATACATACCTTCATAATACATATATACGTACATATGTACAACCAGTTACCTTCTTTTAAATGTGAGTTATATCAAAATAAAATACTGGCCATCTGATGACTGTATACTAGCAGCATTTTAAATGGCTAATGTCTCTAAGTCACTGACAAATTTGGGGACATGCTTACAGATCACTACAAGAGCCTAGAGCAAAAATAACTTAGGGACCAATTCTGAGCCCCTTTAGGGCATGCTAAACATTATTTTATGGGGAATGGGAAACCTCAAGTGACCCAATCCATATAACTTGTGTGTGTGTGTCAACTGGAGAGGGGCCAGCAGCCATTACAAAGATCATGTTGCTTCGTCTTGCATGCTGGCGTTCCAAAGGCAATGTAACTTAAGACAAAGCTGGTTTTCCAATGTCTACAAAGTACTCAGTTTAAATCAATTTTTTTCATGTTCTCTATCTCACTCCATCAGACTGCGTTTTAAAGTTTTAGGAAGCCAAAGGAGTTTAAAATCACAAAGGGAAATTCAAATCAGTCTATAACAAATCACCTAACAGGTGCTCTGGAAGAGAATTTTATTGCTACTGACATTAACCATTTGCTTATCACCAATATTATCCTCTTAATGGACAATATGTGGTTAAACCCCTCTCAGGATCACACAGAGGAAAAAGTAGCCCAAACAAATATCACATAGCTTCAAGGAAAAATGCATTGAAATGACTAACCTTTCCCAAGGTCATTAGGCCAAGAGATGGGTTCTTCTGTTTCAAGATAGCTTTCCTCCTGACCCAGCATATGGTTTCTATTACTGCCAGACCATGACCACAAAGACATTTCAAATCCCTGTGAAAAATGTGATTCTATGTCTCCTGCTCAACTGTATGTCATAGAGGACAGTTGACGTTCTGGTGGATGAGAGGGAGGGGGGAGAGTGTGGCAGCAGGGATTTAATCCATGCCATCCCTTTATATGATATGACTAGGTTTGTAATAGAAACCTTCTCTCTTCTGGTTTCTCTCTTTTATCTTACAAACCACTTAATGCTCACAAGGGACAGTGAACACACTTCACTGTATCATGTTTAAGCTCTCCAAAGATGTGAAACAGCTTTATCAAGGGTGACAGCCATTCACTAATCTGCTTTTCAAAACTTGTTTTTTTAAAGGGAGATAAAAGGAAATTTATGCTATTTAATCTGCATTAACACAGCAAGCAATATTCTGTCTATGATGATTAAAAATGTTTATGAAATTATTTTGAATAGATATTTACTTGTAGGTATTACAGTTGCCTCAGAATATTAATAATGAGGATAAGAATTAGTCAACTAATACAAGATATTCCACAGGCACCTTTAATCCATTCAGATTAGTCAGACTTTCAGTATGAACATAATGTTCTGCCTTATTACATTTCACAAATGACGTTTTCTCAGTTTTTAATATAACATAAAATGTAGAATCACTGTTTGATCTTGTAAAAGAATTTTATACAATTAATTATGAGTTTCTAGCATATCCTAATTTTATAGTAGCTGATTTACAGCATCTCTCTGGGCACAGAATTTAATGGTTCCTGACGAAAGAGATGGGCAAAAGATTATATCCACACAGAAATATTTACACAAATAGAAGCAAATAACTCAACTGAGCCATTTGCTTTAGAGTAAAAGCCTACCAAGCAGAAAAGAAACGTTGAAGCAATTTCCCTAATTTTATTTTTATTACTTATTTTTGTCCTATAGTATGAAATTGGCACTTTGTCCATTTGTCCTTCTCATTCAATTGTTTTGGCTGTGCTCTATGGTCTTTTGTTTTTCTGTCAGTGGGTATTTCACTCTTTGTGATAATTTTGGAATGTTTCATGGATAAACAAACAAACAAACAAACAACACCTCCCCATGAAGTCTTGAATGTGTCTAGATGGAAATAAAGTTCTATCTAGTGTATATGGAAAATACTAATTAAATTAAATTCCGTGGTTGAACATGATATAGACAAATCCATTGGTATCTCATCCTATGTAAGACATGAGAATTTGTCATACTAAAATATGGTTTTGCTAGTTAGTGGGAACAAGCGATTAAAATAATTATTTTATTGAGTTGGTTGATCAATTCAATAAAAAAGTGTTCTCTCTTATTTCAAGTACCATTTCAAGTACCCTTTTGTAGTAGCATATCAGACATTTGATCTTGGGAATTATAAAAACAGGGGCTTTCAAGGCCAGTTAGTTTTAAGGCTAGAAATTTACAAAGAAATGCAATTATGGGAAGTAACACATTGCCAAAGCTTTGTTACATGCCCACTTATACTCCAACTTGTTAAATAATAAGAATATTAAAAAGTTGAATTGTATTTGTTTTCAAGGATGTACTCAGATATGATTACCTTCATTGGGGGCTTCTAAGCACATCTGAATTTCCCCATTGCTGTGGTAAGATCATTTGTTTCTTTATTAATTTAACAATTTCCTATATGTCGGACAATTAATAATGCTCTAGAGTTAAGCCTGTGTCTTTATGAAGACATTTATTCATAGCCTATCCTCTAGTTTTGGGAAGGCAAAGTTCATTCTGAAAATCAAGAGCTGGACGTTTAACCAACTGAGCCACCAAGGTGTCCCCAGAGTCACTAACATTTTATTTATTTTTTAAATAATGTTTATTTAGTTTTGAGAGAGAGACAGAGTACCAGTGGGAGAGTGGCAGATAGAGGGAGACACAGAGTTGGAAGCAGGCTCCAGACTCTGAGCTGTCAGCACAAAGCCTGACATAGGGCTCGAACTCAGGAACCAGGAGATCATGACCTGAGTTGAAGTCAGCGACTTAACTGACTGAGCCACCCAGGTGCCCCTAGTCACTACCATTTTAGGTCAAAGATCCCAGCTTCATAGACACTCCTCAAATGGAGAATCCTTCATTAACAGTGATACTCTTTGTGAGTCCCTCTTTGTCTCTGTCTTTTTTTTTTTGAAGTCCAAACAGTAGTGCCATATCCAGTATCCATCCCTGAGTTTTCCTGAGGATAGCTTCTCTTAGTGATGAGTGAAAATGGGACATTTGGATTTTAACAAATGTGTGCTGTAGGACACTAATTCCCTCAAGATACTTCCATATAAACTAGTCCTGGATCAAATTATTTAGGGAAACTGCATATATTATTCCCTCCTGAATATTACACTGCACATTAACAAATTTAAAGACTGAGGTGCATGGAAGTATAACTAAAATAATGTTTAACTCTGTTTAACTCACTATTTCCCAAATATTTTTGAGTAAAGAGCCCTCAGTCTTTTGTATATTTATTTGTTCGGGGTGATTTTTCTTAATTATTTTTTTTAATACCTGTGAGCAATCTGCTCTTTGGGGAATTCCACTGTAAATATATTCACTTGAGGATACAGTGTCATTTAGCAAATATCGGAATAGAAAAGCCCATGGTAAAATCTTGCACTGCAGGTTGTTCTTTGATATATTAACATTTTTTTGCTGTATCTGTAACACATTTGCCTGTCTTTTTCTGAAGAAACCATGTGTGGGAGAAAATGTCCAAGAAAAAAAATTGGCTATAAGTAGTACTAAGAAAATATGTGTGATGGGGCCTAGTGTCAGTGTCTGACATGTACTAAGAAATAGGTAAAAATAAGGGCATCTGGATGGCTCATTTGGTTGAGCCTCTGACTTTGGCTCAGGTCATAATCTTGCAGTTCATGAGTCTGAGCCCCACATTGGCCTCACTGCTGTCAGCCTGTCAGTGCAGAGCCAGCTTTGTACCCTCTGTCACCCTCGTTCTGCCCTCCCCCACTTGCATGCATTCTCTCTTTCTCTCTCTCTCTTTCTCAAGAAACAAATAAAACATTTAACAAACAGGTAAAAATAAAAATGGAATGAGAATAGCCAGTGGCTTTTTAATTTATAGTTTCTAAGAGGTGGCATAATGACACCTCTCAGAACAATGGCAATAGAAATTACTCTGGTACAGTATCTGAGCAGGTGTACATTAGCTCTTAGTGATATTTTGCTTTGGACCCTTGCACCCAGGTTGGTTCACTTGAGTCAGAGAGGTGAACTATGTTTCTGTGTTTTTCTCTCTGTTCCCTCACCTTTACTTGGACTTTTAATACCTGAATTTTTGGATCTCATTCCCTAGTGGACCGAGAACTGAATGGACTGAACTTACATATCAGTTTCCCAATGGCTGGGCCCAGATACTGGATACTAAACTCCTTTCTTGAAAAAAAAGTACTTTGATTGGTCTTAGATCTTACTATCTGCCTACTATGAAATTCTGGACTCAGCATGGACAGGGTGTTAACACATATTTCACATGTTCTTTCATTTATAAGCAGAACTCTTTCTTAAAATACATTGTTTTCATGTGTTCGCCTTACTTTATGATGTGATTCCTGAAATTCTCCAAGCAGAATATTCTGACATTCTGAGGCTGTCTTTTCCATGTGTCCAAGGCCCAAGTAGTAAATAAAAAGTGGCAGTGCAAGAAAAAGTGGTATTAAGAAACTGATTTAGTTTAAATACAATAGTTGTGGAGACCATACATGGCTCAGTGGGTTAAGCATCTGACTTTGGCTCAGAGCATGATCTCACAGCTCATGGGCTTGAGACCCATGTTGGGCTCTGGGCTGATAGCTCAGAGCCTGGAGCCTGCTTCCAGTTCTGTGTCTCCCTCTCTCTCTCCACCCTCCCCTGCTCACATTTTGTCTCTCTAGCTCTCAAAAATAAATACTTAAAATAAATCAATATATCACTAAATCAATCTATCAATAAATAAAATAGTTGTTATAGAGGAGTTTAGGTACACACAACAGCAAAACTACATTCAACAAAGTTCTATTTAGTTCTCTTTTACCATACAATGGGGAGAGTAGGATTTAACAAATCAATCTTTCTCAATCATTCACTCACTCAAATATATTTATATATTTATATTTATATTGGCAACTAGTCAATGCACAGAGAGGAATGGTTTAAAACATGTTTTAAATTTATGCCTCCCTAATCTCTATTATCCTAATTCTACTGCGTTTTAGCAAAGATCAGTACAATCCAGAAGACAGTAGAATAAAAAAGTTATTTCAACCAACGATTCTGTTGCTTGTGGGTAGGATATCAAAATACAGAATTCTTGGCAAGTATAAAAATTTTCTAATATATATTGAAGTACCTGCTTGAAATTTTGAAATATAGACAGTAAATACATAGGAAAAGAAAACTTAGTGACCTATGGTCTTCAACCAGTACTTAGCTGGTCCCTTTTGATTTTAACTCTTCACTTCTACTGAGTCTACTGTGTTTGCCGCCCCTGGTTTATGTCAATTGGGATCATTCTCCCAGTTTCATTGTCAAATATGATTGAACTAATTCATTACCAAACACAACTTGCCCTTCCTATAGGATATGAAAATACTACTCTGGATAGTTACTCATGTTTAATATTTTCTATCAATTTATTTCCATTTCTAGTATTTTTTCTGAAGTATAATTCTACCAAAAAAAAAAAAAATTATAATGGCAAGGGTAAAGGTCACAAATCAGCATTTCTTCTTAAAATATCTCCATTTAAATGCAAATACTGGCCTTTATTCCTAACCTTTAAACAGTCATTTCATAAAATGCAAAAAGTAAGAGTGAAGTTTGTGTTTTAATATCTACAGAGAAGTACTCAAATGTGCTAGTTAGCCTCATTTATGGCTAAATGCTGCATAAACACTACCTTCTTAGATCTTGATGGATTTCTTTTGTGATAAGCAGTATTTTCTCAGAAAATTAAATTTTGAAAAAATTAAATATGCATAGGATGATGTAAATCCAACTTTAAGAAGATACAACCTCATCGTTTTCAAAATTTGAATCACATATTTGAATGTGGCATAATTTGCCACATTGTTTTTGCTATATTTTTTATTGCTTATGCAATTTACAAAGCTATGATATTCATTATTGACAAATGACTTGAAATAGTCTTTATTGTTGTTGAAGCTGATTTTAATGCACTTCTATGAAAATAAAAATATAAAGCTGATAGCATTTTCTACTTACATTTCAAAATGTAATAAGTGAAGATGCAATAAAATACTACTTAATAATGAGGTGATGATTTTGTTTTAATGACTAACTTTAGTAAAAATCAAAATGATCAAAGTTTTAAAAGAAAAAAAAATAACTAGCTATTTAGAAAACGTTAAAAGTTTCAAAGCATTACATTAACTTAGCCTTTAAAATTTATACCATAATTAAATTTTTTGTGATGTGAATTTTGATACAGAATCACAAAAATACATTTGAATGTATTGAATTGTTGTTTTTTCAATGTCCTGGAAGACACATAACAGCAATTTTGTACCTCCAGCCTAATCCCCTAGCCAGTTTGTGATTTCCTCTGCAACTGTTGGGAAGAATTTCCTTATACGAAGACAGTGTTCCTCTCATTTTTTCCCTCCCTCATGGATTCTTTTCCACCACTAGCAGGTATCTTAGCTTCCATGCAGACTAGGTTGAAATTATGACAGAGTTAATACCCTTTCCCCCATATACCTCGACAAAGGGGGATAGGATTTGTGATTAATGCCTAGAATTCTGATTCTTGAGGGTTATGTTGTCTAATCAAGTAGTCAAAGATATGTTTACACTAAAATCAATTAAAATGAAATAAAATAAAAAATTCAATTCCTCAGTCACACTAGCCATATTCGGCATGCTCAACAGCCACCTGTAGCTATTACAGCAGACAATGTGGATACAGAACCTGTCTACCATCAGAAAGATTAGATGGTGCTGTTTAAAGTAATGCTTCTAAGGCTGTGTGATTTACAATTGTTCATCAGAACGTCCACAGCAGGATTTAGCCTGAGTTGTCCACAGGGGCAACTGCAATACGAATGTATCACTTACTGGGCTTTGCTCTCTTCTTTAGCTCACTCTTAGCTTCTTCACTTCTAGTTCCTGGGATAACAACCAAATAAACTACTTTGTACCCAAATTTTTGTCTCAGGCTCTGCTCTGTGGGGAACAACATGCTGAGAAAGGTAGCATCTCAATATTTTCGACCCTACTTTAGTTCAAAGAATGCAAGGATTAACCAAGAAACAGACAGAAATAAAATAATTATAACACTGAAGTTAAATGTATTTACACTTCCTTCCCTCTTCCCATGCCTGGCCTTTATTCTTTTACTCATTCTATAGCTATGTGGTCTTCAATGAATTGATCGGGCTGAGGTAGAAATGGGGAATGTAAGAGGTCAACCATACAGACCAAAATATTGTATTTTAGAAGTAAGGACAGTTGAAGGATGAGAGGAGTGTAAATAAGTGGGCTGGAGAAGAGTGGAAAAGAAGGACAAATTCCTGCAAGTATGGAATTCTGAAAAGAGGGTTGTTTAAATTAGGTTATTAAGAAGCTTGGCTCTATATATTTTATTCAAATGCGATTCTCTCACTGTTGCCTCCCAGAAAGACTTTCAGTAAAGACTTGCATTAGTTTTCAAGGCTTTTTGGAGTTAGACTTCTACATCTTTCAATTGTGACATTGGTCTCAACGAGACCCAATATAGTCAGAGTGCGTCCCCAAGAATAATAAAAGAATCACTAAATGTGAACCTTACATTTGAACCATAGTACCATGACCTATTTAATGCAAGAAAAGCTAAAAGTGAAAACAATGACAAACTCCTAAGAAGCTGACAATGTGACATTAACAAAGTATTTTCCCCAAACTTGTGGTATTAAAATTATATTCACCTATGCATGTTTAGTTACTGGCAGCACTATGGAGGTTAAAGGGGCAAACTAACTTCTGAAATGGTTTCCGTACAGTTTAATAGTGTATTTATGTGAAAATCACTATGACAGAGCTTTTGCTTTTTTCTTCCTCTATTTAAGATTCAGGTAGACTGTGTAACTTTAAAAAAAAAAAACGGTAATTCTGCTCAGATTGAAAATGTAGGTGATTCAATCAGATTCTTTTAAATTGATTTATTCCCGGGGCGCCTGGGTGGCTTAGTCGGTTAAGCGTCCGACTTTTGCTTAGGTCATGATCTCGCGGTTCGTGGGTTCGGGCCCCGCGTCGGGCTCTGTGCTGACTGCCAGCTCAGAGCCTGGAGCCCGTTTCAGTCTGTGACTCCCTCTTTCTCTGACCCTCCCCTGTTCACGCTGTCTCTCTCTCTCTCTCCTAGAAATAATAAATAATAAATAAATAAATAAATAAAAATTGATTTATTCCCATTAAATATACATTTCTCAACTTTGGTTTCCAAAGAATAAAATAGCGTTCAAAGCTTAAAATATGTGATCAATGAAATGAAGAGATACATTGACTGGGAAAGTGGATACTTTAACTTTTACACTCCTCAGAAAAATCCCCCATACACAAATACCAAGTTTCAATTAATTGAATTTTATTGCTCTTTTTTGTTTGTTTGTTTGTTTGTTTTTAGGGTGTGCGTTGAGTAGGAATGTTGGCGAGTGATTGCCAAAAACCAACCTTTACATTGATATTCCAACAGGATAACTGAAAAGAACTTTTCTCTAAACTTTTTTTTCCTGTAAGTTTGTGACTATGCCTCCAATCAGTCATGTCAATAAAACTGGACACAGTCATCAAACAAATAGCAAATTCATCCATTCATACATTCATTCATTCACTCACTCACAAAATATATTAAGGATATGTTCGTGTCAGCCATTGTGCCAGCTGGTGTGAATGCAGAATAGCTAATATATTCATCAAATGTTTATCGAACATATATTTGTCAGGCTTTTGGTAGATGGTAAGGGTAGAGTGGTCACCAGTTTCTCCCACTGAAAAAACACAAGAGTGGGGAAATTAGATAAGCAAAGTGAGGTTTTCAATGCTGTGTGATGAAGGTCAGCCCAAGGAGGTATGCTCACAGCCACCACCAGTGCAAAATGTGCACATGAAATAGCCAACACTGAGCTTTAAAAGTATGTATAGAGAAAAGTACTTTGTGAATATGGACTAGGTATAGTCCAGTTTAAATTACTTTTAAACAAATATTTTGAAAGGATAAATTTATTACTTAAGAGGGCATTTTTCTAGCTAACAAAGCAAAGGCAGATTGATCTTTTGGGCTCATTTTGATAAAACAAATATTTCTGGCCAGTCCAATTATGGAGTATTTATTGGTTCTCAAGTGCCTGGAGACAAGTTGTTTTCTCATGTAGGTTAAACAAGTCCTTCCCCTGTGGATCTGGCTATGAAATACATCTGTCTGGTGATTCCCTGCCAGTTGATAACTTCACCCTTATTTCAGTCCCCTCTTACCTAAATTATTACATTTTAATCTGTTTTGTTCTCATTCTTATGTTAGACACTCAATAAATCAATATCTAGATTACTTATTGATTTTTCTAGTGTCATATGTGCATACAAACATTTTATTCAGTTTGAGGAAATGAAAGGAAATGAAGATTGCACTAACATGCTCTTTCTAATAAGTGAAAACCAAACCCATCATCATATTCAAAGTTAGTATTCATATGGTTTGATTTTTTTAAATCTCAATTCATAAGCAGAAATATGCCAGCCCTAAGAAGCTTGCCAATGTTTTACACACACAAAGCTTAAATATTAAAGTTAAAAAAAAAAAAAAAAAGACTCCAAAAACCATTGCAGAAGTAAAGCACACAGCATAATGTTGCCTGATTACCACTCATAGAGGCACGGCCATCACAGCATGGCCAATTCAAATTTCAGTGATGCCTCTTTAAGCCCTAATGAACCGTAGTGCCCTAATGAGAGGTTTCACTGAATCCTACTCAACCAAGCATATGTTTCACAGAGAAAAGAGAAAACTAGGAACCCACTGCATCTTAAATGGTGATATTTGTATCAACAATATTTATAGGTCATTTTTCCTTTGGATAAAAAGTCCAAATAGCTACTATTCTGTAGAACTCATAAATAGGGATGTTTGCTTAATTCAGTATGAAACTCATTTTACATCATGAAGGCTTCTGTGTGAATTCATCAATGTTAAGAATTAATTTATTAATTGAACTAAGAAAATAATATTTGCATAGTTTTGTATAGGAAGGAGTACACTTCAAAATGTTTAACAAAGAATCCAAGGTATTTTGTCTATAGAATATTAATGCTGAGACTAACAAAAAATGAGTCCTTAGAAACAAAGATATTCAGGGGTACCTGGGTGGCTCAGTCGGTTAAGCAGCCGACTTCGGCTCAGGTCAGTATCTCAGAGTTCGTGGGTTTGAGTCCCGTGTCGGGCTCTGGGCTGACAGCCAGCTCAGAACCTGGAGCCTGCTTCAGATTCTGTGTCTCCCTCTCTCTCTGACCCTCCCCTGCTCACGCTGTCTCTCTCTTTAAAATTAGAAACAAAGATATTCATTTAAGTCAATGCATAACATTGGTCACAAGCATGTCTGACATTACATAGGTCAGATCAAATTCAAAGTCCACATTTTTTCATTCCTTTTCTAATGATTTTGGTGTATAGACAGAATGATGGGTAAAATATGTCCAAAGAGGGAATGTCAGATTCAAAGGCATTACTGCTCATGTTCCAAATACGGCACTGCAATGCATTCTCATTTTTGCTTAAAACCCTTAATGATGATTATTAGACTACTGTGTCTAGAATTTCACTTGGCTCCAAGAAAGGCACTGAGTACCTGAAGACACCACCTGTAAGATGAAACCCCATCTAGGTGATGCACAACTCTTTTGAATTGAGCATTACTTTTTCCTTTAAAAAATAGTTGTGGATCATCATATGTTAATTATTGCAGTTGTGAGCAAAAGAAAGAGAAGTGGGATGGAAAAGAAACTTTGAAGACTATTTTTCCCCATTGTCCAACAATAAAATAGAACAAAACAACATGATGTAGAATATGCCAAAGTATACCTAGCATTCCCCAGGAAGAATGTCCTGTTGTTAGCATGATATAACACAGTATATACTGTATCCCCCACATACCCATATCTTTCAAGTGTCAAACAACATTTATTTAAGGAGGCCTTTCCTGAGTCCCCATACTCTATCAGATTTAAACTCCCTACAACCTTTTCTTCATAAAACAATTATTCCCCCAGGAAGGCATTTGCTGTTATTTATTTCAGATTTGCCTCTGATATTGCATGGTAAGTGCCAGGTTAGCAACAATAGGCCCATTTGTTTCATTCCATTGCTTATATTGGGCCTCACACAGTGCCTGATGCATAGTAAGCACTCAAATGGTTTTGAATTAAGAAACGAATGGCCATGCTGTCACAAATAATCCTAAAAGTAAGGTGAGAATCATGCAACTTCCTACACAGGCATATTTCTGGAGGGTATTTTGATAGTGTGTCTGAATATTAAACATACAAATAGCCTTTTACCTTCTTAAATAGAAGCAGTGTATTCAGGAATGGTCAAATAAATCTTGTTTAGAATTTCAATAGCTCAGAATCAACTTGAATTCCAACAGCAGGTAATTAAATAAATTATGGCACATCTTTAAGTTGGACTAGTACAAAACTGGTTGTATGGCCTAGCTGCAAGTAGTATACATAAAGCACACATGGGAAAAAGAAAAAAAAAAACTATATACATAGGAAAATATGTGAAAAATTCTGAGAGAATATCAACTATTAACATAGGGCTCACCTTTGAGTTGTGAGATTATTTTTGTTTTCTTCATTATGTTTTCCTATTTTTCCTAAACTTTAGCAATGAGCATATATTCCTTTTATTAAAATAATTAAAATTATTGAGGAGCCTGGGTGGTTCAGTCCATTGAGTGTCTGACTCTTGATTTTGACTCAGGTCATGATCCCTCAAGGTCGTGAGAGTGGGACCCACATTGGGCTCTGCTTTGAGCATGGACCTTGCTTAAGATTCTCTCTCTCTCCGCCCACCCCTCCACCCTTCTTCCCCACTTGCTCTTTCTCTCACTAAAATTTAAAAAAAATAATAAAAAATTAAAATCATTAAAAGAAAAGGAAACTAAGATGATAGATTATGACAACAACATGGATAAGGTGCAATGTCTTTTGCATATAATCCCTTTCTAATTCATAAGAGCCTATTAAGTCTTCTATATTATTATGTATAAAATAGTTACATATTTTAAATTATTAATAAATATTAACTGTTTATTCAAATACAAATGAATAATGAGGCCAGTGAAATTAAATATCTAACCTTCAACACTTTAAATAATAAAAGCTAATAATTTGGGAGTGGGACCACGGAAAGGAATATGTTCTGGCAACTTTTATTTTGCCAAGGAGAACATGCATATATAAAAATAAAATGAAGTGAAGAAGAATTTGTTATATCATCTGTAAAGTACAACTTTGAATTCTGTCAGGGTGCAAAACATAGACAAAAGAAAATTTAAGACTTCTTTCCCATAATTGTGGTCAAGGGCATGAGCTTTGGTTTGTGACACTGGATCACAGAAATAACACCAAGTTTCAGAGAAGGGATGATATCTACCCAGAGGTTACTGTGAAATAAACACAGATATACAGAAAACATTCATGCCATACCTGAAATATACTTTTCATTCAAGCTGGTGTTGTGATGGGGTGGGGAGGGTTGGATAAAGAAAAATAATTTGCTCAAATCACTGACATAACTGTTACAACTTCCTACTTAATGTAGTCTCTGTGGAAGGAGACTAACTACTGTGTAGATTGACAAGCAAATCCCAAGGATATCAATGAAGAGTTCAATAAGTCATTTGATGCCAACTTAATTTTTTAATGTAGTTGGAGTAGTCCCCAAGGGCCCGTGGCTGCCTTGAAGTAGTTCTGTAACAGCAAATGTCACAGCCATCCAAGGACGTGAGGATGCTAATGTAGCATTCTTCATAAAATAAAACCCAGTTGCTGCTCCCTCTGACATCATAACAAAGCCTGATGGATGTGCACTCTGCATGCTGAATTGATTTTGTTAAGTCCAAGCTTTCATACTATTTTATCCTAATGTGCCTAAATAAGCAGTGTTGACTCCTTAATTTACTCATTTTAACACCAGTAGCTTCCAGGATTCCATTAACATGGCGCCGCATTTAGGTTGTCTGCTGAATCTGCTAACCTCAAACATATTAAATCTGAATTCTTAAAACTGATAACACTGCCAGGAAAAACATTTAAGACCAATAGGAACACGTGTATCAGCATTTCAAGAAGTCACACCCATAAATACCTAAACCCAAGGATACAGTGAATTAATTAGGACACTAAGTTTATTAAGAGGGTTGATTGTGGGTACATGTTACAAATGGTAAACTGAAGACCTTAAAGAAGTCATTTAATGTTTTGCCACCAAAAGAAGCCACTGGAGAGACATTCACTGAAGGAAATCCAACAAAACAGAATGCAATTCAATAGATATACAGATTCTGCCAACAGCAAAATAGACTATTAGGGTCTGCAGTAATTTGGAAATAAACAGTTAATTCTGTAAGAAAATAAAATAAAAAGAAAGAGAGGAAAAGAATTACTTCAAGTAACACAAACAGCATTTTAAAACAAATGGAAACTATAGCAAAATAGAACATTATTTTAACCAAGGCAAATTCAGAAAGAACTTCTGTTAGGGACATTTTGTATGATATAAAATGATGATGTTAAAGCCTTAGGGATACAGTAATACATGCATTTCTT
This sequence comes from Crocuta crocuta, assembly GCF_008692635.1. Taxonomy (NCBI): domain Eukaryota; kingdom Metazoa; phylum Chordata; class Mammalia; order Carnivora; family Hyaenidae; genus Crocuta; species Crocuta crocuta. The sequence continues at coordinate 888,361 of NW_027532196.1, forward strand.
TGGAATATGAGAAAACGATTTTCTTAGAAGTCAATGAGGGGTATTGTGGGTTCAGATTTGTGTTTCGTTTCCTTTTAACTATGTAGTGTTTACTTCTCAGCGTTTGGTGGTTGTATTTTATCACTCAGGGAATTGAGCTATTGAGGAGTGATATATTCAATGAATTTCTCCTTCCATATAGTTCAGTGTTTTACTGGTTTTAAAAGCAGCCATTACTTTTATTGTCTCTAGCAAAACCAAACGCATGCTTTACTTTAGTTCCACATCTGTATTGATAATGATAGGTCACCAGCTCTTCAGTACAACCCAAACTGTGACATTATAAAAGCCTGCCTCCTTACTGAAGCTTAGCCTTTGCTTGTAAAAACAAGGCGAAGGTCCAATTAGTGACTCAGAGGAAAATGGGAGGGCAGTCTTTTGTGTATAGGCATCCCCGTTCGAAAACCTATAATCCATAATGAGCCCTGTTTAACACGACGGATGCTTTCCTTTCAGACAAGCCTAAATACCAGGTCACTAATGAGCAAGAATTTAAAACGCCAAGGCCATGAATGAAACAGGTTATTGTGAAAATTGGCTCATATTAAGAGATTTAAAAGACTTGGCTAGTTCTGTTTGGCCTGACGGGTCTAGCTAATTAATCAAATACTTTGATAGGTAACTAACTTCTTGCATTTTAAAAGGGAACTCTGATCTGCCAAATGTGAAGGAAAAGAACAATACTGATGCTACTTAAAATATAAAGAATGGAATTTCATAGCCATGTGCATGGCCCATGCTTATTTTGACAAGAGTGTTCTAGTAAAGGCCGTAATATCTGGAACACACCAATTAAAAAGTACTGGAAATTAGCATATTGCAATGCCCCTGTTATACATCTTTATTCCAGAAGAAAGGTATGGACATGGAGAGCTTTCTAGAAGACTTGGGAGGCTGTTATCACTGGTCAGGTTTGCTAAGAAGGAAAAGCTTGCAATGGCACAGAGCACAAAGGCACAAGTTTCTTGTCTAGTCCCATGGCCAGTGCTTTCCTTCTCTGTGGCACAAGCTTTTTTGGGTTAATTAAAATATCTAGGATGCTCTTGCCCTTGCCCTCAANCTTTTGTTTGCTTAGAAAACACAGAGGGCAGATACGTCTGTAGCAGTTGCAATGGTTATGAAGGAGGTTGAGAGCTATGGAAAGAGGGGAGGCTTTGTAGGCATTCAGAGCTGGCCTGAAACACTGGGTCCCACTACTCAGAATTTCAGAATTTTGTGATTTCCTACAGGTTAATTAAAACATTTGAACCTTAGTTTTCCTATTTGAAAAAAATGTAAAAAAATCAAACCTTCTTTTCAGGGCAATTGTGTGATTAAAAGCAATAACTGGCACCTGGTAGCTCTTAAATAAATAGTAGTTCTTGGAACTAACTGTGGCAGATAGTTACTTTGGTGA
>NW_027532196.1:889815-1088643 GCF_008692635.1 Crocuta crocuta
GTGACACCCCCCCCCCAAGGAGCCACACCTCCTGCTATGTACACATCATTTGCAGTCCCTTCCATTTGGACTCTCTGGCCTTTGCCATAAGGCTAAGTTTGGCCCATGGGACATTAACAGAAGCAAAAAAAAAAAAAAAAGTAATTGCTGCTATAAGCCACTAACTTTTGGAGTGATCTGTTAGTAGTAGATAACCTACAACGCTTATCACCTTTTAATGATCTGTTATTGGTTATGGACTCCCAAGAATTATGCATAATGTTTAAAGAAGCTATAGTCTTCAACACTTGTGGCTAGCCTAATATTTTCTGGAGCCTTCAGAATTTTATAATTGTTCCTAAACTCTGGATTACCTTTGGAGATTGGCTAAATAACTCTAGACCAAATATACAACCTCACCTCCTAATAGATGTTCTGAGTAAGTGGAGTTGCCAAACAAGTAATTAGTGTATAAACAAATTTTAGATTTTTTCATATAATTGTTATATATTTTACATGAGTATTTAGCTCTGGTGTCTTCCCTTCTATGGTCCACTTTTTTATTTTGTTTTGATTTTGACTTTGATTGATTTCTATACATTTACTTAGTGCTCACCAAGATAAGTATAGTCACCACCTGTCGCCATACAACACTATAACATATTACTGACTATATTACTCAAAGTAATTTAAGTACTTTTAATTTGAAGGTGCCTTTCCATAGTACAATCCAATGTGCAACAGTACAAAACTAATGTGGCTAAGTTTGCTATTATTTACCTCAATATCTATTTTCATCTTTCTCTTTATTAAGGCACAAAAACAATATATATATTTGGGATGGGATTACACCCAACTATAATCCTAGAATCCCAAGCTTCTCTTTCTGCAAGGTATAGCTATGTTTGTAGCTTTGACAATGAGATCTAAGCAGAAGTGGTATATGAGATTTATAGAAAGACTTGTTATAAAAAAGAAGACAATGTTTTTGGCACCCTATTCCCCTCTTCTAGCTTTCTTCCTACTGGGATGGCTGGTGATCTGACAGCAATCTTGGAACATTGAGGTGCTAGTGGTGACCTTGAGGGTAAAAGTTATGTGATAACAATACAGAAACCCAGGTCCCTGGTGACAGCTGAGCCACCATTCCAGCTCTAGATTCTTTATGTCCAGATTTATTTTACATGAGGATAAAAATTAACTTCTACCTTGCTTTAGCCACTATTTTAGGATTTCTGTTATTTTCATATAAAGCTAGTCCTAACAAATACCAATAACCTAAGTATCACTATTATATATGAACACATAGAAAAGGGTTTGATTGTGGTCTCAAGTTAAAAAATTTTTTTAAAGAAAAAAAAAATGTCTGACGAAGATCAAGCCATAAAATAGGGAGATGTCTGTGGCTAGAAAATTAATACACACAGTCTAGAATCCACCAGCCTTTTTGCTAAAATTTGTTGTTCATATTCAAAGATAAACTATGTTAACAACCAAATACACAGGAAAGCACAAGAAAACAATCCATTACTGTTGCATGTCTTCAATGGTTTGGCTGCACCATTTAAGTACACTTTGAGAAGATTCAGCCAAAAAAGACTAAAGTATACATTCCAGATTACAACCTAAGTGAGATAATTTGCTTAACTATAGTAAAATGACAGCAGAATTTCTGAAATTGTTGAAATACAGAGATTCTATACACTAAAATCTAACCTAGAATTAATTCATGACTCCATGATTGACATGGGTGGGAAATGAACCCAGCATTGTGTGTGTGTGTGTTTGTGTGTGTGTGCGTGCACCGGCATATTGTAATAAACATCAAAAGCTCTATCAGGGGCTCCTGGGTGGCTTAGTCGGTTAAGCGTCTGACTTTCGCTTAGGGCATGATCTCGCGGTTCGTGGGTTCGAGCCCCGCGTCGGGCTCTGTGCTGACTGCCAGCTCAGAGCCTGGAGCCTGTTTCAGAGTCTGTCGCTCCCTCTCTCTCTGACCCTCCCCTGCTCGCGCTGTCTCTCTCTGTCTCCTAGAAATAAATAAAATAAAAAAAAAACTCTATCAAACCACATTTTTGTTTCTCAGAGTAAAACTGCAGTGAAGATCTTAACTTTTTTTTAATGATTGAAAGGGGATTATTTTATACTGAAATTTTAAATTCTGGGACAGACTGAAACAGAATTTTATGATGAAAGATTGTATTTTTAACAAAATATTTAGATGCCTCAATTAAGTGAAAATTTTACATAGGAAAAAGTCAGAGTCCAATTGTTTTCCTAAGAATCACTGAAAATACCAACTCAGAAGATATTTTGACTTCTTTAGAGCCTATGATGCTTGGCCATAGCTCCTGATAGCATTATAAGCCTAGTTAGTGGGTTGCCCAAACTGTAGTAGAAGAAAGAATAAGGTATATTGTGAATGACAGAGTTTACCATGAGGTAGAACATTGTGTAAGTTATATCTATCCTGTTAAAAGGACTCAAATGCCATAAAATTTATTCTTAAAATAATAGACTATAAATATTACTCATATACAAAACTACTTTATTTTTTGATGAGTGAATGTCCCCATTCCTTCCATTGTATGTTCCTATTAGAGAGAGATTTTTTTTAATGTTTTATTTATTTCTGAGAGAGAGAGAGACAGCATGAGCAGGGGAGGGTCAGAGACAGTGGGAGATACAGAATCTGAAGCAGGCTCCAGGCTCTGAGCTAGCTGTCAGCACAGAGCCCGACACAGGGCTTGAACCCACGAACTGTGAGATCATGACCTGAGCTGAAGTCGGCTGCTTAACCGACTGAGCCACCCAGGCACTCTGAGAGAGATATTCTCTTAAAAATGTAAGGTATGCTTCTGAGTTGATCATCTTTTTGAAATTGTTATCCATTTTAATTGGAAAGAGATCTTAAGGATTTTCAATAACTAGAATGTTTCTTGCTATTTCTCATCAAAGCTTTAAATTTATGCACAATTCTTAAATAAAATCATCCACAGATAAGTAATATCACATTCCTAGCCAATGTCTGCCAATTTGTAAAGGAATAAGGACTTCTTTTTTATACAAGGAGGTAGAAAATAGGGTTCTAAGAGAACTATGGTATTCATACCTCCACAATATGTTTTGCTGTGTCATCTTGTTCAAAAATATGAGATGCCAAATACCTATTCTTTGTACTGATGACTAAACATATGAGTCCTAAAATGAATATTAAATATGTATTTGAAAGCATTATATATATATATATATATATATATATTTATTAAAAAGCCAAGTCTATAACCTAGAAGATGAAATCATCCTTACTCGACAGAGTCCTGTCAATGAAAGTGTCCATTGGTAGGTCTCCACTCACAAGTGTGCAAGGGTGAGCTGGGAAGTGCCAGAGGGACTCTCAAACTGACTCTTCTACACGGTATCTTACAGAGACCTTGAATGTCCTCATTACATTTCTGTATGGTCAACCTGAGCATAAAATGAAACTATCTGAATCTCCTTGGAGAATTCAGCAGTTCCCTTATTCTGCCAGCTCAAGTTCATCCCCTGAGGTACCAGCCAAACTTAGTGAAAACAAAAGACAAAGGAAGAATAGGGAGAGTTACCTTAGGGAAGTATATTGTCACATGGGTATACCTTGGTTGAATATTAGAACCACTTGGGACCTTTAAAAAAATCCAGACACTTAGGCTGCACCCAAAAGCAATTAAATCAGGATTTGGGATGAATGGAACTCAAACATCAGGGCTGTTTTGAAAGCTCCCCAGGTTATTCCAATCACTCTTTCTGACCAAGCTCTCTCTCAGCTATTGGTATTTTAGGAAGGTCATCAAGAGAACAAGGAAAAGGAAACATGTAATTTCCCCTAGTGAAATTGTGTGATTGTGGGTATACAATGTAATTCCTGATGGCCAGATTAAGCTATTAACCCAATTATGCTCATTTTATTGTATTGAAAAAAATGGAGCCATCATTTTATTTTAATTTGTTCAACTGCTAAAAGAATAATGTATTCCAGTGTCAATATGCCAAACCTAATACATTTCATATGAAAGGCATCTATTTATGACTTTTAGCAAGACTGGAAAACTGCCAATGCATGTTTTCCAACAGATCTGGGAGGCTTAGAAGGTAGTAAGTTGAGCTGGCATGTAGGACCTTGTGTTAATGAAAACTCAGAACTCTGCTTTCCTACTTATTCATGATTGGAAAATTGCAGTTTATGGTTCCAGAAGCTTTCTATGTACCTCACATCATCTGAACATAATAAAAAACTGACACCTAAGTACCCAGGCATCACGTGAGTGCTGTGCAAATGCTATGCAGAAGACAGAGGCAAAGCAGCTTAGCCAACTGGAGAACAAAAACACAGCAACACCCAATGAATAAGGAAAATCCCTGTGAATCCATTCATTCAGGCATAATACCCTAAATCCTTAAAACACACACACACACACACACACACACACACACACACAGCCTTGTCCATAGTATATCCAAGGGTAATCAATGTAACAAGCTGGTTAATGACAATACAAGATTAAACTAAACACCAATAAACCACTATGCCTGGATTCATATTTCTTAGAAGAGAAGTTAACTTGAGATATTCTAGGAAAGCTCACTTAATTACACTGGTGATGAAATGATCTTTTTGTTGGCTTAGCAGTTATGACTTGAGCCCAACTTTCCTGACCTTGTAAGTAAGTTGAGACATATGTTTGCTTGAAGATATCCAGTAGCTGTATCTTTATAAGAAAAAAAACCCTTTAAAAAATTTTTTTAATGTTTATTTTTGAGAGACAGAGACAGAGAAACATAGCAAGAGCCGGGGAAGGGGAGAGAGAGAGGGAGACACAGAATCTTAAGCAAGGTCCAGGCTCTGAGCTGTCAGCAGAGTCAAACGCAGGGTTCGAACTCATGTACTGCGAGATTATGACCTGAGCCGAAATTGGATGCTTAACCCACTAAGCCACACAGGTGCCGCCTTTTTAATTGTAAAAGCAAAGAAAGATAAGAAAATGGAAGGAAAAGCTCCTAATCCTACCAACTTCAGATACCCTATCAGTTGCATTTACCTCAGTATCTCCTTTTTGGAATTAGAGGGTGGGACCCCTCTAATTCTTTGACCAGCAGACAGAAATCTGCTTTCATGCAGACAACCTTCCTAAAGTCTTCAGAAGTTGTTTCACTAACACTCACCTCACTGTCCAAATCAGAAACCCAGGTAATGTCACTGTCTTCCCCTCCTTCAGTGCAAACTCACTCAAGTCTTTCCATCCTAAGTAAGTTCTCAATATCCCTCAAAGAAATCTTCTTCCTTCCACCCTCATCACCAGCACTCTGAATGATCATCAGACTTATTGGTGCAGCTTCCTTGCTTCTAGGCTTATTCATCTTCAATACATCTAACACAGTGAAGCCAGAGAAATTTTTGTAAAATGCAAATCATGACATCACCTCCTTCATGAACTTCCCAATGCCTTCAAGATGGCATCATGATTCCATAGCATGGGTCATAGAACCTTGATCTCTCCAGCTTCTTTTGTCTCCACTCTCCATCTTGAACTCCATATCCTGCTATATTGTCCTTTCAGTGCTGGAATGAACTTTCAGGTATGCTGTTTCCTGTATCTGGAACACCTCTTCCCTGCCCCTTCCTCCACCTCTAGCCTTGACATCTTTTAATTTTCAGCTTAAAAGTCACTTTCTCAAGAAAGCTTTTTCTGGTCCTTAAAAATCACCTAGGTCCCCTAGCTTTGGACTTCCCTAATACTTCCTACACTTCCCCACTATAACACTTAGCACCTGGTATGCACTTATTTGTTTAACTGCTTACTATCCTCCCTTCCTCCCTCTAGTCTGTAATCTGTATGAGGGCTGGGGGAGGGGAGTTGTCTATTCTGTTCATGATGATGTGGACAGTGCCTAGCTAAGCATCTGGCCTATAGTCAATTTCCCAGGTAAAATTTGTTGAACAAATAGATGAAACTTGGATATCTTTATGTTGTATCTTGTCTTTCTTATCAATAAAATTTTCAAACATACCTCAGAATTTGAGATGCTCAGGTTAAAATCCTGACGGATTAGTTTTACAATTTTAGACAAGTTAACTTCTCTGAACTTCAGTTTTGTTAGCATGTAAAAAAGTTGGTAATCTGCTTTGTAGAACAGTTGCCAAACTTTTAGAAATAAGGTATTTCTGATGACACATAACAGTCATTCCATAAAATGGTAGTCATGGCTATCATTGTCATCTCTGCAACTACCTATACCATCTCCCTAAAGAAGTTGAAGGAAAATAAATGAAAAAAACTCTCTGAATATCAATACTATTTTAGATAATCACATACTTCCATTCACATTACTATAGTTGTACCTCCCATTCTGGATTAAAAACACATATTCTTAAATATTGCACTTTTCAATATAACTTTAGTATGGATTCATCAAAAAAATGTGCACTGGCCTTATATGTGCAATGTCCATTGCAGTAGTCATCCTTTGGATAAAAGCATATTTTTGGCATGTAGAGAGACCCTATCTTCTCTAAGTAGATTCAGAATATTCTCCTGATAAAATCTTGAAAAATCATCTAAATATTTCAGCCAAAGATCATAGCTACTAAAAAAAGCAGGAAAAGGAGAAGGAGAAGAAGGAGAAGAGGAAAGGGAAAGGAAGGGAAGGGAAGGGAAAGGAAGGGAAGGGAAGGGAAAGGAAGGGAAGGGAAGGGAAAGTAAAAAGGAACAAAAAAGAAAAAGAAAAAGAAAAGAAAAAGAAACAGAAAAGGGGAAAGGGAAAGAGATAGAAAAAAAGAAAAAGGAAGGCCAAAGCCACTCTGGAAGGCACTAGGATTGCATACTTTCCCATAGGTGGTATAAATAATGTAAACTTCTGTACACTCAGAACTTTCCATGGCTCACCACCCCACCCCCTCAGGCCAATTACCCTGACTGTGAGTATCTCAATGGTGATATGTCATATTCTTCCCTAGGTCTGCCTCCATGCCTAGAACAGTAGCCCCTAGCAGGAGAAATCAATAAATGTGTGTAAACCAATGAATCAATAAATATACAACTGAGAAATCATTCTTCTGTCTTTCTACAGATGGAGGTAAAATAACATTGGGTAGACATAAGTGCACAAAAGGGATGGCAGATACTTTGGGTGGCATTCCTAGCATCCCAGCCACTTCTGCCTCAGTGTACTCCAAGTGACTCCCACCTGCCAGTATCTGCTTCTATTGGCCTCGGGGCTTTCTCTGAAGCTCCAAAGGCTACTCTGTTTGCATGGTAGGCCACAGCAGTCAGGAAAATCACACCTTCTTCTAACCTTGTTACATTCAGGTTGGTACACAAGTACCCCACATCCCCTGTCCTTTGTTTAAGATAACTCTGAGACAGTTTAACATAATTTCCAAAAATTCTCCTGAATGCTTCCCCTTTCTGGTCTCATTTCTCACCCTTCTAGTAATTTATGAACTTCCAAATAGACTACTTGCACCAGAATCCTTGACTGAGGATCTCGTTCTTCGGGAAACTCAAATTAAGACAAAAAACATAATGAAGAATACAGAAGTTAAAATGTAATCTAGCTTAGATAGACCAAGGAAGTCAGTAAGATATTGTGCAAGGTTGCCAACATACAGTTCTAAATAAAATTTTAATTAATTTCCATGTATTAGAATTTGCTAAATTGTATATTCTGATATGAATAAAACAACTTAGTGTACACATCCCTTGCATGCAGTTTTCAACAACAGACATGTATGAGCCACAGAAGCAATCAGCATTGTGGAAATAAACCAGTGAATTGGTCATGGGAAATATGTTCTTAATGAAAGAACTAGCTTCGTGCCATAAAAATATTTCTCAGGGGCACCTGGGTGGCTCAGTCGGTTGAGTGTCCGATTTAGGTTCAGGTCATGACCTCACAGTTCGTGGGTTCAAGCCCCGCGTCAGGCTCTGTGCTGACAGGTAGGTCACAGCCTGGAGCCTGTTTCAGATTCTGTGTCTCCCCCTTTCTCTGACCCTCCCCTGCTCATGCTGTCTCTCTCTCTCTCAAAAATAAATAAAAACATTAAAAAAATATTTCTCCAAACATGATTTCAAATGTGGTATCACTTGAAAAAAGAGCGCAGTTTCAAAATGAAATGCTTTAATAGTTCTATTTGCTTGCAACACGTATATCAGTTAAGAAGTCTAACATTAATTAGCACTCCCATACTAAGCTTTCAAAACAAGAGGACAAAGAAAAAAAAACAACAGTGAATCCACAGTTTAAAATTAAAAGATATAGGGGCACCTGTGTGGCTCAGTGGGTTAAGCGTCTGACTTAGGCTTAGGTCATGATCTCACAGTTCCTGGGTTTGAGCCCCGCATCGGGCTCTGTGCTGACATCCAGCTCAGAGCCTGAAGCCTGTTTTGGATTCTGTGTATTCCTCTCTCTCTGACCCTCTCCTGCGCACATTGTCTCTCTCTCTCTCTTAGAAATAAATAAAACATTAAAAATTAAATTAAATTAAATTAAAAGATATATCAACAGCCAAGTTTTCTTTGAATGACATTCTAGAAATCATACTACTCAATAGTAATCATTCAGTTACCCATATTTTTTTTATAAAATGTTAGTATATATGCTTTAAGAAAAATGTTATTTATGTGAGTAGTTTTCTTTTTATTCCATATAACTAGTACTGTATCTTTCACTTTGCATAGTGAAATTATTTATTTTTTTCTAGCATTTACACAATTCAAATGCAATTGTGTTTCATCAGAAGATATAATAGAATGACATTTTTAAGGCCAGCACCTAATATAATATAATTTAGCTCCATTACCCAATTTGTCCAACTATTTTGCCTGAACATAGTCAATAATGAAAAGCACTTCAATCTTTCTCTTTGCTGAATCACATCATAATTTTCCACTTCTAACACTAGTGGTGGAGGAAAAAAAAGAAATATTTAGATGCATATTTTAAAATAAGGTTTATACATATATGTATTATATATATGTATTATAAATACATATAAAGGAAGAATATAATAGTGGTTCTGCATAGGAGAAATGTTTTTTTTGAAAGCTGAACAAATGGCATATATTTTTGCAGATGAAAAAATAGAGATATGAAGTAATTTGTACAATACTAAGAAGTACATAAAGCTTTGAAAAACTTTTGAATGTCTTCAGTAATTTAACTTCTTTAGTGTTTAGTATCTTCCTAGATCTGGACACTTGCCTCATATTGGAAGTCCTGATAGAATTCATCCCTAAAATATTGTGAACTATTGACATCTTATCCACATTATAAAGCAGAAAAAAATGCAGATGTTTGGAAAATAAGAAAATAAAGGGAGTCTGGGACTATGTCTGTGTTCCACATCTGAGAACTTAACCCAGCACTCTTCCTTCTACATCTTAAATCCCTTGCTTATTTTGTTTTCCCACTTGAGTTCCTTCTATTCATTTCTCCCACAAACCTACCATCTCATAACTTTCTGTACATTCATTGACAAATTTCTAGAAGGAATAGTAAACCTAGATTCAGTTTATTGCTCCTTCCATTTTCAATGCACCTCTCTTTATCATAGATTCTAAACTTATAATCACTTAACGTTTCTTATCTACAAGGGATAGAAGATTAATTCAAATGATATGGTTTTATAAATAAAATATACTGGTTGATGCAGGGAAGAAGTGGAGCTGAAGGTTGGCCTTAGGCACTATCAGATAAAGGACCTCAAACAATGTCACCAAGAAATCTATTATGTCTATTTCTTGTCCCTGTTTTCTTTATTCAGGTGATCACATGAGCTGACAGTGGATGGCAGGTTGATTCCCCAAAGAAAACTTGTGGTATAGTTAATGAATGAATGAATGAATGAATGAATGAATGAATAATTAATTAATTAAAAGTAGGGTCAAACTCTCAGTAATTTATCAATATTGCCTGGCTTTTTGTTTGTTTGTTTGTTTGTTTTGTTTTTCAGAAGTCACCAGCCCTTGGGCATATCTAATGGTTGCCCTTCTGCCTTTTTCCCTTTCTCTTCACACTCACCATTGGTTAATGAGGTCTTTCTGGCATCCAGACTACTACTCAGTTCTAGAATCCTCCTTATTTATTTGGTTGATCTTTTCAGGTTTCTCTTTCTCCAAAGAAAGAAAGTTGTCTTCCTTTCACCAAGATCTTAACTACAAATACTCCTCTCAGTTCACTCCTTGGCTTTTTTCCTTTCTTTAACACTTGCTGAGCAAGCTTGCTTCCACATAGACATCTGCTATCATCTCTATATGGAAGACACTCAAGTATATATGTCAAGCTTCAAATCCCCTCCTGTTATGGACTGAATTGTGTTCCTCCCCAAATTCAAGTATTGAAGTCCAGACCTCTAATGGGATGGCATTTGGAGATGAGGCTTTTGAAAGGTAATTAGGTTTAGATGAGGTCATGAGGGTGGGCCCCTTATGGGAGCATTATTACACTTATAGGAGGGGACACCAAAGAGCTGGTTTGCTCTCTCTCTCTCTCTCTCTCTCTGTCTCCCCACATTGAGGATACAAAGAGAAGTTGGACATCTGAAAACCAGGAAGACAACCTTCACTAGGGAACCAAATTGGCTGGCGCCTTAATCTTGGATTTGCCAGCCTCTATAAGTGTGAGAGAAAAATTCCATTGTTTAAGCCAGTCAATGGTATTTCATTATAGCAGTCTGAGTAGAAAAAAGAACTACAAATTTTCACTTCTAGTTGCCTACTGAATATCTTCTACACAATTGTCTTACTACTGCTCAAATTCAACAGAACCAAAGTAATTGTTATCTTCTCTCAAAAAGCTATGGTCCATAGACCAAATCTGGACCTAAGCTATTTTTGGAAATAAAGTAGAACCCAACCATCAACATTCTTTTATGTAGAGTTTATAGCAGCTTTACCAATACAAAGGCAGAATCGAATAGTTGCAACAAGGGCCACATGACCTGCAAAACTGACCTTAAAATATTTATTATCTGGCCTTTAATGAATTTCTTTTCTGATCTTTACCTAGAATAATGATTGTTATTCTTAGCTATACATTACAATTTCATGAGGAGCTTTTAATAACCTTATTCCTTGGGGTGCCTGAGTGGTTCAGTCAATTAAGTGTCCGACTCTTGATTTTGGCTCAGGTCATGAGCTTGCAGTTGTGAGATCAAGCCCAGCATCAGACTCTGCTGTGCTGAGAGTGTGGCGCCTGCTTGGGTTTCTCTTTCTCCCTCTCTGCCCTCTTCCTGCTCATTCCTGAGCACATCCTCTCTTTCTCTCAAAAATAAAAAATAAACATAAAAAAAAATCTCATGCCCTAACCATCTAAACTATAATCCCTGGAATTCTACCCAGGGATCAGTATTTTTATAGGCTCCTCAGTTGATCCCAATCTATAGGCAACATGGAGAGTCACTGCTATACAACCACTTTCTACCCCTGAATCCCAACCTGAAGTATTACAGTCACCATTCTCCAAAGGCAAAGTCATCACTGGTGCCTTTTTCCCCACCTACTCTGATAGCTTATCCCATACACTGTTATGTTCTACTGTGTTTAGATAAGAAAGTTTTCTTGATTTATTCATTCCTTTTCTACTCTGGCTTTCACTCTCTTTCACTCAACCATTTCAATAACCATTTTGAAATAACCATTTCAAAAACTCTTCATGAGTTTTGTTGTTGTTATTGTTGCTTTGGTCCCCAGAATTAAAAGTCTAATCATGCACTCCCATACCAAAATAGGCCTCAACCTTGGACACCTTACTCTTTTATAAATTGTAAGAGTTTATTTTTATAAATAAATAATTTATTCAGATACTGATCTGAAAATAGTGATAATTTTGTTTTTTGTGTTTGTGCATGCATGTGTGTATGGAAGGTATGTGTTACTGCATTGGTCAAAATATCTTTTATAATTTATATAAAGTTAAATAATAGTAAAATATCAAGCATTTGGGCCTTAANTTTTCCAGTGTTATTATAGATATATTCTTTTTTTTTTTTCTTGTGCCTTTGCAATAGAATTTTAGGCAAGTTGTGTCTTATCTGCCATTTTGTTCCACTCCCACTTTCCTTTAAGATAATATTTGAGGAATAAAGTAGATCCAATGTTTATCTAATACTTCTTCCTAATGTTTCAAATTTATCTACCTCCATTGAAAGTTACCACTGAGAGAAGAACAAGCAAACAAACATGAAATCTCAAGTGTCCCTTTTGAAATAGAGATCTTTCTTGCTGTCAATCAATAATACACAAAGATAAAAAACTATGAATACATGTCACTTGAAACATTAAGACTCCAGGTTTGATTCATAATGAGAGTGACAAAATTAAGCGACCTATTTCCTGAAACTTTTCCTAAAAAAAGATAGGGGATAAAACCTGTTTACTTAATACAACTTTTATCAGACCTGGGTAAAAATTTGGGCTCTGCTGCTCACTACATTTGTAATCCTGGGAAGTCATTTAAGGTCTTTTGAGCCTACGTGTCCTCATCCATAAAACAGGATTGATCAATATCTGCCCAGTCCAATACCTTATTACATTAAGAAGATAAAATAATACGCTGAATTTTGAAACATTCTTTGTATTCAAACATTCACTACAAAGGATATGATATTATTGTTTTAATTATGGCAAAAAAAACAAAAAACAAAAAACAAAGAAAACTTGGAATGGGGTGGTGGGGAGAACAGCCTAGCCTTCAGGCTAGGATCCAAATCTGGATTTGGACTTGGCTAGGTCTTATTATTCAGTCAAATAAACTCACCTCAGTGTTTTTGCTCTGACCTACCTTCCTGTTTGTATTAAGCACAAGTCTTCCAATAGAAATTAAAGTATTTAGGAAAGTTAAAATTACTATAAAATTTTATATATCTTTATTATATATTCCCAATAAGGATATTTGTTCTAAAAATAAAATCAATTCTGGTTATATCCATTGGCAAAAACATGCAAGTCAATAGCCTTAAAATAAGATTACATTCAAGCAAAAAAATTCTGGTTTAAAAGGGAAAATATAAAATAAAGATCAAGGAAGGATAGGTTATGGGATAGGTGTCTCACTTAATCTAGGACTGCCTTCATGAACTGAAGAATTAGGACAGAGCATCACTACAACTGGAAACATAAAACATTTTATGGAAAGGAACACTAGATGTTGCTAAAAAGAACTGAGCTATCTGGGAGCAAAATAAACAACTAAATGACCTACAATTAGATGCAGAGAGGGTAAAGTACAATGTGAAAATGCCAACTTTTAAGGAACAGTGATTAATTCTATATTTCACACTTGATAAATGGTTTCATATTGTTAATCATAAGGATTAAATGAAATTGTGTATGAAGAGAGTAGACAGCATTGTTTGACATATAGTAAACACTCAGTAAATGTTATCATGTTTGTTATTGTTAATGTTATCATTAACTCGTGAGTAAATGCTACACTATACCAGAGGAGGAAACTTAGTCAAAGAAAAATTAGACTAGGCTTTATCTAGAAGATTTAGTAACTGAATAGTTTCTCTAAGACTGACATACTGATTTCATATCTGAATTACTGTAGAGGGAATTTAGTTGTTGAGAAATATATACATGCTCACAAGCACATGCACATGCGTGCACGCGCGCACGCACACACACACACACACACACACACACACAAATGACTTCAGGGATCAGATGTAGAGATATATTTTGTTATGGTAAATATTTAGGCTATGAAAACTTCAATGTCATTTAGAAACTTAGATGTGAAAACCCTAGTTATGAAAGCACATGTGCAAAATACTAAATCAAAAAGCATCTAGGGATGCTCAAGGGATTTTTTTTTTCTTTTCAAAAGATTTGCTGCTGATTTTTTTTAAGTGTGCATCCTTGTTATATAATTTGAAATATTATATCATATGCAGAAACTTGCCTGAGACACCATTTTCCCCAGCAAATTATACATTTCTGGGAAACAACAGCATGCAGTTTACATTATTTAAATATATGTTACTCAATTTGGGGTTGGAGATGTAAGAGCCATAAAGCACCTCTTGTCTGAGGCCATAGTGTTCTGCAGTAAGGATTCTGCCCTTACCATTCCATTGAAACTTCCCTTTTATCTGCCAAATCCCAAGTCATCTTCTCAGGGCACAGAATTTACCCCTATGATCACATCATTTTTTTCATGGTATTTCATTTTCATTCATTTCATTTACATTCATCCAGTAAATATCCGATGCATGTACTTTCTTCTATAATTCTTCTCTGAGTCCCAGAGACAACTCCCTCCCCTGTGCTCTCTTGACATTCTTTCTCTGCCTTTATCATCATACTCATTGTCATGTTTTACAATTATTTCTTCGATTACCTGTCTTTTTTACTCAACACTTCAAGGGCAAGGATGACAATGATTTAGTCATCTTTGTTGCCCCAGCAAACAGTCTTGTACCTGGAATATGGTAAAATTCCACAGCTGTTTGCTGAATGAGTGATGATCACAAAAATAATTCTTTAAGCAGATACTATAGCCCAGAACTTTCCACTCTTTAAGGGCACCCATTTCTCTCTACTGATGGTTTTTATTTACATCTCTCATTACAAAACTTTAATTTTTTAGTGTCTGCCAAAAAATGACTTATTACGGGTAGACACACCAGCCAGTAGAATGTTTTATTACAAAGATATAATGTCTGCTAACTCTCTTGCATAACTGATTTCCATAACTGTATATTATCAGTTTTATTTTGCAACAAAATTGCAAGCATTCACTGTTACCAAACAATGAAAAGCTGTACAGATGCTATCTCCAATTCCTCCTAATATGTAGCTCTGGTGCCCTCAGGGCTGAGAAGTGATAGTGGTGAGATGGCAAAGTCTTCAAACAAAAGTTTAGGGTATGCAGTGTGAAAAGGCGTGTGAAACAGTGCTAAATTGAAATGTACTCTGTTGATGCTCTTTCTGGGCTAATTTTCTAACCTCTCCAATCTGAGGTTTTCTTGAGTCTAAGAAAGAGGTGCTGCAAAGCTACTGAAGCTGGGGATAAAGGAGATAAAGGAGGGGAGAGTTTATATTCAGACCTGCATATCATTCTGAATGAATCTTTGTCATTTTAATATCCATTTGCATGCAAAGGCATATTAGATTACCCCAGGGAATAAGACTTCTCTTTGAATTGTAATTAATAATTACAGCTATCTTTTATTGAGTGCCTATTGTATACCCAGGCACTATTTTTAATGCTTCATTTGTATACACTCATTGAATCCTCAATCCTCACAATGATGCTGCCTGCTTTAGATACACATAAAATGAAGTATAGAGATGTCGATTATGTGCCCAAGGTCAGAGAGACAGTGGTAGATCCAGGATCTAAGTGCCTATGAAAAACCTAAAAGATAATCTCTGATTATAACTTTGGATAACTGGGTTGAAAGCAGTAGCTTGCTACAGTACACTCCTTCCTGGTTAGATTTTTGTATCTTAAGCCCCAGGAGAGGGAACAAAAGGGAATGTTGAGATGGTGACTCTTGTTCGATGCCTAACATTAAAAAATGTGAAAACTTGTGGGCTCTGTTCATCCACTATGGCTGGAATCAGACAATAATGGTTTAAACTCACGAGGTTTAAAATCAGGGAGACCTAGGTTTGAATTCTGGCTGTTGCTTCATAAGCTGTATCACTTTTGCTAAGTTATTTAACCTATCAGAGCTTCATTGATTTTTACAAGAGTTTGGTTAATGTGTAAAAAGGCTTTTAGCCAGTTAGTTGGCAGAAAGCAACCCCCCAACAAATGATATAATGGTATGAACATTATAATGACTATGTATTGTTTCCACTAAATTAGTAACTAGACTGTTGACTCTTTAAAAAAAATGACAAGAACCACTGCTAGCAGAGAAGAGATGTAATACGATATGTGTCTATAATATACTAAAGAAGAGGTTCCATTAACTTATGGACTTCTTTTATTTTGGTTTTGGTTTTTGTTTTGTTTTGTTTTGTTTGTTTTATTTTTTTAATGTGGTGTTTTGGATCTCAATTATAGTTCTGAAAATCATATGATTCACATCATGTAAAATGAAAGGTTCTATATGAGTGATATATTCATTCAAATGACCAATATTTAATGTGAACATAAGAAATTACTCTTAAATATGGTAACTGGTTGGTAACTCATAGAGTTGTCTTTTTCTAGCCCTAAATACAAAACCTAGCAAAAAAGAGGGGTATAAGAAGAAAATAAGTAAAACTGAACATGGTAACGGCCCATCAAGACATTATCAGAAACTAGCTAAGATCAATTAAACTAGATTCTGAAGTACAACTTTGGTCTATACAAGCCATGACTGCCCAAAACTAGACAGAAAAACAGTTTTCTCCTCAATGTAATAGAAAGTATACAGTAACCAATATTTTGGGCACCCATCACTCTATGGGAGGTTCTATGGGATTTTGCTAAATAATTACTTACAAAAGTTATATACACTAATGTTCACCATTTGTAGTATGAAGTGGCAAATGTTCATAAACTTTCCCAAAAAATGCTATTTTGCCTTCTTTGGTACATATTGGATGGGGGAAAAGTTACTTTTTATATTAAAGAAGAATATCAAAGATAACTTAGTCCTATCATTAGTTAGCCACTTAGTTATTCAAGTGACACCCACAGTTGTACATTGATATATGCTAACTTCAAGTTATGGAAGAAGTAAAAATACTAGAAAAGATTTCTATTACATTCTGAGCAAAGCATGTCTTAATTTAAAAATAGTCATCTTAACCTAAGCATGTAAGAATTCCAAAAGGCAAGAATAGTGGGAAAGACTACGTGATTCATCAGTAAGTTCCTTACACCTTCTTATTTAAAATGCCAGTATATTTCACTTTAGGGAATCCTGTATTTTCCTTCAATTCTGTGCTGCTAATAATTAATTCATTTTGCTTACACTGCATCCAACTTCAAATCATGGTCTCCATTTCTTGGTAATAGATTCTGCCACAGGTAATATGCCGTGCCATAACCTCAATTATAACTTACAAAGGAGAAGGCTGCACTTACTTTCTGCTGGAGCCACTATTTTGTCTTAAATGAAATTGTATATGGGTGGTGGGGAGCACTGTTGTGGTAGGAACTAGTGGGCTCCAACTATATTGAATGCATGTAAAAATCCTTCTTAACTCGGTCTAGGAATGAAAGATCCATTGACATTAAGCAGGTGGTGAAAGATGACTAATAAAAAATTTTAATTACAGTAGGAAAACCAGTAGTAAACACAAATCTAATATTACCATTAAAATTGAAAAATTCTAATCAAACAAATCTTTGTGCAGGTACCAACAAACTCTAAAGCCAGTTATTTCTTTTGAAATCACAAAGTGTGCGTGTCTGTGTGTGTTTAGAAAGAAAGACAGAAACACAGAGAGACAGGGACAGAGACACAGAGAGACACAGAGAGAGGTATTTATTTATATTACGAATTTAAAAGGACATCAGATGGAACAATTATTATCTTGTATCATTATTATTTACTTTATTAAAAGTAAATCATTTTTTACTTTTAAAATACTACTGTTATAATTTCCATTTATATTAACACTCAGAATGTGTAGTAGATCTGAGATCAAGTTAAAAGGCATAACTGTGCATGCATGCATGAATGTGCAAATGCATGTACTAATGGTGTGTGCTAGAGAGACTGATGGCATTTGTTGCTTCTTAATTTCCTTCTGAAATTATATAGCAGAAGGGAATATTTAATAATGATGACAAGGTGCCCCAGATCTTTAAGTTTTCCTTTAATAAAAGTATTTAACGATAAATGGGAAACTCAGTTACTGTAAAGATATCTGTAAGCATGTAAAAACCTTATCCAAGTCTTTTTGTTTCAATTTTTACCTCTGAATTCTCCCACTTGTGAACTAGATTCCTGTCTTCTCTGGTCAGAAACAGTTTGCATACTAATAAGCACTGATACGATCATGTATTAAAAAGAAACTCAGGCACATGCTGTCTCAGGCTTTTTCTACAGGAACACCACTCAGTTCAGGGTATGTGACATCATGGTTGATGATGGGCCAAGATGCCCTTGTCAACTACTCACAGGCTCTGTAATTTGGTAGAGACATATATAGTTAATTCTGCTTTGTCCCTGATGTTTCTAGAACTTAATTATGTTGAATCCTTGGAAGTCACTGATATTGACCAACTGTGCCCTTGATGGGTGAAACTTAAGAGAGGGGTTGCTAAGATTTCATCTTATGGAAAATCAAAAGGAAAACAATCAGAAAAATAGGACTGGGTGCTGTAGAAGGAAAGCCCAGTGATGCTCTGTGTTAATCAATCATCTGAATTTCTGCTTCTGCCTTTTACTTTCTTTCTTCATAGAATAGTAGAAATGCCTATTTGGAATGTCTGTGGATCAAGTTCAATCACCTTAATATCACAGGTGAGGCCTCAGAAAGGCTATATGATTTCATCAGGGCCACACAACTCCTCAGGTGGCCAGGACTGGGAGCCAGATCTCCTAGCATCCAGTCAGGTGATCTATCCACCACACACTATGCTGCTCCTAATTTCTAGCTTATAGCATGAGAAGATAAATGTGTCTTTCACAGAAATCAGTTTTTTTTTTCTAGGAACAATGAAGGGAGAGACAGCATGTCTCTTTTATTTTTCTAGGATAGGGGAAGGGAGAAAAGAAGAGAGAAAGGGAAGGGAGGAAAATGAAAAAGAAAGATTTCAACCCTCCTTCAACATGTGTAGGAGGACCTAGGCCTTTAGCTGGGTCATATCTAACTCATTGCCAGGTTGACCTAGCAATATATTATATATGTAAGGGACTGAGGAGGTTTCTGGAGGAGAATCTGCTCTGGGCAAGCATCTATAAACAGTGCTGCACTGAAGGCAAGGAGTGATGGGAGTAGTTTGCTTGGCAGGGAGAAGGATATATCTTATATTGTTTAGAATCATCAGCACATGGTGATACTAAAAAGCAGACCGATTTCAGCCAATTTTGTTATGGTTCTAAATTCTCTACAAAGCATCCCACTATTTTTTGTACCAAGAGTGCCCTGTTCCCACTGCCTCCACAGCAGCCTCTTTGCTCCTTTTCCCCATCCCCCACCCCAACCTTACCCCTGATAAACCTCTGAGTGTAATACAGTGGGTTAAACTGCAGAGCTCTGGATCCTCACCATCCAACAGAACCCACCATACGGTGGTGACAGAGGTGGAATCCCTCTTTGTTTGCCAGAGACCATTTTGTGGACCTGGCATCTAGGTATCAGGGGTCCTGGTGGGGCTACCCCAAACCAGGAACCAAGTAGACTCGCGTCAATAACGCATAGTGAAGAGGACCCAAAGCAAGATACAAGGAAAAGAAAAAGTCAGAACATAGTAGCAGTCTGTACAGTTGATTGGGTAATTGGTGAGCATGTATGAACTCCCCTCTGGGGAACCCTAAATATGCTTAGTTTTTCTGAGACTTTTTTTAGAATGCCTTAGCAGATGATCAATATACATTATCACTGTAGCTATTATATGGAAAACTCCTGGTGTGAGAATAAGTAAAATAAACAGATTACAGAAAGAAGTCTTTAAACACCCCNTTAACAAGTTCAAGAATATACAAAGTCTGAACAAATACTCTGAATACTAAGGGTGCCAAATGGAGAAACTGGCCTATGATTAAGTCCATGTACTAAAAGCATTGAAGCCTTGCATCATGTTGGATAGACAGAATGGATTTTCATGGGGCAAAGCATTAGTCTGTGAACAGTGGCATGCTCTCAGTGTTGAGGACACTAAAGAGGTGATTTAACACACCCTATCAACCAATGCTGACTAACCTATTATAAAGCACGGTCCCAAATGAATCCAAAAGACAAGCATTATCTCAATTATTAAAAAGTTTTCCACTAGGTTTTTCATTTGTAAATTGTTTTAACAGATGTGTGATTACATTTCCCCCTTCTATTATTTTGAAGTTAGAGTTTCAGGAGAATTACCAAATTATGTGCTAAAAGTTCCCTTTATATAAACATTGAGTAAAAAGAAAAGTCACATGTGTTTTGTCAGGCTAAGTTATAGATGAAACAGAGGACTGTAACCATATGCATCCACATGCGTTGATTATTGTGGCAGATTTAATTAGTAAAATTAGTGAAATCTACCAGCCAAACGGTGTCAAATCAAACCAGCACAACCTGTGTTTGTTGGCAGAGCACTACAATTAAATAGGCTGAGATTATTTCAATTTATTATAACTCTGGGTTACTAAGTATACCCATAACTATGACTAACCTACATATGAAATTATAAAGGTATTCTGGCCTTCAGAGAAAAGAGAGTAGACAAGTTTCCTAAAGTATTCAACAATGCTCATATTGAAAGGACTTATTTTAATCAACTAGGAAAAGTATCTAATCAGTTAGATCCAAAGAAAATTCCCCACTTACATACAAGAAAAGAACACCTTCCAGTGACTTTTAAATTGCATTGGGCACGTGCTCGCTTCGGCAGCACATATACTAAATTGCATTGGGCAACCAATTCTGATCACAAACATTAATTTAGAAGAGTTAGGTTATGCAATATATTGTTTTCAAAGAAAAATGACAAATATCCTTAGCTAGGCAATGATTTCCACCTATTAAATCTGGGAAAGTTAATTCCACCTACGATTCCATCTATAATCACCAATCCAGTTCTAATAAGGATTTTTCAGGCATATTTATATCCTTTACAAACTCTCTAAAATACTTGGAATTTGAGGGACATCAATCTGAGTAGTTGAATTCTTTCTTTCAGAAGACACAGAATTCCTTTTAGAGTTAATTAAAATAGTGGAGTTCTCTCCTTTAAAGTTTTATCAAATTTCCTTGACTTCTTGTGCAAGATGACTAATTTGCCTAAAATGGAAAAGGAAAAAAAATCTTAGGACTCAGAAATCAAGAAACCATTAAGGAACCTTCCTCCTAGTTTTCATTACTGGGAGCCATTCAGTGACCTCAGCAAAGGTGGTCATGATAGAATGCCTGTCTGAACTGACAGCTTGACTAAGTACACTTCTAAAGCTTTCCATATTGGCATTCAATCTTTTATTTAGTCACGGAAACATGAAGTCACCATTTTTAAAACTGCCAAGAGAAATTGGGAGAGAAAAAGTGTTCTCTTTCTTCAACTCCCAGCAAAACATTACAAGATAATAGGAGGATGAGAATATTTCTTCCATTAACCCCCTGACCCTGTAAGTTAATGGCTTTTTGTTGCAAATATATCAACAAACAGGGCTTCTTGTCAGATTCTAACTCAGGGAGTAAGATCTCTGCAATTACATGGAATAGTGTCCCGGTGCTCTATACTGATACCTAAGATACTTAATGTAAGGGCCAGCCTGCCCCAGAAGCTGCCCAAGAAGCATAAACTTATCTTCTCAGAGCAACTTCTAAGGAAACACATGAAGACATTTCAATTATTATTTTAAACACACAAGAAGTGTTACCATGCCTAGATTTTGCCTGTATCTAAAGACCTTACCCTATTGTATAATGAAGGTAACATTTTCACTGTTGATGCAAAACTCAAAATCTTCTACGCTAAGAATAAAGTGAGTGGAAAACAAAGAAAGAAAAAAGAAACAAAAAAACAAACTTGGAAACATAATTTTAAGCAATTTCCTAAAAGATAATACATCATAATTTGTATAAACTATCCAATTGGTATGCTTTTGCTACTGTTTAAAAATGACAGTGATGATCAACATTACTATCACTTATTATTTTAATATTAAGATTGTACTGGGATTTCCCAAATTAAAATGTTAATAAGTAAAGGCTTCATCAAGTTGATTTGGGATATAAGAAAAAAAATGACTTAATCTCTTTCAAATCAAAACCTCATCAGAAATGTACTTATACAAGTGATAAATCTTTAAGGGATAAAATAGCATTAAATTACTATATTTTCATAACTCTTTTCCTAATTATACAAGTGCCCTTTCTCTAAAAATTTCTCGTGAATAAATTTCTAAAAGAGGATATATTGTGTTAGGGAACATGTTGAAAAATCTCAATATGTACTGTTAAATTAATCAGTTCTATTGTAGAAAATCTGTCCCAATGTACATGCCATTACATTTTCAAGTAACAAAAAAATCTTAAAATAACCGTTTTTAACAGAATGATGTAACTCAAATCACAATTAAAAAGTAATTCGAAGTAAAAACTCTGCAGACTTATAAATGTCTCATTATTTCTAAGTTATTAATACATAAAAATATATTGACATATCTTCTCATTTATGTGCCTGTAACCATATATCAAACTAAAATAAACAATGCTTTAAGAAATGGCAGGATTTATTGCAAAGACACTGAATTAATTTATTTCCTAAATTATAAATTGTACTTGGATTAGAATGATTAACTAATATTTATTATATCCCCATAATTTAGTAGATGCCAATGAAATATGAGTATAGGTACTATTATACTAATATGACTATTGAGGTTTGATCTATAAAGTCTAGAATGGAGACAAAAAAAGTCCTTCTGTAATCAACTGTGTGACTTCCAATCATCCATGTGATACAAATGATGAATACCACTTTTTGGAAGAGACTTCAGATACAAATAGAAAACTATGACCTTCCAAAGTCAGAAAAGTGCTGCAAAATTATCAGGATAAACCCAAATTGATGAATTATAAGCAAAACAAAACAAAATGGAAAGCTGAACACATGGTAAATATTAAACCTGTGTTTACAGAATTTATAGTAAAGTTTATTTCAAATCTATACCTGAGTCACTGTTTCTAATTACATTTTACACTAACTTCACTTAAAGTAATGAAACAAGGCTTACAAGTGGGTTTTGCAAGCTACTAATGCTAGTTATTACAACTGTGAACAGTAACAGTAACAAATGCTGTAGAATATATCTGGAAGTAACTGCTTTTCCATAAAGTCCCATATTCTGGCATTCTTAATTACACATCAATCTGTATAGTAAGTTGATAGCCAATCAACTTTAATCTTAAAATGTATTGACCTTTACATACAAAGAAAGTCCTATTAACTCAGTAAGATATGAACTTTAAGTTGTTTTTTCTATTCTGATAATCAAATGCATTGAGCCAGCCTTCTATCTTTACGTATTCCTTTCGAGACCATTCATTCATGCATTTATCTATAAGTGTTCACCTAGTGTTCTTATGCTACCGGCACTAAGTGCTGTGGATATAAGGTGAACAAAACAAGGCATGGTCCAGGTCTTCATGGAATGCATAGTCTAGAATTAAAAATAGATAATAAACAAATATCCTTCACAGTACTTAGC
Organism: Crocuta crocuta; assembly: GCF_008692635.1. Classification (NCBI taxonomy): domain Eukaryota; kingdom Metazoa; phylum Chordata; class Mammalia; order Carnivora; family Hyaenidae; genus Crocuta; species Crocuta crocuta. The sequence goes on from NW_027532196.1 coordinate 913,142, forward strand.
ACAGAATAGATAAACATGTATAGCTCTGACAAGTGCTGTGAAGGAAAGGTAGTCAGTGCTACAAGGGAATGGGACTGAATTTGGGGTTTGGACTTGGCAAAGATTTCATGAAGAAGTATTATTTGAGCAAGAATCATAATACAAGTAAGCATTAAGTAGGTGAGAAAGAAGGGAAGGGAAAAGGGCCTGGACAGGGGGCACAGCAGGCACAAATGAAGAAATGAAGGCACAGACGGGGGGNCAAAGTGCTAGAGGGTGAGAGAGCAATTAATTTTAGTGCCACATCATGAAAGCTTGGTGGCCTAGATTAAGGATTTTTAATCATGATCCCAAAGACAACTGGCAGCTCACTGAAAGGTTTTAAGCAGAGGAATAACATGTTCAGATTTCAGTTTTGAAAACAGCATTCTGCCTACAGTCTGGAGAATGGGTTGAAGTAAAGGTACAGAGATCAGTTAGAAGCATATTGCAATAGTCTAGGTGAGTGGTGATGGTAGTTTAGCTGGGTGTCAGTGATGGGGGAGCATGGGGCAAGCTGAGGGCAAAATACAGGCTGGCATACCACCCCCAACCCGTCCCAGGTGGAATATGTGTGATATTCCTCAGACACTCCTGGCTACCCAAAAACAAAGGAAAGGGGTTTAAGTGCTTGGCATGGTGATGTGGGAAACTAATGCAAATGAAAAATTAAATTCCCTTACTGACTACAATCCATTGGCAAGTCCTTGAACCTGGCAGAGTGACCAGCTGCCTTCATGATAACACTTTTCTTGGGGCAAAAGAGAATCTTAGTTAATATTATCCCAACCTCACGGATCCTGTAAGTCTGCTTTAACATACAAATATTCCTTTGGAAACTTCCTTTGTCTCATCTGCCCCAAGATACATGCTGGCAATCATACTCCAAGCTAATGGCCTCCAGTATACAGCTGAAGGGTCTCATGACTGAGGTTTTATTAAACGGTAATAAATGGTGTTTCCCTAGCAACAAGTAGCCCCTCAAGGTCCTGGAAACCTTGCTTCCAAAATACCTTAGAAACTTACTCCATTCCTGACCCCCCTCCCAACCTGAGGGTATATAATCAGTTACCTGTCACAATCCTAGTGCAGCTCTTCCTGCACAAGGGCCCTGTCCCCACGCTTTAATAAAATCACCTCTTTGCACCAAAGACATCTTCAAGAATTCTTTCTTGGCCATCAGCTCTGGACCACCTCACCATCACCCCAAAACTTCATCAATGGGACAGTGAAAACAGAGAGAAGTATATGCAAAATCAAGATATGTAGGAAATAAAATGGAAAGGTCATGCTGGTTAATTGGGCATCATTGTAAGGGAGAGAAAGGGCTCAAAATTTTGTCTTGACATTGTCAATAATACCATGCACTCTAATGAAGAACAACAGAAGAGGAGATTTATGGAAAAAAATCATGAGTTTGTCCCAAATATCTTGGATCTGAGGCATCTAAGAAAAGATGTCAAGAAAAGTATGACTTAAACAAAATTTGAGACATTAATTTATAAGGCATCACCGGGGATTTGTTGGGTTAAGGTAATAACAGGATGTCCCTTCAAAAAAAAAAAAAACAACTAAAACTGGATTTAAAGTAAATAAAAGCTCACAAATACCATAAAGCTCTTATGTAAAAATATATAGTAAAGGTAAGTGCATTTATCAGGGCTCCCAGCTTTCCCAGTATGTAGTAGGATGGTAATGCTTTTTGCCATCCAAAACAAAAAAAAAACAAAAAAAAAAAAGTGGAACACAGTTAAGAAAAGACAAATGTTATATTCATCTAAACTAAAATAACAGCAGATAAATTCAGCTTGCCTTTCAATAAGGAAATAATTCAATATCATCTACAGATATTAGATTTTCTGATATAGAGTATCCCTGAATAAGTAAATTTTATTTCACTTTTTGTTCAAGTAATTTATATTGACACTGAATGAAGATGAGACTGGTCATATAAAAAATATTACTATGACATTCTTAAAAGAATCTAGTTATTGAGATGAAACAGCTCTTATTTTTCCTACATTGGTTAATACTAGTTTTCCCAGACTGGCTGCATGAAAACAATTCTTGGTCTTCATTTTCACTGAATGCCCTACACAGAAAAAGCCTAAGAGATTAAACAGGAGGATAGCATTCTTGTTACCATGCTGGATCAATTTCCAGTTATAGATTCCAATCACAAAGGAGGCAGAAAACTTTTCAGTGCTACTTATATCAAATATTATCCCCTAACTGAAAATGTGATAAGTCAGCAGACAAATTCTTTCTCAGACCTGAAAAAAAATTGTGGTGATTATTATTTCTGCCTATCAACCACCTGAGGCTCATAAAAACTTGAATATATATAGGCTAATAAAATTTCATATAATATGAAACTGTTCATGTCAAGTTCAATGTAAACCTCCATGTGGCCAAATACAATGGAGCCTTCACTCTTTTCTTCTACTTGGACTTCCCTACATTTGGCTTTTGCAGGATCTGTTTGGATCCTTCATTCATGGACATTCTTCTCTCTTGAATTTCATAAGGCTCCACTACTTTTCTTACTATATCGAGGCTGCCTTCATTTGATCCCCTCACTATCCCATTTTCAAAATGCTAGATATTCTCTTTACCTTACACATTATTTCCCAACCTGACCATATCCAGGCACATGACTTTACATTCCACATGATGATTTCAAAAAAATAAGCACACAAAACTAAGCTACTAATTTTTATCACTGGTCTTGACTACTGCTGTAATTTCCAAACTTGGATATTCAACTGCCTGTGGGAGATCTACCTTTTAATATCTTTTGGTGCCTCAAACATCCTATTAATTTAAAATGGGATTCACTTTTCTTCTACTCTTACAAGTGGTTCATTCTTCCCTTTGTTTTCACCAGATTCATGATGACATCAATATCCACCCAGTTGTTTAATCCAAGCCATAGAATGTGTTCTTACTTCTCCCCACCTGCCTCCCTCCACCAACCCGAATACCCAATTTATCAGCTTGTCCTCCAGGGTCCTCTTCAGGGTCCATTTATAATCACCACCACCGCCACCGCCGCCATCAGCTCTCATCTAGATTCTGACCTTCATGCCCTACTTCTCTTTCTGTATATACTCTTACTCCTAGAATGCATTCTCCACAGTCACCAGAGTGACCATAAATTGGCTTACATGACTCCTACATGTAACATTCTATGGTTTCCCATTTTTGTTCCCAAACTGCTTACAGTACCCTGAGGCCTTCATGGTCTGGCCCCTTCTGCCTATACACTCGCTCTCTCCTGTGTGTTACCTACAGTGGCCTCTATGGTAGTAACGTGAAAATGGTGAGTTCTTTCTTATCTAGGAAAGAACTCGGCATTCAATGTTGTTCCTCTGCTTAGAATGCCTTTCACAGGGCTATCTCCTCCCTTTTCATCCTCTGGGTCTCTTCTCAAATAGTATCTCTTCAAAAATATTTTCATAACTACATACAAAAATGTACTTTCTAAAACAACTCTATTTTTTTTCCTTTATAGCATTTTTCCCATTGTTTCTGTTTACCAGCTCATTATCTTTTTTTTTTTTTANTATTTCCCTGATGCAGCTCATCATCTTTCTTCCTGTCTCCACTAGAATATGTGCTTTCCAAATGCTTGAACTGAGCAGTTCCTACTCACTCTGATCCATCAGGGATTGGCATTCAAGAGCCCCCAGCATTTGTTAAATAAATTTACAAATTTTACAAATGGATTTTTTCTAATATTCAAAAGGAATTTAAAAACCTAACAGAAACTTGTACTCAACAAAATAAAAATGGGTACAAATTTTATCAAAATTTGTCTTCTACATCTTAAGTTGTCTATTTCAGTTGAAAGCAAATAAACCATAAATTTTATCTCATTTAAAATTTATTGGATATTTTTCAGCATATAATAAATGTTTAACTTCATATAAAATTTCCTAATGGCAATAGTCATTTTTTAACAGAAACTGAAGAAATAGGAGAAGATCATACTTATTTCCATTGGAATAAATAAAAAAAAAATATTTCCCACGTTTAGGTTTCTTTCATTGATATCAATAGAATTATATCACTATTTGTCTTTTAAGAATCTTAAAGGAATAAAAAAAGTCTTCTATGGACAAGGTATTCTTTTCTTAATGTTTTTTATTTATTTCTGAGAGAGAGACAGTGTGAGCAGGGGAGGGTCAGAGAGAGAGGGAGACACAGAATCTGAAACAGGCTCCAGGTCCTGAGCTAGCTGTCAGGACAGAGCCCGACGTGGGGCTCTGATCACGAACTGTGAGATCATGACCTGAGCCAAAGTCGCATGCTTAACCGACTGAGCCACCCAGGGACCCCCGGACAAGGTATTCTTGAATACTGATGTACTATGCAGGAAAAGTCATATTATTATTATTTTCAAAATATTTTTTAATGTCAAAGGAATTTTAAACCTCAAAATGAGTATATAACTACAAACACCTACTTTCAACAATAATGTAAATTTGAGTCTCTTCAAAAGTGAACATATCATATTAAAGTAAACCACAGGAACCAATTGGGCTCTCAAGTCCTTTGGGGGCAGATCTGATCACAAATCAAAGTATGCTGCCACTCTGCTAATGAAGACCTGTGCCAGTCAGTAAACTCTGGTCTCTACGCCCCAACACTATCTTTCTGTTAGCCCTGCTCTGTGATGCTGGAGCTGGGGCTCAGAACCTCCATATCCATTCAGCTGGCTTCTTATTATGCTCTACCAACAGGAGCAGTAGAAGGAAACTCGTAGCCAGGGGAGGGGGAGAAAAGGCAAGCAAGGACCAGTTCCTTTATTTTTCACTCATCGCTAATGTTAGTAGAGTCCCCCGCCAAAGTCTCTTCACCCCAGCAGCAACAGCATTTGGCCTTGGCTTCTATTTTCTATTTGGGATATTCCCAGGATAATTTAGTTGCACCCCTCAGGGGTACCAGCTGGAGGAAGACAGCCCTATTAGAAACCCTCCTCCAGCTGTTGAGGTATCAGCACCAGCAGGGAACATCTTTCCTCAGAAGTCAAGGCCTAGTGCTCGCTTTGGCAGCACATATACTAAAATTGGAAAGAAGTCAAGGCCTAAATGTTATGGGGTACTTTATTTGAGCTTTAGCATCTGATAAACCTTACCTCTTTCATTTGTTCCCCTATCCATAGAATTGCTGTTAGCTCATGATTCTCTTTTTGCCTTTGTAGTCCTCCAACAGCTGTACAATTGATTCCCCATATTACATTTTCTTAAGTGAAACAACTACTAGGGCTGTTCACTTCCTAACTAGATCCTACATGACTCAAAACAATATATGAAGGGTGGCCTGTAGTGAACTAAAAGGAGGAATGAACCAAAAAAATATACTATAAAGAATAAAATGGAGTATCAGTATATAAGTTTTTTTAAAGCATCTCGAATTATATCAACAAAATGTAAACTTCTTTGAGGACAAAAGCTGGGTCTTATACTACTACAGTGATGAGAACTATAACTTATTCTGTCACTACACTTTTATTGAGTACTGTATGAGGTACCTACATTTGCATATTCAACCCACACCATAACCTAATATAATAGTACTATTACATTTTAACCACAGAGAGAGAGAGAGAGAGAGAAAAGATAAAGCCCAAGATTACACAACTAATGAATGACTAAATGAAAATTTCAACCGATATATTTAGAACCAGAGCCCTCATTCACCCATGAGACCAGATTGCTTTCAGTAATCTACCATTAGATTCTTTGCCGCAAACAAAATAGAACCCTGTACAAAATAGTTGTTCAGTATATGTTTGTTGAGTAGATGAGTGAATACTTCTTTCATAATTAAAATAACTGTGATTTGGTATCTTTTATGATGCTAATACTCATAAATAAACTTGATAAAATTTCTGTTTCAAAGGTAACACAGCTTTGTGGCTACAATTCAGTGATCATAGCATTCTAATAAATAAGGGGCCCGTTGGCTGACTAGGTCAACAATGGGTAGGAAAAAGAAACTGAATCAATTTGGTTAATGGAATTTCCACTATGGCAATAAATCTAGGATGTTAATCTAACTAGAAGATGAGAATAACAGTGTTCAAGGTGACAGTCCAGGTTCTCACTGCATGCTGGCTAATCGAAGTGTATTGAAGTCCAGGTGCTTTGCCCTAATGACTCCATACAGCTGTGATATTAGTTCAGAAAATCTGCTTTATGTGTCTGATTCTTTCTTTCTATACAAAAGCTTCACTTCTGAATGAGACAGTTTTGGCACATCACCAAATGATCACTCATACCCAGATAAACAGCTTTAATCTTTGAGGGTTATTCCTAACCATTATTTAGCCCAAGATTATGAGCACAATTAAAATCTTAAAAACAGAAATAACCTGACACGGCACTGGAGTATACAGGTACATTTATTAGATCAAGTAGAAAAAAAAATATATGTAGGGTATAAATAACATGTTCTGCATCAAAGTATGTGGGTGTATCCAAAATTAATACAGAATAATTCTGAGTTAATCCAGTAGTCCTCTATCCACATTAATACAAAACAATTCAGTGCTAATCTAATACTCTCATGTATTATATGCAGAGAAAACAAGGCTGCCATTCTATAATAAAAAATTCCCCTAATTAACTTCCAAAGTATATGATACCTGATATGATACAAGCTTTATGATGCATCTTTCATGGAAAAAATACCCTCAAGAGTTATAAGATAGAAATATTAATTTTAAACATTATTTAATTATAGGATAAAGAAATATTCTTATTATTGGGGAGAACAGGGTTTTTTTCTTGGGACTATCAAAAGATTTTGCAAAAAAATTTTTTATGTGTATTTTTTTAAGAGAGAAAGAGAGAGACAGAGCACAAACTGGGTAGGGGAAGAGAGAGACGGAGTCACAGAATCCGAAGCAGGCTCCAGGCTCTGAGCTGTCAGCACACAGCCCAGTGAAGGACTTGAACTCACAAGCTGCGAGATCACAACCTGAGCCAAAGTCAGATGCCTCACCAACTGAGCCACCAAGGTGCCCCAAGATTTTGCAAAAATTTTAATGTTATCAACAGAGTACCACAAATATATTTCTATTAAGATTTCAACATTAAAGAATATTCTAATTTGAAATATTTACCAAGTAAAAAAGGTAAGTATATAGCTTATATATAAATGCATGTATATATAAACAAAATATAAATTCATTCATATGCATACATTATGTGCTTTTGGAAGGGCTTTGATTATAATGTATCAACTTTATAGTCATATATAGGCATATAATATATAATAAACTTAGTTTATGAATGCTAAAGAAAGTTTGGTGGAATCTTAGAGGATGGTGGAGATAATTGATGAGTATCAAAAGTCTGATTCATGTCCTAGCTCATTTCAGAATATTCAAAGAAAATATTTACATTCATTTTGTCAATTGCTTCATGTTCCACATAAAGAAACCAAGGCATAGAGAGAGATGACATATCCAGACAAGACGACAGCAAAACTAGGGACAACAATCAGTTTTCTGATATCAATATCTGTATGTTTATCTGCCTATTCAATTTGGAGTCTTAGGTTTTCTCAACTGGAAAACTGAAATAATAACTCCTCTGTAAATTTCACATATTTTATAAGGATCTAAACATGATATGCTCACAAAAGCACTTCCCAAATTATGAAGCACTGTACAGACATAGGAATCATTGTGATGCATTTCTTTAGACTTGAAGTACATACACAGGCTCAAAATTTAAACCCAAATATTTGCATTCATAATTCAATGTACTGAATTTAAAGAGAAATGCCTTCTCTCATTTATTAACTCAACTTATTTGTACAGTGTAGGACTAATTAGGTTTTAGCATATATTGTGCAAAAGAAAAAAAAAAGGAATTATAAATCATATCTAAAGTTTTACAGAGATTTTTTTTTTTTCCTAAAGGGAAAACACTGTCTACAGCACACATTGTTGATCCCTTGCCTTATAGCCCATTGGATCAGCTGAGTAAACCTACAGCTGAGAGCAGTTCTTAGTTGCTGCCAATTTCTCACCTCAAACATTTAGGTCTCTCTTTTCTGCCTTTCTCTGGCACCCTCTGAGCTTGCACAGAAGTGCAACCTGGAAGTCAAATGAGGAAGTGCACAAAGTAGACTTAACATCCCTGGAGGCAATTTTCAGCTACTGTGGAGAAGCAAGAGGTAGGGGACTAGGGGTGGTAGAAGCATTATTTTGAAGGTCTATATCTAAACTTAACTTGCAAATTCATTCTGAAAACTGAATTGATCTCTGCAAAACCCCAAGGGGTAAATAGTTAATTGTAGCTCCTTTAAATGTGGGTCTTTAGGGTCTACTTTTAATTATGTGAGCAAGGTAAAGTGATGAGTAACTGGCAAATATATAAACATAGACAACACTGACTATCACAATTATCTGGCCTACATTATTCACAAAAATTTAACTAATCCCTCAAGTGCTACAGTGCAACATGTCTCTTCCTTGGCAAAGGTCATCTGAACAGGCCTACTGCATGAAATGGTGTTACTTTCTGAAATGGAACTTCAGTTCCATTCAGGTCCATTCAGTGGCTCATAAGGACAGTTTCATTATAATTTCTCTTTTTTTTTTAATGTATATATTTTTAAGTTTATTTATTTATTTTGAGGGAGAGAGAGAGAGAGAGAGAGAGAGAGAGAGAGAGAGAGAAGGCAGAGAGATAGGAACAGAGAGAGAATCCTAAGCAGGGTCCGCAGGGTCATCGCAGAGCCCAGTGAGGGGCTCAAACACGTGAACTGTGAGATCATGACCTGAGATGAAAGCAAGAGTCAGGCGCTTAACTGACTGAGCCATCCAGGCACCCCAGTTATAATATTTTATGAGAATACCTCTAAAATGTTACATATGATCTTTCTTAGCAACTCCTTCCAACATGTATCTATTCAGAAAATATACTACTTATACTCTGCCCTGGGCCTTGGAATGGCTTTTGGCCCAAAGCAATAAAATCTGACAAATTTGTGGAGAAAAGTTTGTTTTCTATGAATTAAATTACCACTGGATATTTATTGAGCATACTGAGAGCTATGACATATTTGCAATCTCGAAAACCAGTAAAGTATTTTCACATGCAGTTTTTATTTCTAAACAAATTAGTGTATATGTAAAATATGCATGTAAAGAGAAAAATAGTTTCCTACTGAAATAAAGGAGAAAACGCTGGTTCTTTAAATTTGCATATTTGATACACTGTTTAGGTTTGTTTAAATATATATGTAAGTGGATAAAAGCACATTTAGCGTCCTTTATAAATTTCATTTTTAAATGTTTTCTTTTTATTTCAAAACTTTTTTTAATTTTCCAATCTTGAGTACTTTAATTTTTATATCTCATATTTATTTATGCAATCTCATAAAGGCAAATACGGTTATATTTATAATGGAAGTGAGGTTGGATGGTTTATAACTTTGCATTAGAATTTGCAATGTGTGATTAATCTGCAAGATAAAGCAATATTCTTCCAGAGGTCATGGTTTTGGTCCCTTTTTTTGGGGGGTGGTGGCTGTTCTGGATTCAAGGAGAGGTTGCAAAATAATATGATTTCCTTCTCTTTTATATCCCTCTGAACACCTATATTTAATCAGTATAATCTTATTACAAGGTAGTTAGGCACATACTATACACTTGGCAAAACTTAATTGCACTTAATTTTTTTTCTTTCTCCTTATTTTTGAGTAATTATATAAGAGACCTTAATGCCATATAGTTTTTGATACAAGCCTAAATTTTTAATGGATGAATTGAAACAGTTTGTATGAATTTTTAAACAGCAGCATCTTTAATTAAAAAAAATAAAGTATAACAGAGATACATTCAAAAAATAACACTAATTCGATTTCTAATACAGAAAATATAAGAAGAAAATGGAAATGGCCGACTAACTCACCACTCAGATAAACCCAATGAATAGATTTTTTTTAATCAAACAGTATTTGAAAGTAGATAATCAGAATCATCTCTTTCCTAACAGTCCTTGTTTATAAAGAAAACCACTATTAAAAATACTCAGGTGTTGTAGCCAGGCATCCTAATGTGTCTGTTCATCCACCCATCCATTCATCCATCCACTCACTGACCCATCCTCTAAAAGGAGGATACTATTATAAATGCTATACAATCTAACCCATTCTGTGGTGCTTAATAATTTGGAGCATTTTCCACATTGATACACACTTATTTTTTTACAGATAGTATAGTATTTCAATATTTAGTATATTGAAAGTATATTCAATATATACTTTTTGATTCTTAGACTTGACTATCAGAGAATGGGCTAGACCAAATTTAACGAAAAATCTTTCGAGATAAATATTTATAGAGTGGAAAAGCAAAGTTATAGTAGAGCCTTTGTCGTGTGCTCTGTTGCCCCCTATCAATTGCCTGCATGTATGTGGTCCAAAAATGGTGCTGCAGCATTTCTTTAGGAGCTATTATTCAGAAAAAGTATTATCTGAGGAAGACCAGCCCCAAAATCCTCTCAAAGCACGATAAAGGGTGCCTGGGTGGTTCAATTAATAAAGCATCCACTCATATCTGATCTCCTGGTTCACTAGTTTGAGCCCTGCATTGGCCTCTGTGCTGACAGCTCAGAGCCTGGAGCCTGCTTTGGATTCCACATCTCTCTCTCTCTTCCCCTTCCCCATTTATGCTTTATCTCTTTCTCTCTCTCAAAAATAAATAAAACATTTTTAAAAAGTACAGTAAAGATTAATAATTTTGTTCTCCCATGCTCTAGAAAAGAATAGGGAGTCCCCTTGAGGTTGTTTGAACAAGGCAACACAGCCTTCCTGGCATGAAAAAGAAAATGGGGTGTAGTGTTATATCTACAGTACCCACTCTGCAGACAGCATCAGTCACTACTTAAATCTCCTGGATACTTAGGAAGATAAGCAGAACAAGGATTTTGTTTCAGGTGAAATCATGGAACAGATGACAGGGGCCAAGGTTCCTTGGTAAACTTTATCTTGCTTGTCCTCTCAACCCACCTTTGCTTTGACTTCATATTACATCTCTTCAAGTGAACTCACTGTCAACTTTGAACTTTCCCCAGGCAGAGAAAAAAGGCTACATGCTCCTTAACAATGACAGGTGTTCTTTCTTATGACCTTTGGGGATAGGTCAGAATTTAGTACAAACGTGTACTTTTATTTCACTCTTTACAATATATTCAATGATTGCCTTTTAGAAAGGCTTTCAGAAATGATTACTTAAAATGTAAAAGAAAGTTGAGAGAACACTGATGAAGGTCTTTCAAACTGATTATTAAAACTAACAAGTAACCATCTATTTAATAGACATTTAATATGGAATCAAATGGTCTATCCCATTTAGATCATTTTGGATATGGCAGATCAAATATAAAGATCAATAAATACCTGATAGCTATGATTACCACTATGTGTGTAGCTGGGGAAGATTTTAGAGCTAAATGATCCTTGTATGACTTAAAGTTGCAACCTCTACTTCCTTAGAAATTGCTATGATCAACTGAACTCAGTGATAGCTGTCCTGAGGGTCCTGTGGGTACATTGCTTTTCCTATTTTAGCTGCTGCATTGCCTCCACTTCTTTTTTAATGCCCATTTCAGAATTTGAGAGGACAACGAGATCAGAATTAGAAACTTGAGAGCATCTAACTTTATTATCCTTACTGAAAAGTGAAATAGGAAATTCCAAATTTGAAATTCTAAGGAGGTAGGTGATCATTTCGACAAAAGGCTGTGGTCGTTCCTCTCTAATAAAGACTATGGATTCTGGTGCACTGAGCCTTCTGCAACACCAAGATCTACTTTAGTTTTTGTCTTTAAAAGTACAAAGTTCAACCCTGGGCCTCCTGGTCTCCATTCCCATTAAACTCTGCTCAAATTTCTTTTTTATTCTTCTAATACTGAATCTCTAATAGTTTAAAAGTGGATTCGACTGAACTTCTTTTGAAAGCTGAGAATGAACAAAGAGACAACTTTGGCCAGTAAAAAGAGAATAATAACACTTGCTTCCTTCCAGAGCAACCTCTCCCCGAGGGAAGACATTGTCAAGGCTATTAAGATGTGAGGATTGAAATCATGTTAATAAAGGATTTGAGCTGTCCTGCCTTAAAGTCCAGCACAAACATTCAGTGCTTAGCATCCCAGATACTGAAAAATGTAAGCTATCTCAAAAAGAGATTTCCATACTTCAGGCAATCTCAAGTATTTTCCTTAGGTTTCTCTCTCTCTCTCTCTCTCCCCCTCCCTCCCTCCCTCCCTCTCTACCCCNAGTGAACACAACAGTATTGACAAGAGAACTGGGAATTCAGACCTAATACATACTGTCACTACCCATCTGTAGTTCCCTCTACATAGGCATCTAAACAGAAGCAATATTGTATATGTGCATATTAGGTAGGCGTATTCTGCCTACCTAATATGCACTCTCCTTTTTTCTCTTAAGAAATATCAAAACAAAACAAAAAAAAAACAAAAACCTGAGCAAGGAGTATAGATACTAAAATCCATTTTGTATTCTATTTTCGGACAGAGGTGGCCAATGAGTTGTAAGACACAGTAACTGAGTGGCGTTTCCAGAAAAGCTCGTCAAAGGATGCTGATGAACTCAGAGAGCATTGTTTTTCATCTTGACTCTCTCTCTTACTCTTCCTTCCTGTCTGGAATACAGAAGTGACTGATAGAGCTCTAACAGTTCATCTAGGACCACAAGACCATACTAAAGATGAACAGAGAAAGATGATAAAAGTAATATAAGTCCCTAATGATTGTGGATGTCCCATATCACCCTTGGTTTGCCTCCTTCTCAGTTGTTTTTCTATGATTTTTTAAAAATTATTTTAAAAAATTGAAAAATCACAACGACAACAACAACAACAACAACTAAACCTACATGTAATTTAAGTCACTGTAATTTGGGATTTCTGCTACTATAGTGTACTGGTACAGTATGTATGTGAGCATCATTGTTTGGGGTAGGCATGGCAGAGGGTGTGATTAAATAGTTTGAAGGGGACAGGACAGTCAGTAGAGCTTGCCTATAGTCTTCACCTTGACTCCAAGTCCCATTTGGGGACTCTTCCCTTCTCTTGAACTATGATCTCATTTGAATTCATTTAAACACAGTGTGAGCCTCTCTTCTTGTTCATATCTCCTTAAAGTCTCTTTCTCCTGTTCACTGAAGTTAGACTTAGCTCACAGAACAATGCAAAAACTCTGAATGTGTAGGGGAGAGCAGGGTGGTTGGGAGACAGTGGACATATCAAGGAAAGTAGAGTGATTTTCCTAGCTCAGGCATTTAATTCCTGGATGAGTATATCTGCCCGGGCTCCTAAAATGATCTCTCTCACAAGTGTGTGTGTGTGTGTGTGTGTGTGTGTGTAAGAGAGAGAGAAAAAAAATGTTTCTTTTAGTATGTTGCCACAGAGAAGTTAACAGAAATTATTAAAGGGTAACTAAATGGATACTGTCTTTTTTTTTGGGGGGGGGAAATGCTTTTACAGAAATTTACTGTCATTCTACTTAGTTTTCTTTCTTCTCAGAAAAGTATGCTACAGAACATCCCTGACTCCAGGCCCTGTTTTTCTCATTTGTAATGATATACTATATGTAAAGTTATATTACCAGCGTTTGCAATTTCTGAACTGCTTGATGCCTGATGTCATAAAATTATAACTAAGAGAGGATGTTACAGCTACTGCTCCAAGGCATAGGGAATATTATTTCAGCAACAATGAAAGAGTATAATAAAGGACTTTAATTTTAATGACAGCTTGAATGCAAGCTGTTAGAAAAATTGAGTGTATGTTTTTTGTATGCAGGTAACTGAATCAGGTGGCCCCCTCTAAACAGCATCCTTTTCCAACCTACTCTAGGTTTAAATTATTCAATCAAATTCAACAAGCATTTATCAAATACACATTATACGTGAAGCATTGCAGTGGGTGCCGCAGTAATCGAACAGTAACACTTGCCCTTCAGGAGTTCACAATCAACTGAGAAAGAGAGATGCCTATTAACATACCTTTAATACAAGGCGGATATTAAGAAGTGCTAAAATGAGACCACAATGAAGTGCCACAAACTTCAGGAGAGGGATGTGAGAAGCATCTTGGAGATGGGGGCTTTGGAGAAGAACTTTAATAGGAATATAATATATGCATTCCAGCAAAAGGACCCCCACCTCCAACTAAGCCAAGCCTCAGAGGTGATAATTCCTTAGGTTTGAAAGAGAAATAAAATATACTTGCCTAGAAAATAGCAAAAATAGCAAAGAAAGGAGAAGTACCGGGGCTAGCTGGGAGACAATGTCAAAGGACACTGGGGACTCATTAGTTGTAGGAGTGAAGAAGCAGCACCCAGACTGTACAAAATGACTGCAAGATCTGTGTTTTCCCCTCATCAGCCTGTCACTGATGTTACAGGATCCCTCATCACAGACCCTTTTGCCTTGACCATTTATTTCCGTGCTCACAGGCCTGACTGCCAGCACCGGCACTTTATATATTTACTTTGACAAAGGGCTTTCTTGGGCTTCCAAAGCATGGTTCGCTCCAGCACATGGGAGCTGAGAAGTGCTGAGGAATTCACTTCCAAAAGGAGCTGTTCCTAAGAGATGACTGACAGGTGTTTGTCAAGCTCCTTCACCACTGGGTGGTAAGGGTAAGGTACATATATACATGGGCTTCCAGAGACCCCTGGCTGGATTAAGCTCAGTTGCTTGATGATACTCCTTGACTGTCTGTCTCCTCTTCCTTAGCTCATGTACCTACTCTCCTACCTTGAGGCATCTTGACAATATACTACCTACCCTCAAATCATTGAGCCTCAGTCTGCTTTTGGGGAAACCCAACTTGAAGACCACCTGTATAGGTGCTGACAACTTAATGTTGCACCTCATTGAAGTACTATTATCCTCAGGATCATCCAAGGCTTTCCTTTGAAACTGTGTATCAGTGTAAACAGAAAAAAGCAGAACTCTGAGCTGAGCAGGTTATGCTGAGGGGAAACGGAAAACTATGAGATACACAGAGCAAGAGGTATTTACAATCAGTATTTAGGGCAAAAGCATTATTGAGTCACATGACTACACAGCCATTCATTGGAAGTCAAAGCCACATGACAACCTTGAGAGAAAGGAGGCAACTGAACAGGGTTCTAATGCCATAAACACATAAGCCTTCTTGCTTGCCTTTGTGGGATGCTGGTATTTACATGGTACTCATACAGATGATTAAGACTTAGAAAGAGACCCCAAGAAGATAACAGTATAGGATATGATCTCTCAAAATGTTATGCATAGCTATAAATAAACATGTGTGGTAAAGCAGCAGTGTTGAATTAACATTCTGAGATGAGACATTCTGAGATGGGTCACTTGGGTACAAGAAGGAAACACAGGAGAATCTTCCTGAGAGAAACCTTCCTTGGCTACATTGACTCTCAGCAATCTCCTTGGATTCTGAGATGGAAAAGCATTCAGAATATCAATGGTTCATTTGGCTCTCAGCCCATTCTAGTGCATACCTATTATGCACTGCTCTGTACCATTTTTTAAACTAGACTATAATTCTTCTTGAACAGAAGTCTTAGTGGCTTGCATAGAGTGACCCATACTCCAGCATGTTGGTTTTCTGGGAGAGCAGACTCTGGGGTGGAGAATAGACTCCAGGAAATTTATTAGGGAGTATTCTCAAGATTAACAGCTATGGTGGAAGTAAAGGAAGCATAGTGTGTGGAGAAGAAACTCAGGCTATGTTCTAGTCACCACAATGCCTCAGCTGATCCCATGGGGAGCTCTAAAATTGGGACACCCTTTAGAGTTGTCACAAACCAGGGAGAAAGAACTAGACTTTTATACATTTTCATTAATCAGTCACTGGATACAGGTATCCACAAAAATGGTAGATCAGATATTTTGGCTGACTTAGGTGATGTAAATGTCCTATAAGCATTTAGGGAAACCTCACTAATTGTTTTAGTCGTGAAATTGAAGAACTATGCTGAGAATATTATATCTATGATTAACACAATTTCAGTAATGACAGCATATGCTAAGTTCTGTTGCCTAGCTATATGAGTTCTGTCTATGTTTTCCAGCAAGATGGTTAAGGCTTTTAGGGAGCAAACCTCTGTATTTCATTCTTTGATTCAAAGTATTTTTAGCATAATAATTATTCAATTATTGTTTACTGATGATTATTATGATTTTATTGGAAGCAATACTAAGAAGTGACATCTTTTAATCCACTACAACACAATCCTAAATACAGGAATTTTTAAAAGATATATAATAAGCTTCCTAAAAAATTTCTTTTAGGACTTAGGACAGGAAAATACTGCTATTTCTGTTAGGCATTATCTTCTATGATAACAAAAATTTTGACTAAGTCTTCATTTTTGGTTTGGCGGCCAAAAATCCCATTTATATTGGTTCTTTTTTAGACATTTCTAGTCCTCACATTTTTTCTCATTATGTATGTTTACAATTATTTTATTTCATGTGCACTGAACAAAACAGTGTATAAATAAATAAATCGGTATTGCAAACTGTAAAACTTCTCTGGTGTCCCCAGAAAGATGTAACTGAAGTTCTATTTTATTCTAATTCATTCTTTAAGACTTCCAATCACTCCAAACAGATTTTTTTTTTTGCAATGCTGTGTTACATGGTTTTGCAGTTCATAGCACACTAGAAGAAAAAGCAACTGATGGAAGAATCGAGTCGACTCAGACATAAGAACAATAATGTCAAGAGAGGAAAGCTGAAAATAAATAAAAAGAGACCTAGGGATATTCTGCTGCATAGTAAAATTTTGGGTCCAAGTTATGTCCCTGGGTGGTCTGTCCAAATATGCAGGAATGTCTATAAAATGTTTTGGGAAGATTTTCATTAAAAGTTAACCTTTTTTTTTTTTTTAAATAGTTTATTGTCAAGTTGGTTTCCATATAACACCCAGTGCTCATCCCCACAAGTGCCCTCCTCCATGCCCATCTTCCCCCTCCCCCCCCACACACCCATGAGTCCTCAGTTTGTTCTCAGCATTCAAGAGTCTCTCATGGTTTCCCTCTCTCCCTTTCCCCCACCATTTCCCCCCTTCTTCTCCCCCATGGTCCTCCGTTAAGTTCCTCCTAATCTTAACCTTTTTAAATTGGTGCTTGAATCAATAAAACTCAGTTATCTGAAAAAAAAGTTTTTTTAAAGGATGCTACATTTTACAAAAATAGCCAATTGCTAGTATCTGAATGGATTTTGACTGACTAATACCACCCCTATACTTCTCTGGGTACTTATACATTTGTTTCATCACTATCAATGCACTGGCAATTAGGTGAATCAGGGGTTTTGAATTTCCTTTCTTTTCCCCTCTAGATACAATATTCCATGTGACTATGCAACAAAGAGGAAAGGTCAGCCATTTCAAAAGCAGAATAATGTGCTCTCACTCTTAAAAGCAGCTTGATATCAGAGCATCCTGATCATGAATCCTTATTTGACCTTTCTTATGTATGACATTAGGACAATAACTTAACCTGAGACTCAGTTTTTTCATCTGGAAAAAGGGGGCAATAATGCCTATCTCACATAACTGAGGTGAGAACTAAAGGCGTTAATCTAATTGTTTAACATGGTCCACAGTAGACAAACTTCCTGCGCAATTTCTTTCATTGTATCTGTTAAAATATAAGAAATGAATCTAAATATAGGAAATAATGATCTAATAAATATTGACTGGTGATTATGTAAGGTATTATAAAGTTTTAAAATAAAAGGTCTAGAGTAGATAAAAAGTAAAAAGGATATGAAGACTATGGAGAATACAAAGATTAGAAAGTTACTTAAAAAACTATTATTTGTCAATCGTTTAGGCATCTTGTTAAGAATATGGTGAATATAATTTTGTTTTTACCTTATTGCTTAACAATGTAAATCTATAATGAATAAGAAAACTGAGTTATGGTATATGGTACAGTGTAAAGTTCCAAGTTAAATTCTAATTTGAAAAACACAGAGCTGCAAGGCCATGGTGACCTGCTGATTAAATGCTGTGTGTTGTCAGCTTTCTGTAAATGATGGGCTAGAGGAGGAAATGGAAATGATGACACAAATCCAAAGACTCCTTTACAGTTTCTTAGTGGAAATGGGAAAAATGCAATTGTGATTTTTTCACGTGAGTGTGTTATCATACACAGGTCATTATAATCATTATAATTACCTTTTGAAAGAAAAAGGTGAAACATTTCTATGAAGTGAGAAAATAACACAAATTTTTATACATAGAAAAAGCATGAGCTAATATTGAGAATTGGACAATAGATTACCATAATCCTGACTGAGGAAGAGAAGTAGACTGCTACAGTCATGCTGTGAGCAGCAGGCCGTTTTATGTATACTCTGAGTTTGGAATGAAGACATCTGATAATGACTTTTGATAGAACAAGTCTGATCATTTTTTCTCCACTCATAATTTTGTCCAATCCAAAGTTGAATCTTACATATTTTCCTGAGATAGACAGGAAAAACACACGCCAAAGTCACTTTAGCTCACATTAGCTGTATCTTTAGAAACAACATAATGTGATGACTCTGGTGTGATTTGAACCGCGGCTCAGAAAGACTTGTCTATAAGAATATCACTCCCCCAAACAACGATGAATTCCTTTGCCACCCTAAGAGATGCTTCCTAATTCATTTTAGAAATGGGCTAGGAAATTTGTATTAGTGAAGACTTCCAAACAATTTAAGGACCCATTTTACTGATAAGGCCACTAGAGAGAAGAGGGAAGGGTTAGATAATTAAAACATAAGGGGACAGAGATGGACGCAGAGGGAAGAGGGAAGACAACAAAGACAATCCTCCAGGCCTGGCTAGCCTTTCTAAGATAGCACAAAATGAAAGAACCAAGTGATACTTGGCTACTCCTATCAGAGAGAATGGAATGATGGAGATTTAAAGAGCATTTTAAAAGTCTATCAGAGAATTTTTTAAATACTTTTTCTGCTATTTACTGCCAAAACATACAGCTAGTTCCCTTTCATGTTCCTATGGCAACATGAGGCAGTGAAAAATCAGATAAACCTGGATTTGAAAATGGCTCTGTCATTTGCAAACTTTGGGAACTTAGTCAAGTTAGTTAACGTCTCTGGGACTGATCTGTGGGGAAAAAGGATAGTGAAAATACTAAAAGCTTCCAGGGTTTGAGGATTAAAGTGGGAAAAGAGTGTATAAGACCTCAAGCTCTGTAAATGCTCAATCCATTATTGAAATTTTTACTTGTTCCTGCTGGCTTGTGGTTTTAGCATGACTCTTCCCAAAATACAGAGGTTTGTGAATGGTTTGAATTAACAGAGGTATCATACTTATAACCCATTTTCCTCCTCATTGCTAAAATTGGAGGCCACCTGATAAGTTGAAACTGCTCTTGGTGTGGGGGGATGTCAGTGTGAAAAACTCACACATTCCTTACACTAGCTGTCAGACACTTCTACAATTTCAAACAAGTTTTTCTGCTTAACCTTTTATGTTTAAACAGCGTATTACTGAATTTCATGCCTGGATCTACTAGTTACCCAATAAGTAAGTTTTTTCTTTTTTGTTCTCTGGCGCCACTCTAGCCAATATTTGTGTTATCTAATATGCCTCTTCTAACTTGTGTGGTCTATATGAATCAGGCTGCTTTCAAACTCGTTTCAGTTTCCAAGAAAACATTAGGAAAAGAAATCTGCAGCTGTTAAGGATTGCCATCAAAATATACCAAGCTGTAAAACAGAGGCAGAAATGCATGGTTCTAATAGCTCTGTAGCCTCTCACACATATCATAGGGCAGGGCATATGCCCTGCTCTCAGCCATCCTGATGGGATCTAGTGCCCACATGGACCAGCCCTTAATACAGCCGCATTCTGTTCAGCTGAATGCTTTAAGAGGAATCACAATGCAGGGAGAATAATTCTTAATAACCAATAATCATTGAAAATAGTCCAGTTCACTGCTGGTGGGAATGTAAATTGACATACGCATTTTCCAAAGGATTATTAGCATATACATACCCTATGTTCTATAGATCTCAAACCTAGGTAAATATGCATGCTTGTCAGTGCACAAATATTAATTTGTAGCCTAAAAAGCACACACAGGAACACAGAATCTCTATTCAGAATCTTCCAAAACTGGAAACTACCCAAATGTTCATCAAAAAGAAAATAGATAAACTGTGGTATAGTCTCACAATAGAATATATTAAATAGCAATTTCTTTAAAACAAACAAACAAAAAAGAGCAAAGGATTGCTACATGAAATATATGGATAAAACTCATAGATTTAATGTTGAGTGAAATCACTGGGATATAAGCATGTACAAACCATAAGGCTCTATTTTTATAAATCTCAAAAATAGGCAAAACTAATCTATTAATGCATACAATACACTCCCTGGGAGGGGAAGGGAGGCATGTAGTGACTGGAGGAAATACTCTATTTCTCAACTAGGTGCCGGTTACAAAACTGTGCAGTCAGTGAAATTTTATCAAACCATAAGCCTAAAATATGTACATTCCCACATATGCATTATACTAAATAAAAAGTTTTTAAAAGTTGCAAATGATTATACATATGTATGTCCATCTCTAAAATGGTCTTGGAAAATGCAAGAAAAAAATGTCCAAATGGTAGGGAGAGATCTGATGGGTTCCATCTAGACAGCATGATCCCAAGTTCAAGCAGGGATTCTGCCATTGGCTGGATATTGTGTCCCCCTAGAATTCATATGTTGAAACATAATCCCCAATGTTCTGGTGTTCGGAGGTGGGGCCTTTGAAGGTGATGAAGTCATGAGGGTACAACCGTCAAAAATGAGATTAGTATTTTTTTTTTTTTAATATGGAACGTCTCACGAATTTGCGTGGAATCCTTGTGCAGGGGCCATGCTAATCTTCTCTGTACCATTCCAATTTTAGTATATATGCTGTTGAAGTGAGCATGAGATTAGTATTCTTATGAAAGAGACCCCCATAGAGCTCTCTTGCCCCTTCCACCTTATAAAGACACAGTAAGAACATGGCTGTCTATGAACTAGGAAGTAGACCCCTGGACACACCTAATTTGCTAGCACCTTGATCTTGGACTTCCTAGCTTCCACAACTGTCAGAAATAAATTTCTATAGTTTATATGTCACCTAGTCTATGACATTTTGTTATAACAGCCCAAACTAAGACTCCAGTGACAAATCTGACACAATACATTTGAGGACAACTATGCCAATATCCCTGACATATATGGCTGCAAAGAGAATTACTATTATTATCATTGCTACAACTACTATTATGCTTTTATGGACCAGGTGCTGTATTGTGGTTCCTTTCAAAAACAAGGCCTCATTCATCCTTACCAACAACTCTATGAGAAAACACTCAAGCTTCCATTTTGCAGGTATGGACACTGAGGCTCAAACACGTCCAATTACTTATCTCAAGTTGTTAGACCTGAGATGTGAATGATCACTCATACTAATAACCTGTGAAACCCTTGAATCCAGACTGTGGGCTTATGTTACCCCACTCTTTGGCTCCAGAAAACTCCGTCTCCACTGCTGTGTGAGATGACACCGGCTTGTTCCTCTGACATTCATTTTCCTTTGTGGGTTCAGGTTTGTTCAGCCATGATTCTTCAGTCAGCCTGTGAAATAATATTAAGCAACCATGGTATATCCAGCCCTACTCCCTCCCACACACATGTGGTTCAGTTCCACTGAGGCCAACATCAAGGCTGCCAGGTTGGCTGGACTCCAGGGACTCACTGTGACTACAATTTGCCTATTGGAATTATCAATGTGATCACAGAAGTAACCCAATTTCCTGCTCACTGCTAGAATTTTCAAAGATTGATATGAGGGCAGATGTTTTTTGAATTCCCAGAGAAATCTAATTTTATTTTCCCTCATAGACCTATATAAAATTAGTTGTACTCAGCATCAGCAAATTAGTGGAGATGTTTTGCAGTGAAAGGGAAGAATATGGTCACTGTGTGCTTACATTAATGGTCTCTAGAGATAGACAAACCTCTGTCCAAATCCCATCTATGCCACTTACTGAGTCCCAGGTTCTTTATCAAATAAATGCAGAAAATGCCTTCATCAGAGAAGTATTATAAAAATAAATCAGGGGCGCCTGGGTGGCTTAGTCGGTTGGGCATCTGACTTTCACTTGGGTCATGATCTCGTGGCCCGCGTCGGGCTCTGTGCTGACTGCCAGCTCAGAGCCTGGAGCCTGTTTCCGAGTCTGTGACTCCCTCTCTCTGTGACCCTCCCCTGCTCACGCTGTCTCTCTCTCTCTCGCCTAGAAATAAATAAAAATATTTAAAAAAATAAAAATAAAAAAAAATAAATCAGATGACGTGTAAAAGCACTTAGCTCAATCTCTGCCATGTGTATTGCTGTTTCCTAAGTGGTAAATAAACACACATAAACACATACATATACAGTTTATTTAGCATGCTGCACAGTAACATCATGCATTATAAACACACATGTACACACACATACTCTTATGAAGCAAAGGTTTGTGATTTCTCAGCCTTGTAATAACTACAATAGCAAACCCTGCTTCTGAGACAGTTTGGTCATATGGTAATTTACTCACGTAGCTGAGAATTACAGAAAAATACAGATTCATGAATGCCAGTATAATAAATAATCTGTGATACAGCAAAATAGGTTTCATAGAAATCCGAGGGTCTAAATTCTGAGGATTCAAAGCAACAATATATATCTCCAGACCACTTACTCAAGTGGCAATGTTCACTGTGTGTGTAGTCTGAACTTGCATACTATCCTACTCATTTATAAAACACAATGACACTTTGGGGTTAATAAACTCTTAACAGTCTACAAGTCAACATGTAATAATGGCCTTTTAATCCATTGTCTTCCCTTCTCCTTAAAGACTCCAAGAATTCTGTAGTCTTCTTTTATATTTTATATGGCCTCTCAAAGAACTGAGAAGGAAATGTTCAGATAGAAATTAGCCATGGCCACAGCTTTGCACGGGAAGCTAATTCACTGCAGAATTCAAGAAGACTCTGTTCTCTTACTCACTGGTGTTTAATGATTTTACTTCCTCATTACAGTTCTCTTGCCCCAATAGAAAGAAAATAATTAGACCTTGGACATGGCAATTAAAAAGCAGCTATCCTGAGCTCTGACACCTCTAGCATACCAGCAGGCTGTTAAGGAGAGTATCTTTACCCTGTTGGCAAATTTCTAAAAGGTTATAGAGCATTGTTCAGAAAAAAAAAAAAAAAATTCATTGGCAAATATGACCTCCAAGTTTAGAAGTTCTAAGTTCAGGTTCCTAAAAAGCATACAAATATAAGAGCTGGTGCTTTTTAATACTTCCCTATTTCCTTTAAGTTGTATACTAATACTTTACTTCCAAGCTCTGTAAAGGTTATTCTTCCATGATAATGTTAATTATAATAAACAAAACTATAATCTTGGATTAAAAACATCAGTAATCGGTAACTTTATTTTGTGAAGATAACACATACAGCCTATAAAAAAGCTATTTATTAAACCAAATGAGATTCACTTAGAAAAGAAACTATATATGCTTCTTTATCAGCTGGCAGTTTTTGGTTTCTCTGATGCATATTAGGAAAAGCCATTAGGATGTCTGATACAGAAGAAGTAAGTATAGCTATATCACATAGGCATACTGCAATCACTGTACATGTTAATATGGGTGACACGATAAATTTCTGTTGTTTAAGCGACTTGGCTTGTGGTACTTTTTTATGGCAACCTTGCAAGTTAAAACAGCTACCATGCTTAATTTTGGACTTACTGCATAATAAATTCAACTATACATTAGAGGTGTTATTATTTGAGTGCATCACTGGTGAGCTGCTCTAAGAAATCACACTCACTTGAGGCAAAAGATTTATTTTTGCTTAAATTGAAACTTGATTGTGGGACAGAGTACTGTCTACTCCTATCTATGCATGCAGCTGATGGAAAGGCCCATGAAATAAGGAATGAGGCGTCCTGCTAAAAGTGAGTGAGCCATCATTTAGTCAATCCTAAATTCCTGATCTACAGAAAGTGTGAGACAGTAAATATTTGTGCTTTCAAATCACTAGATTTGGGGTTAATATGCTGCACAGCAAATACATCTATCTGATATTCATCTTCCATTTCTATTGAGAGAAACTTTATTTATTTTGCAGGTGGCAATCTTTAGTGGGTAAAATACACTCCCCAGCTCTGGGCAAGAAGAATTGGCCCTATGAACACTACTGTTGCTACAAATTGAAAACAGAAATTGGCAGAGAAAGTCGAGGAATATTTTGCTTTCCAGATAAGTATGTTTCCTTTCATCCTACCTTGAATGTTGGCATGATGGCTAATGCTACACCAACCCCTTACCACCAAGCAGTTGTCAAGAAAATCATATTGACCTTGGGCCTGATGTCACTGAGTTTGTGAAGTAACAATAGAATTACCTGCCTTTGGACTTATTATATGAAGGACAAAAGTCATTTTTTTCGAGTCAGTTTTTCTGTTACCAATAACTGGAATAAAATCCTTCTTGATAAAAGCTAATTCTCTGTCTTATGTCATTTGGGGAGTGCTGGTAATATCTTCTTTGTTTTTATTCTCAGTAAATATTATTCATTCCTGTCATGAAAGGTAATTATTAACTTTTTAAAAACATATTTAAAACCAGATATTTTGCACATGTTATTCCCATCCATATTATTAGTATGGATTAAAAGAACTATCAGGAGAATAATGAAAGTAATAAAATGAAAAGAAAAAGGAGAAAAAAGGGAAAAAATGACCAAGAAAAAAAGATATAGATATAGTGAAGAGAAAATGATAAATTGGAAAAAATATTTTTTTAAGACTGTGGAAAGAGATTGGTGTGAAATAGTTAAAAGAACTTAAACATTAAAGTGTAAAAACATTTGTTGTCACTTGTTTGTCGAGATGTCAAGTTATTTAAATATCATGTGCAATGAGATTTTTATAAGAATTAATTTTTTTCCTAGTGTTTGAACTTTGACACTAAGCAATGAAAACCTAAACTTGAGATGCTTTTGATAACTGCCTTTCCTGAAAACAAGATATGAGGTGATAATGAAATGAACCTTTGAAAACAGAGTGAGTTTGCAGGTCTGGTTATTTTATGGGCTATATACAAAAAAAAAAAAGAAACAAAGCAATTACTTACTCTACAGAGATCAAACGGAGATGGAATAAATATTCAAAAATATATATTGCACATATATTATCAAAAGGAGAAGAAATTATGAATCAAAATTTCTAAAGCTCTTTCTTAATAAGCATTTGTGAAAATAATACTCTGGGATTTTTTTCCTTCTATTAAAAAATTTACCTACTTACTGGCCATTTCTAGCAACATGGATGGAACTTGAGGGTGTTAGCTGAATGAAACAAGTCAGGCAGAGAAGGACAGATACCGTATGTTTGCACATATAGGAGGATTAGGAGGAACTTAACGGAGGACTATGGGGGAGAAGAAGGGAAAAATAGTTGGGGAGAGGGAGGGAGGCAAACCATGAGAGACTCTTGAATGCTGAGAACAAACTGAGGGCTGATAGGGGTGAGGGAGAGGGGAAGGGGGATGATGGGCATGGAGGAGGGCACTTGTGGGGATGAACACTGGGTGTTATATGGAAACCAAGTTGACAATAAACTATTAAAAAAAAGAAAACTACCTACTTTATACTTTCAAGAAAAATAGACTGGTAGATTGTTTAAAGTTTCATTTCATTTTAAGTAGGTGTTTTTATTAATTTAGACTTTGGTAAATATTAAAATACCACATGACATATTTCACATATATCTATATGGCTTTAAAGTCATCCTGTTTGACTTGAATCCCAGATCTACTACAGGGTTATATCATTTCCAGCAAAGACTTACCTTCCCTGGGCTTCAGTTTCTGCTCATGTAAAACAGAGAGAATAACAGCACTTACTTTACAGGGTATTGTGAAAAGTAGGTAAGTGAATAGGCCTGGAACATGGTAAGTAATCCGTACATTTTTCTGTTATTTTTTTTTAATTGAGACCTAATAATGAAATATCTAAAGGCGAGTACCACCTGTAATTGTTTGTCAAGTAAGTAGAAAAAATAGAGTGAAAATGTAGGAATTAGTCACAAAGTGTGAATCCACAGAGGTACTTGAACCTCAGGATAAAACACATGCAAAAACAACCAGTTTTCAGACTTACATTTCAAGGCTTAGCCCTTCTTTCCTTCCTTGCTCCTTCCCTCCCTCCCTCCCTTCCTCTTTTTTCTTTCTTTATTCCTTTGACAGAATTAAAAAGAGAAATATTAAATCAGGATAAACCACACTCAATTTCACCACCTTCCTCTCCTACAGTCTCTCCCACAGCCTCTCTTACATCCTCTTTGAAGATGTATACATTATTTTCAATAGTTTTTCTTACTTTTTATGATACAGATAGTACATGTTCACAAAATAGCACTAAATAAAAAAAGAAAAAATAATATAGAAATGTTCCCTATATTTTCACTATCAGAGATAAACACTGTCAATTTCAAGCCATGTTTCGTGAATTTTTAATCTAAATAATTAATGTAAATTTTTATACAAAATCAGATCATACTATTTATAATCTGATTATTTTATTTATAATTACATAAAATGATTTTCATATTAAAAAGCAATTTTTACAGTATTACTTTCACTAGCTAGTACTTATGAATTTTTCAAAATTTCCTTATGCCTAATATTAGACATTTAATTAGTTTCTGGGTTTTCTCTATTACAAACAATGCTGATTGTTTCTTGTAATTAATAACTTTGCATATTTAAGATCAATTACTAAAAATAAAAGGTTTTAAGCTTTTGACACATGGCGTAGCTATACCCCAAAAATGCTGAACCATGTGCTATTTTGGGGGTGCTTCTAATGGGTCTCTACAGGCATCAAGAAAGTGACCTCAAACCAGGTGTGGGTGTAAGATTGCTTCAAAGTGGTGATTTTTTTTTTTAACAGCTAAGAAGTTATATAGAACATATAATGACTTTGAGCATTTTGCTTCTGATGCCAACCCAATGTCTTGATCATGTGAATTATAGGACCAGGAGCTAAAAGAGTTAAAACTGAAAAAGCCTGTCTGACAGATATTTAAAGAATGATGTATCATTGTTCTGGTTTAAAGCAAGAAAATTGTATGAATAATTCATCCCTCCCCCCAACAACAAAAAATGTTTTTACACTTTCAAATAGGTGTTAAAATAGGAAATGTTTTGCCAAAAGTAAATAATGAGAGTGTAAATTTCTCTTCCTGCTGAGACAGGAAAGGATTAGGAAAAAAGATGTACTACCAGAAAATATTCTACAGGAATGAACTCTTTGCATTAAAAAAATCAAAGAAAACTTTCAGCAGGCAACCAACCAGTTCCATTTAATATTTATGATATGTGAAGGATGACTACCCTGGGTAAGATTTTTACTTTTCTAACTACACTTAGAGGGAAGGTTTCTGATGGGGGATATTGCTTTTGGTAAGCTCATCAGTGGTTAGGTCTTAAAAGGTACCACTTCATATTCTGAAAGGAGGTCATTTCTAAAATAAGGTCTAAGAACTTACCATTATAATAAATTAAGAACTAGCTTAAATTCTGTCTTCTGGTCCCAACCAAACTCAAACATATCTTTATTCTTTTCTTGAATTTCAAAACCTAAAGGAGGCTGACTTCTTTTTTGAGAAGCTTAGGGTACTCGTTAGAAGACGTTGGTTAAGAAATTACTGTTACTGGCATTCTCTAGTCTTGATGATTATTCATCCAATAAGACAAAAAATAAATGCTCTCTTAAAAGAAAAGGTTTACATCTAGCTAACAGATGTAATCTATCCTATATGGGGTCCTTGGAGCACAGTCATTATGAATATGTCTTCACATCAAACATAAGAAATCACTTTTTGGGGCGCCTGGGTGGCTCAGTTGGCTAAGCGTCTGACATCAGCTCAGGTCATGATCTTGTGGTTCGTGAGTTTGACAGGCTCTATACTGACAGCTCAGAGCTTGGAGCCTGCTTTGGATTCTGTGCCCCCATTCTCCCTGGCCTTCCCCTTCTCATACTCTGTATCTCTCTCTCAAAAATAAACAAACATTAAAAAAAAAGAAATAACTTTTCTTTTCTCTCCATATCTGCTGAAGTTGAGATATGCCTCACCAATCATTTGTTTTTGTTTTCCCACTATTTTCCACACAAGCATTGGCCAATTATCTCAGGCTGTGGTGAGGTTGGTTTACAACATCCCTCTCTATTAAAGGACTTCCTCCAATCCCTAATTGCTTCCTAAACTTTACTCTCTTTTTCTTTCTAGAGCTACCATAAAATTTGCCTTGTACCACCTAATGTTCACTTTATCAGTATTCCTGGGACTATCACTTAGATTCTTTTTTTTCAGCCCATAACAGTAAAAGCTGTACAACAGAGCAGGAACATGAGTACCATGTAGAGACATAAAGACTATGGCAGAGTAAACAACTTAGGGGTGCCATTTTAAATAAGGGAGGTATAGCATGAAGTATGGCCAGATACTCATCAGCTAAGATGGTAGGCTGACGCTCCTCTACAGAATTGGCTGACTTCCCACAAAATAAATCCATAACAAATACACTCTTCAAGTACACCCACATGTGCATACATACATGTGCATGCACACATGCATGAGATAAACAGTTCTGTGGTAAATGAGTAGTGTGGGGGCAGTACTGAAGGAGGTGTCAGGTATGTGATCTTTTGAATCTAAAGCAGATTTCAAGAGGCAATGTGGAAGAAGACAAAGTACTGTGTGTTGATAGGGAGTATCCTAGATCCAAGAGATTCTCCAGCTAGCTATGTCATCTATTTTCTGTGGCACAGCAGACTGAAGGCTTTCAAACTGGACTTCAGGCACAATGAGGATTCCCAAGAGTCCATACCATGGTGACTCTGGGAGGAGCCATAGGTATTCTCATATGGACACAGACTTTCAAAAAACCTCATCCAGAACCAGATCTGATTCATACGCTGATATACTTTTAAGATTTTCTTTAAATACAGATTTCTAAGATTTTTTAAAGTAAAAAAATTAAAATTATTTCTAGGGATTCTTCTAACTCTAATATTTTTACTTCCCAGTTCCTCTGGAAGAGAAAACAGGTGGACAGCTCCATTCTCACTGTCATAAGCAATCCTATCCAACAAGTTCTTAAGAATTACTGACTTGGCTACATTTAAGAATGGCATGTTATGAACATGGTCATACAAAGTCAGTGGCCTCGAAGTTATCTGATGTTTCACATTTGGCAAAAAGTTAGAAGAAAAGAGTGTGTTGATGTGGTATGTCAGTAGGAAAAATCAGGCAGGAGAGAGACTGACTGACAAGAATATAGGGAAAGAGCATTAGTTTCTAGCCCTCTCATTATACTTTGACCAACTCTGTCAGAGAGACAGAGACAGTGAGAATGAGAGAGAGAAAAATAGAGGAAGGAGTTAATTTGATTGTTTAGAGTATAAGCTACTGATTGAGTTTAAAATGTATAATGCCACATGTTTACTTGACCTTTATTTTCAAATTTGAAGACAGCAGGAATTTCTGCATTAAGTCTTGAACTTCAGCTTTCACTGAACCACTTGGTATTAAAGCAGTATTCTGAGGCCCGGTTCACTAGCATTGCTTGAATGAAGTCTCTTGGGATCTCCAGCAAGTACAGTTTTATCTGGGCAAGGCAGAGACATTCTTGGGTTTCTTGGATAAAAAAAATTCCTGCTTGGGGTGCCTGGATGGCTCAGTTGGTTGAGTGTTTGACTTTGGCTCAGGTCATGATCTCCCGGTTTGTGAGTTAGAGCCCCATATGGTCTCACTGCTGTCAGCACAGACCCCACTTCAGATTCTCTGTCCTCCTCTCTCTGCCCTTCCTCCACTTGTGCTCTCTCAAAAATAAATAAAAAACATTTTAAAAAGATCCTTCTTGCCACCAAAAAAGTTGAGAAAAAAATATCCAAAATACCAGAATGTTCATGTTAGATTGAAGCTCCCAGTTTAACACTCAGCCTTACCCTTGTAGTAAGGCTTTTTATGCACACATTCTAAACTCTCATATCTCCCTTTTCTTCTATATAAGCTCATCAATATCCAAAGCCAGCCCTACAAATCTGGGACAATACTTGCTGGGTACAGTTTCACTTGGGATGTGTAGCAATGATAACTTCTTGTCACCCAGAACCTAGAAACTGTTTAAAAGTAAGTCCATTAAGATACTTGACAATCTTCACAGAGCATGGTTCATAGGCCACACTTGTGGGTGAGGTCAAGCATTTCCATGGTTCAACGGAGGTTTTTTTTTTTTTTTTCTGTCACAGATGCCTACTAGAATATCAAAAAATGACACCTGTATCATTTATTAGTCAGAAATCTGGCAAGAAACAGTTCACCTCTGATGGTACACAGACTGGAATTAAGGGACTCCTTAGATGTTATGGCAGGTTTTGTGCAACCAGGAAGATATGTCAAGACACCAAGAGACAAGCAAGAGCAGAAAGTACTTCTCAGCCCAGCATTGAAAGCACAGGGAGAAAGTGTTGTTATGGAGACTTGTGACTACTAGCTCCATGAAAGATCAGTCTCTGGACAGGAGCTTTAGTCCTGGAGGAATACAGCCTATGCCAGAAATGAGATCCAAAGTAGGAAGTGAGAGGGAAGAAATATCCCAATCTTTACCTTACCCATTTCTCTCATTTCCTGCCAGTGACTCCCAATGGTTAATCTATTAAATGACATATATCAAATGGCAGATGATTCCAGGTAATGCAGTCCAAACTACCAGCCTATTGGTGACACAGACTAGGACAGAGAAGGGATCTGGAAACATACATGTGTGGTGGGGGTAACTGGAAATATTCAGCACAGATCCTCAGCCTAGAAAAATACACGTAGGCACATATGGGGTTTGTGAAGTCCTTGAAGCCTATTCACAGATACCACATTAAGAAACTGAATATGTTTAATGACTTCCCATCTATATCTACAGGCTATATCCTTATCTCTCCCTCAAGTGTGGTTTATATATAAATAACTAGCTACTAGACATCTTTTCTCAGATATCCAATAGGCATCTCAAATTCAAACTACTCAAAACAAAAATATTTATCTTTCTCTT
Organism: Crocuta crocuta; assembly: GCF_008692635.1. Taxonomy (NCBI): domain Eukaryota; kingdom Metazoa; phylum Chordata; class Mammalia; order Carnivora; family Hyaenidae; genus Crocuta; species Crocuta crocuta. The sequence continues at coordinate 944,399 of NW_027532196.1, forward strand.
CTTTTAAGACCTGTTTATTCTTACAGGTTCCCTTTTCCATTAACTTGAACCAATCTGGCCAAATAGTCAAAATCTCTCACTTCTTCTTCCTCTCACTCTGAAATCCCAGCAGTGTCTAAGTCCTGCTAACATCACCTTCTGAATGTGTTAGGGACCTATACTTTTACTGCCAAAGATGTTACCACCTCCTTGATCAAGAAGGTGGTAACCATCACCTCTAGCCTGGACCACTGGCCCCTCCCATGCTTTCCCTAACTCATACTTCTCCCCATCAGTCTGTTCTCCACAAAGTCACAGAGTTACTTTTCTAAAAATAAAATCCTGTCATGCCATTCCCTTAATTAAAACCCTCCAGCCTCATCCTTTTAGTTATAAGCAATCCAAATACATCCAGAGTCAACTGCATGTGCAGGAGCTTTATCTCCACTATTCCCCAATGAACCCTGAACAACACCAGATAAGAAGCAGGTTTTTTTTTGTTTTATTGGGGATTTTAGGGGGCCACATATTTTGAATGCCTTTCTCTTAGCTTCACCATCATTGGCTTGGTAAGTTATTGTTAACTTTTTATTTAGAACTAATTTTCAAATTACAGAAAAATTGTGGGAATAACACAAAGACTCCCTATATATTCTTTCTGAGTACTTTCACTCATTCCTTAATCTCTAATTCCAGGAATACCTTCTATGGTCCTAAACCCATCCTGTGAAGTTCATTTCCTCTTTTCTCTGTGAGGTGTTTTTTTTTCCCCCTTCTCTTTATTGTGATTGTACTTACTATACCATTCTGTGCTTTATCTGTCTACATGTCACTTACTAGGCCAAGTTCCATAATGACAGGGGCATACATCACCAGGGACCAGTGCAGGGCTTACCTGCAGCACATACCCAAGATGTATGCTGAAAAAATGACTGAATGCCCAATCGTGTGATTAAAAAACTAAAAAAGATATCAGGGTAGGTGTGTTTTGTGGTATGTGTAGTTTTTTTTTTTTTTAATTTCATTTTTTTTCCATCTCCTAAATTGAGTAAGTGAAACTAACTCTTCTCTATTCCAAAGGAGCCAGAAAGAAAGAAAGAAAGAAAGAAAGAAAGAAAGAAAGAAAGAAAGAAAGAGAAAAAAGAAAGAAGAAGAAGAGAGAGAAAGAATCTGTCATTCTGTGAAGAGACCTCATGACCCCAGTCTTGGGTAAGTTCCTACAGACACTTGAGAGGAGATAAGTTCAGGAGGAGAGAACCCCGATGTGCTACATGATGGCCCAAGTGAAGGATTATGCTAAAAGTGCTACATAATCCCTGACAGGCATGGAAGGGACTATTTATCTCTCTTGGGAAAAGCTACAGACTCCTTGCAGAACTAAGAAAGTTCCCAGGCAATGAGGCAAATGGCCTTATCAGCAGGAGGCAAAGGGAAGTACCTGAGGGCTTGAAAGGGAAGAGAACAGACCTAGAGTTATATCCACCTGCACGGACCATATGCAGAGATATCACATAGATCTACTTACTATGGAAGGGGAAGAGGTTTGGAGGAACATGAAGTGATTCAGGCTGCGACAATTTACCAGCAAGGAAGATGCCTAAATATTTGTTGATTTGTCTTCACTGTGGGTAAAACTTCCTTCCAGTACACAGTAGCCCAAATGTTTACAAGTTGTAAAGTAAGGAAAATGTAGATTTGTGTGTAGGGACTACTGAGGAGCACCTGAGACCCAAGAGCTACAAGTGTATTTCCAAAACAACCTCATCTATAGCTCCATCAAGTTTTGTGGCCTTAAAAAAGCAGAGAAAAAGGTATCCTAGAGAGGAACCTAAGAAATATAGAGCAAGTGTCAGGAGTCAGCACAGAAGATTTGGTCTGGCATGTCAATGAGCTGAAGCAGCTATCTCATAATGAGGATCTTGGGAATAAAAAGCAAGTTTATATAAGAACTACTTTGGATAAAGGGGCAGTAAGCTTGCCAAAATAAATGTATAAAATAAAAGTGTTCAACAAAAATGGAGTACAGTCACTAGTAAGAGTGTTACACTGAGAATTTTATGAGGGATTTGTCACTCTTTTTACCTCAGAAATAGATATCATGACTAGACTTACTAATATGCAGTGATGGAAATATTTCAATAGATTGCATCCAAAAAGAAAGTCAACCCTCAGCAAACATTTATTGGAGGTTTTCTCAATGTTTCTCACAGTTATATAAGACAATTTCCTGTTTTCAAGAATCCTGTTGACAAAATCTAGGGCAGAGATCTTGCCAATACTCAAATAACTATGAATCAAAGAAAACAGGCTTTCCACTAGGGGCCAAGACAAACGGTATGGGAGGAAGCTGGGAAAAACAGGAAAGGTCCCATGGAGAAGAAAGCATCAGAGAGAGAACTTGGCAATGTAGGATTTCAATAGACTTAGTTATGAGATGAAGAGATGCCATAGAAGCAATGACAAGAGTCCAAAGATGAGGGTAGTTTACAATCTATACTGTAGAGGAATCCATGAGAATGAGAATAGAGAAATGATAGTAAAATTCTGCACAAGGAGATCTCCGGTCACTTCCATCAGCAGTCATTTCAGTAAAGCTGAAGAAACAGAGCTCAGTTTTGAACAGTTGATATTGTAAGCTGGTAGTAATAAAGTGACAATGAGCAAAGGTGCAAGATTCTAGTGGTTAGCAGGTAAACGAAAGAAGATTATTGCAAAACATAAAGGGCATACATTATACTTAGGGGAAGGATAGAAGAGAACACAGAATGATGATTAAGAAGGAAGGAAAAAGAGAATCAACAGTCCTGAGGGATGGAGCATGTGAGACTGAGGCAGAGAGACTGAGCAATATTCTTATTTAAAAAAATGCTTTCCTGTTTATCAAAGTAGAATTAATTTTTCTCCATTATATGTTGTACTTTTATGGTATGGGCATTTAGTTTTTTTGGTATATATTTATTTTTGAGAGAGTGAAAGCTGGAGAGGAGCACAGAGAGGGGGACAGAGGATCTGAAGTGGCATCTGTGCTGACAGCAGCAAGCTGTGGGGCTGGGAGTCATGAACTGTGAGATCATGACCTGATCTGAAGTCAGATTCTCAGACTGAGCCACCCAGGTGCCCCAGGGCATTCAACCTTTTTTAATTGAAGTATAAATGACATACAATATTATATTAGTTTCAAGTATACAACATAGTAATTCAACATTTATATGCATTAGGAAATGATCACCATGATGTCTAGTTACAATCAGTCACCATACAAAGTTGATACAATATTGTTGTCGATGTTCCCTATGTTGTACATTACACTCACATGAGATTTATTTTATAACTAAAAGCTTATATCTCTTGATCTTCTTAATCCATTTGCCTACCTCTCAACAAACCTCTGGCAACCATCATTCTGTTCTCTGTATCTGTGAGTCTGGTTTTGTTTTGTTTGTTTTGTTTTTTAGGTTCCACATATAAGTGAAATCTATAGTATTTGAACTTCTCTAAATTATTTCCCTTAGCACAATATCCTCAAGATCCATCTATGTTGTAACTGATGGTAATATCTCATTCTTTTGAATATTTTTAATATTTCATTTATATATGATATGTATGTTTTCTTGGTAATATGTTCAGATTGCACACACATATATATAAGTGTGTATATATATACACACATATATATTTTTTTCAGATTGCTTACAAACATTTTCACCCATTCAGTATTTTTGTTTTTTGATGGTTTCCCTTGCCCTGCAAAAGTTTTTAGTTTGATGTAGTTCTATTTGTTTATTTTTGCTTTTGTTGTCCTTGTCTGTGGAGTCAGGTCCAAAAAAATATCACTGACTGCCAAGGAGCTATGTTTTCTTCTCGGAGTTTTAGGATTTCAAATCTTACATTCAAGTCTTTAATCCATTTGGAGTTACTTTTGAATATTGTGAAAGACAGTGACTCAATTTCATTCTGAAGAGATTGTCCCATTGTATATTTTTTCCTCTTTTGTAATGTATTAATTGATTATATATGTGGGGGCTTATTTCTGGGTTCTCTATTCTATCCCATTGATCTATATGTCTGTTTTTGTGCCAGTACGATACAGTTTTGATTGCTATAGTTTGTAGTATTGTTTGAAATCTGAGAGTATGATACCTCCAACTCTGTTCATTCTCAAGATTTCTTGGATTATTTGGGGTATTTTGTGGTTCCATACCAATTTTAGGGTTATTTGTTCTAATTCTGTAAATAACAGCATTGGTGTTTTGATAGTCTCCATAAATTTAAGAAGAAAGAAATAATATCAAACATTTTTTAAATGTTTATTTAAGTTTATAAGGGGGGAGGAGCAAAGAGAGAAGGAGAGGGAGAATCCCAGGCAGGTACCACACTGTCAGCACCTAGCCCTATGTGGAACTCAAACCCATGAACCATGAAACCATGACCTGAGCCAAAACTAAGAGTTGGACACTTAACCAAATGAGCAGCGAGGTGCCCCTCAAGCACCTTTTTTGAGTATCTGGAACATGTTTCTCTGTTTGTTAATTTTGTTTGACTCTCTGTTTCTGTGTATTATGTAAAATAGCTATCTACCCCTATCTTGAAGGAGTGGCTCTATGTAGGAGATGAGTCCTTTTGTTTAATCTTCCCCTAGTTCTTGGTTGTCTCTCAAGCTGTCTCTTTGATTATTTCAAACCAGTGGGGTCCAGAAACAAAATCCCCCCTGGTTACCTGATGCTGTCACTGAAGAGGTGTGCCCTATGTGGGTTGTATGCACTGTTGGCTCTGGTGGGCCATGTTAGTGGTGCTGCTGGAGATGGGTAGTGGTGCATTCCCACCAAGTCTGAAGGTACCATGTGAGCAGCATAGGGCAGGATCATGTGGGGCTGCTTGCACATGGTCACATGCAGCACAAGCTGTGGGGCTGGTGGAGGGAGAGACCAACTTGGCTGCTACATCTATCAGTATCACTTAAGTGGCAAAGGGGGAGGTAGGGCTGATCATCCACTACATTCAAACAGCTGGGGCTGGGACTGCTCACCTGCTGCTTTTAGATGGTTAGACTGAGTGAGTAAAAATGGCACCTAAAAGCACCAGGAGGGTAGAAAGAGCCCATAAAAATGGCATATGTGAGTATTCAGTTCCCAGAGAGAATTCCAACAGATTTCTGCTCCTCTGGCAGAAGCTTTAAGTTTAGCAAGTGAATATTCTTCACCTTTGTCTAGGCACTTTTCAAAACGTTGCTTTTAGTGCTGGGTCCTTGGGAGAGCAGGTCTGTGCATGAGAACAGAAAGAGTAGAAACTATTTCCTACAGCCTTATGTTTCCCTGAATATAACTACCATTGGTTTTCAAAACCAGATGTTTTCAGGGCTAGTCCCTCTGGTGTAGGACCCAAAAGTTAGGGTGCGATGTGGGATACAAACCCCTTTTTCCTTAGGGAGAAGTTTTGTTCATATTTTTATTGTTGTTGTTTGGGATCCCTCCTAATTATGGGTCACTGTGAGGAGTGGTGATGAGAACACATGTCTGCTTCTTCTACCCTCCTTGGTGGGGCATTTTTATCCTTTGCTGTGGAGGAGGTGTACAACTAGTTCTCAAGGGTTCTTGTTTTGTTTTGTTTTGTTTATTTTGCTTTTATTCAAGGGAATAGTTCCATATGTAGCTATGTATTTGTTGCATCTGTGAGAGAAGGTAAGTTCAGGGCCTTCTTACAATGTCATCTGAAACCACCTCTCTGTATTTTGTTTTCAAATGTATATATATCATAATTTAGAGGAACCATGTCTGGGGCACCTGGGTGACTCAGTTGGTTAAGCAACCAACTTTGGCTTAGGTCATGATCTTGCAATTCGTGAGTTTGAGCCTGGTGTCAGGCTCTGTGCTAACAGCTCAGAGTCTGGAGCCTACTTCGGATTCTGTGTCTCCCTCTCTGCCCTTCTCCTGCTCATACTCAGTCTCTCTCTCAAAAATAAATAAACATTAAAGAAAAGTGTCTATAATAATAATGAGTGCATATGAATAATTTCCATAGACACTTTTATTAAATATCAGAAAATAATAAGAACTAACATTAATTAATTATTTACAATGCATTTGGCCCCAGGTTCAGGACTTTACACCTGACAAACAATTTTGAATAATTTCTGTAGGCTGAAGGCCTCAAACACCCACAGAGTATTTTAGAGATGAAATTTTAAAATTATAAGCACTTTCAAGATTGCAGACACTCAGCTTGCCAATACCTTGAAATAAAGAAATGGCCATCTGCGCAGGATCACTCTCTGCCCCCATTCTACACTCTCCCAACTTTACTGGCATCATGGGGATCTGAATGATCCAATATCCTTTCCTCAGCAGTCTTATTTATTTTCCCTTAGGAGTTTTGTGCAATTCATGAACCCTCCACACCCCTCTTGGTTTCAGTACGTTATGGCTCATTTGGTGCCACCTCAGAAAATTTCCCTCATATCCACAAACTTTCCCTTTATCAGATGCTTTCTTCTGTGTCCAGCTCTCATCAGTTACCTCAGGAATACCAACCCATTTATTCTATCTTTATTGTTCTTCCTCTTTTCTGTTATTCATTCGATTTTCAAGTCAAAATGAACTTAATCATGTTGACAAATGGAAGGGTATCTATCTGTAATGCTATATTGACAGAAAGAAGGGAAAATCTCATATACTGTGAAGTGAAATTGTATAGTACAATGAATCTTACTCCCCTTAAGTATAACCAGAATTTCTCTGCAGAATCTACATGAAATTATGTATCTACATCCTGATCATCTAATTATATCACTTTTGTCTTGGGCTTCAAAACTGAAATAAGGTAATTATTAATCTTCTTCTTTTCTATTTTAAAATGTAAAATAGTATTTTCTGCAATGTCTCCTATGAATTAATATTATTTCCTTACACTATAAGTGAAACAAATTTTATGGGCTAACCTCTTAGAAATTAATTGTTCACAAAAATGAACTCTGTGCTCTAAATAACTATTTTATAAATATGCTTTTTGTATGTTGGAAACTTAATGTGAAGATAAAGCATATTATTATAGTGTTATGAAAATGATGACATCTATCATCTAACTAAACATTAGAGATGCCTTTCCAAAACCACTAATTAATTTTTGTACTAAATGAGTTATGCTATCAAATATTTTATTCTTAAAATTCTCATCAGTTTCCTTTGTAATTGAAATTTTTAGTAAAATTAACTGAAATATAAGATACAAAAATGTATTATGAGTATAAGACCTTCCCAAAGCCTAGTTTGGATATGCCCAATAGCAAAACTTCTTTAGAAATTCTCCTGTTGTTCTAATGACTTGAAAATTATAATGGGTCAGGTAAGCAATCTAAACAGTGAGTAATGAATTCATAACCCACCTTTAAAAAAATAAAATTGAGAGAGAGAGAGCACACATGCATGTGTGCTTGGGAGCCAGGGAGGGGCAGAGGGAGAGTGAGAATCCCAAGTAGGCTCCAAGCTCAGCATAGAGCCCATGGCAGGGCTGAATCCTATGACCGTGGGATCAGGACCTAAGCCAAAATCAAGAGTGAGACGTCTCACCTACTGAGCCACCCAGGTGTCCCTAACCCACCTAATTTCAAAAAGGGATTCAAGACAGCTTATCAGAGAGCATTTAATTAACCAAGATGAATTGAATTAAATATGAGCAACAAAAAGGAGTAAAGGAGAAGGAAAGTAAGATGGAGAGAATAGGTAGATTTATACACAGATACATGCCAGGAAATATTTAGAGTATATACGGTCTTCTAGATTTGATTCTTAGAGTTCTAAAAGTAAGAGAAAGGGAAAAAAAAATGATCAATTACAAGACTCAAAATGTTTACAAAGTAAAAAGTAGCCTAATGATACTCATCTAAGTATCAGAACAATTATCCAAAAGAGACTCTCAACACCTTCAATCATATTCTCAGAATAATCCCAGAGACAGAATCTGTTAGTGCTGGGTGTAAATATTCTCCATACAAGTAGATGGAAGCACCTCAAAGCTTCATTGGATAAAACCAGCTCCATGAGAGTTATCCAAGTGTTGTCTAGGAAATGGGTTCTCTAATGGACTTAGTCACGAACAGTTAGATCATCTATAGTAATATGTATAATAATATAATTATCTTTCAGTCAATCATACATAGATATTCATTCCCACCCCATGTTTTGAAGTACACTGAGCATTACCAATTCCCAAGCCTCAATCCAGATACTTAGTATGGCTGGGGAAATATAGGACTCCATGCTTTAATAAGCAGTGAAGCTCAGGGAAGCATTCTAGGTATGAAATTGCCATTGAACAGCCTAAGCAGATTATTTCTGCTTTCCACAATAAACAAGTGCTGATATTATCCTAAAATGGATAATGATATTTTAAGAACTTACTGAAGTGAATAACACTTAATGCTATATAAATCCAGTGGCACACGTAACCTACTGGTTAAACATACACAAAATAAGGCACTAGAAAATTGAAATTTCTATGCTTATTTTCTCTTCTAATAAATATGAAATTGGCTAAGTTTATATACAGCTTGTTAAATGGGTCATACTGGATCTGTTTTCTTTAATAAGATGTCTACCCATGAAAATAACATTATTGTACAAATTGGTACTTTGAAATCTCTTGAAATTAAATGAAATTTACTCTTCTAAGTTCCCTAGGTACATTTCAGAGTATTATGGCTTTCAATATCAAATTTATCTAACAGTGCTTTTTTATTTTTTTAATTTGCTCCACAGAAGTAAAATATAATAAATTAAGCTTTTAATAAATTCTGTCACTGAAAGTGATTTCCTTTTAAAATCCTGACTGTATTAGTCATTTGCTAAATTGTCCTAAAATTTTGTATTACTTCTTTATCCCATTATGATAAGGATAATAAGAGAAGGAAACTAAACTATAAAAGAGAACTTTCTTTTTTGTTAATATATTTAATTTTAAAATGTCATCTTTTATAATAAACTTATAAAACAGTATAATATTGTCAAGATTCAGATTTAAAACAATATTTTTTTGTTCTTGTTACGTTTGTTAGAAATGTTTTCACATGGGTGATGGGTATTAAGGAGAGTACTTGTTATAAAAAGCTGGGTGTTGTATGTAAGTGATGAATCACTGAATTTTTCTCCTGACACCAATATTGCACTATATGTTAACAAACTAGAATTTAAACAAAAATTTTAAATTTTTTTTTAATGTTTTATTTATTTCTAGGAGAGAGAGAGAGACAGCGTGAGCAGGGGAGGGTCAGAGAGAGAGGGAGCCACAGACTGAAACAGGCTCCAGGCTCTGAGCTGGCAGTCAGCACAGAGCCCGACGCGGGGCCGAACCCACGAACCGCGAGATCATGACCCAAGCGAAAGACGGACACCCAACCGACTAAGCCACCCAGGCGCCCCTAAACAAAAATTTTAAAAGAAAAATAATAAATGTGTTCATAAAGCTAAAAGCATGTGGGCTAAAGCCTCATCAGATCAAGACTGAGGACACAGGTCAGTCAGTAACTGTGAAAGGGCGTGACAGGCTTGCAATTTATAGCTGAAATTAATCCATTCTAATTTTTGTGATCATCTACTATGCCAAGCAAGTTATGATTACCAAAGATAAAATTATTAACCAGGAAATAAGGTTCTCACTGTAATGAAGCTCATAACCTATGGAAGATTGATGCATTATTAAAAACCACAGATTCTGTTAAATGCAATAAAGACAATAAATAAACATTGTGAGAAGAATAACAGAAGATATCAAATTTGGATGGGTGGTCAGACAGGCCACTCTGAGGAGGGGATATGCTTAAGCTTACCAGAAAGAGAAGAAATCAGTTATACAGTGTAACCTAGGAAATGTAGAGAAAGTAGCAAGTCTCTGAGGTAGGAAAAAACTTGATATATTTTAGGAACTGATGGAACCAAGGTGGCTGGAGTTTAGTGAGCAATGGAGAGGAGGGAGATGACTTGGGTAGAGGCATGATAGGACCATGAAGGCCCCAGTAAGATCCTTGATTTTATTCTAAGGAAATGGAAAAATCCTGAAGGAATATAAGAAAGTGGCAAGGATAAGGGCAATACATTCAGAAAAGAGAATTACTTAACAAAATTAAGTCTTCCTTGATGATCCAAGATGCTAATAGTCTTTAAAAATCATTTTTGAATGAAAGAAATCTCAGATAAATAAAATCAAGTAAACTGGCTACAAGATGTAACAACTGTTATGTTTACAAAATGGACAATCTCAGGGTTCCTAGGTAGCTCAGTCAGTTAAGCATCGGACTGTTGATTTCAGCTCAGGTTCAGATGATCTCATGATTCACCAGATGGAGCCCTGCATTGGTCTCTACACTGACAGCATGGAGCCTGCTTGGGGATTCTCTCTCTCCCTATCTCTCTGCCCCTCCCCTGCTCATGCTCACTCTCAAAATAAATAAATTAATTAAATATATATATATACATATTAATATAAGTGTATATTTAAATAAACTTCAATATATAATATATAAGTATATATTTAAATAAGCTTAAATATATACACACACAATCTCTCTTTTATTTTTTTGAGGTTCTTCCTATTGATGGAATATTTATTTTTTCTTAATTTCATACATGCTTACCAAAAGTCTCTAAGATTCTTAGAACTATGTTTCCTCTCCAAAGGTGGTGGGGCAGGGGGAAAGACACAAAAGTACAAAGGATAATATAATGAACACATATGTTCTCACTATTAATGATTTTCAGTTTTTCAGATTTACCCACTTTAGCAATAATGTTCATACAACACACTCTAACTAGATTTTGACCCTGTCAAAGACAATCCAAGTAATCCTCTCAAAAACAAAACTCTTTTCTTGGCAGATAGGCTGTAAATTAGCTAAATTTACTGAACTTTATTAATAAAATTTCAATGTAGCCACTGTTTGTGAGGAGTGCAATCCTCAGGTCATTTTACTTTAACCAAAAAACATACATGTAAGAAGCTGTAAGGCACTTGTGTCTGATTTAAACAGTATATGTGGCATTCTGAAATATGGGAATCAAGAAATGTTCTCGATGGGGTGACCTCATCCAAAATGCTCCTGAGGGGGAATGGTAAGAATGTGTTTGAGTTCACCTCGCCTAAAATGGCCCAAGAGCAAGAGGACAGGGTAGATTCCCACTCTGACAGGGTCTTCATTCCAGCACACAACATGCTGGTTCCTCTAGGCATCCTGTTTCTGAAGGATGATCTCAAATACAGAGACTGGAAGATGAATCCTGTGCTGAGCTGTCACTCCGCCAAGGGAGAGCCTACCTCTTGATTGCTACACAACTGTCAGCTGAAAGGAAGTAAACCAGGATCCTCTCCGGACAAAGACGGAATCACCTTGGCTTATTATAAGCAATTTTTAGGGGGCATGGGACTTTAAAAATATTGCAACATGGATGAGAGAGGGCAAGATGGCGGAGAAGTAAGGAGCTCCGTACTTGCACTCGCGCCCATACATCACACAGAAAAGATCTGAAGCCATTGGAAACCTTACAAAACCTGAGAGATTGGGAGAAAAAAGACACAGCATCCACTGAGAGAGCCTTCTAACCGGGCTTGGGCTCAGAACACCCTGCGGGCAAGCCCCCGCCCATGCGCACCAGCCTGACCCAGAGAAGGAAGCAGTGATTCGGACTCCGCCCCCAGAGTTCCACAAGGGGCCTGGAATTGCCCAAGGGGGTTGCCTGGGACGCTGTGTCTAAGGCAATTTCAGCGGGGCGGGCGGACGGGGATTTGGAGATTGGAACCGGCCTGGGTTGAAGAGTGCAACCAACTTCGGCTGTGCCCCTGGAACGGGGAGTTTACACGCCCAAAAAAGAGAGGAGCAGCGCTTGTTTCAAGAAGGGACTGGAGCACCGTCACTCTCCTCCNAATATTGCAACATGTTCATCTGCAACAAATAAACCCCAGGATTTATTCTGATGCACACTCAGTTCAACAAAACTCTAATCTCTTAAGTTCATGCTTGCCCACCCTCCCTCTAGCATTCCTCAAATTTACTTTATCTAAAAAGGTCTCGTGCAGGACTGCACTCTTCCTGGAATAACAGATATTCTCTGATTTCACATGTGTAAATCAAAGAAAATACTTTTCATGATATTTGCTATACAGGGCAGAGTGTTGGGGAAATTACTTCAAGACCTCAAAGTCTTTAGTTCATTAGCTTACATGCCATTTCAATTTATAGCCCTATGCATAACTGTTACAACTACCAGATGAACAGAAACACTCGAAGCCCAGTAGATGTTCAATATCCTCCTCTCCAACATTCCCCAAATGAGAGAAATGGAACATAAGCAAACACTAATTGACAGCAACCACTAATTGACACAGATACAAATACTTTCATAATCTATTCACAATCTTAATAATCTTTTCACCACAATTTATCTCTTAGTGACTGAGGTCTGAGACCAAATTAGAAGCATACCTCTCTGGCTTCTCTTCCGTGAAATTAAAAGAAATGGTTCAGCATAGAATGGATGTTTGCAGAGAAAATATTTGCATTTTTATAATATAATGCCAACTATATCACAATGTCTATAAAGGTGGAAACCATATCCAGCCGATGGTGCCAATGGCACCATATTAATTCCATCTGGTAAATGTTCAATCAGTATTTGTTGAATTAATGCTGAATGATATGAAATGTAACACAGTAATTAGACATATGGAAAGTATGTCTTGACTACGGTTGTCTACTATTGGTAGTTTACCTTTATGGAAGGATTTCATTTTCATTAAAAATAATTTATGTAGATTTCTTACCATTTCCTTTTTGGTTGCTAATATTTTACATCTGCATGAAGTCAGAGACTAAAAGTTGATTTACTTTCACAACATGTTTCCTGCTATAAAACCATAGTTCTGAGTTTGAGAAGCAAAAATGTGGATTTGGACATGATGTTTTAGAAGACACACACACATATATGCGTGCGAGCATGTGCATGCATGCGTGCGTGCACACACACACACACACACACACACAGACTTAAGTCCTCAAGTTGTCCAACATGACCAAATGTGGTAATCTACGCTGATTAATGCAGGATTGTACAAGTCTGTGTTCTAGGATCTTTATTCCCCTTCTAACTCAAAATCTTTGTCTTAATGAAGAAACTGCACAGCAACAACCTTCTTTAGAAAAGTACTGCCAATACTATAAGCTATCAGATCAATCAAAATGTTATAAGACTTACATTTTTTCCTTTTCTTAGTATGACTTCTTTTAAACACAATCTTTTGCTGTAACCTGACTAGATAAGTACTGAAAGAAAGCAATTGCATAAAAATAGAATAAAATAATTGAATTTAAAAAAAAGATAAATTTTTGGGACTTCTGGTTGGGCAGTCCATTAGGCATCCGACTCTTGATTTCAGCTCAGGTCATGATCTCATGGTTCATGAGTTTAAGCCCCACATTGGGCTCTATGCTGGCAGTACAGAGCCTGCTTGAAATTTTCTCTCTATTTCTTTCCCTGTCCCTCCTCCATGCTCTCTCTCTCTCAAAAATAAACTATTTTTTAAAAAGGTAACTTTTTGATATTTATAGTTTTCTACTTATGTCCTGATAATTCAACGTTTCTCTTTATAAATATGCATGCATGGACACACACACACACACACACACACACACTCACCCCTTCATTTATACATTTTTTGAAAATATTTTGAACATTTTTTTATGCACCAGGTCCTGGTTTTGGTGCTGGGAAGACAATGATAATCAAAAGCAGAAAGGACCTCTGGTCTTCTCAAGCTTACAGTCCTGAGGCCAGAAAATTTTTTCATGAAGCAATACCATAGCAAAATGCAAACTCATCACTGAGATCAGCCATGGTTTGGTTACAGCATATAATAGAGGCATACGGTTTTGTTGGGATGGCTGAAAAAACTTGTGCTCTCTGGCACATGAATGAAGCAGGATCTGAACACTGAGTAGGAAGCATCTAGGCAAAGGGTACAAGTATGGCTCTGAAATGTTGGGAATATAATCTTCAAACAATGAAAAGCCAGCAGATACATAAAACTAGCTGCCATTTCTCAGGCATACAATTTTTGGTCCTATTCTTCATCCTTCCCAGAAGTCCTATAGAATCAAGTCACCAATGAGGCACCTGCATGGCTCAGTCAGTTGAGCATCCAACTTTGGCTCAGGTCATGATCTCATGATTTCTGAGTTCAAGTCCCGGGTCAGTCTCTGTACTGACAGCTCAGAGTCTGGAGCCTGCTAGAGTTCTATTTCTCCCTCTCTCTCTGCCCCTCCCCTGCTCACTGTCTCTCTCTCTCAAAATTAAATAAACGTTTAAAAAATTAAAAAAAATCAAACCATCACTGCCTATAGTAGCAACCTCAGTAGAACACTCTTGTAATACTTCCTTCTTTTCTTGTTCACTCCCCTACTCTTTTGCTGCCATTTACTGGCTCTACTTTCCAAATAAAAACCCTACAAAATCTTTGCCTACTGTTACATTTTTTGGAGAACCACAAACTAAGACATCAAGCATGACATTGGATAAGAACAAAAAGAATAGATCTCTTAGGCATTTTGTTTTTTAAAGGTGGGAAATAACTAGACCTGATTTTTAACAAGATCTTTCTAACTGCAATGCAGAGAACAGATCAGATGAGGGCAAGAGGAGATGAGGTTCAGAAGTTATTACCATGGTCCAGGTGAGAGACGATGGTGGATTATACCAGAAAGGGATCATAGTGATAGAAAAAGGAAGATGGATATCAGAACTATTTAGACATTAAAAGTAACAGGGTTTAATGAAAGAATAGTGTCAAGCATAACTCCTAGTTAATTGGTTTGTATTACTTGATGGATGTGATACCAGTCACTGACCTACAAGGGAGCACTAAAGAAGCTTGGGATAGAATGGGGGAAATAATTGAAATGCTTTAAATCTAGGTTGAATCTCAGGTATCTTGGAGATATCTTGTAAGAATTACAAAGTAGGCAGCTAAATATATGATTCTGTAATCTAGAGGAGAAATTGAAGCCTTTCTGATTCATCTTTATTTTGGTGGTGATGGGATCCATGAACCCTAGATTATACATATATAATCAGGTCTTGAGGAAGCTGGCTTAAAACTAGAGACTAAATAGGTTGGGACAGAAGGATGAGATAGATATCAAGGGAATGTTTCATAATGGAAGCCAGAGGAAGAGTGTATTTCAGAAAGAAGGCAAAGGTATATAGTACTCATCACTACTAGAGAGGTAGGTAAGATTATTCTGATAGACGATGTTATCAGTCCCAGTTTATCTCTTCAAGCATTCACATTCTTTACCATGTAACTTTGCAGTTTCATTCACTAAAAGAGGTATAGTACAGGGTACCTGAATGGCTGAGTAAGTTAAGCGTCTTACTTCAGCTCAGGTCATGATCTCATAGTTCGTGAGTTCAAGCCCTGCATTAGGCTCTGTGCTGACAGTCAGAACCTGGAGACTGCTTCAGACTCTGTGTCTCCCTCTCTCTGCCCTTCCCTTGCTTATGCTCTCTCTCTCTCTCTCTCACTCAAAAATAAATAAAAATTTAAAATTTTTAAAAAAGAGATAGAGTACATTTTCCCAATTGAATTTATTTGGTCAAGTGACTTTCTTTGGGCGGGGAGGGAGCAGAATTTATGGCATACAATTCCTAAACATTTCAACTTGCCTTCTTGCACTTCTACTATCCTCATGAGAAGGACACACCTTATCTAGCTAATGAATCCCAGGAGAAACAGGCAGTGGAACAAAGTCCAAAGGTTCAGCAAACACACAGATGTAAGAACCAAATAAATGCATAGTGTTGTGTGCCCTAAAATTTTATTTTTGTTTATTATGCAAATTGTCTTGAAAATAGAAAACTGACACACTGACTAAAAACCTATATACTAGATTAAGAATACAGGTCATTAATTGGTGTAGATCAGTTTTGCTATGGAGAAAATTAAAAGAGATAGGATAGTGGGAAAAACACTAAGTTGTGTGTGTGCATGTGCTTATATTACTTAAATGGCTGAAGTCTATGCCTGAAAGAAAGTTTCGGGAATAGACAGATCTTAAGAGGGAGGAACTGATTATTCAAAATAGAGAGGGAAGATGTACTAGATGCCACTGGGGAGATTAGGTAACATGTTATGGAAGTTTGTATTAATGATAATGTAGGTAAAGGGTAAAGCTGGCAGGCCTTATAAAGGAACCAGAGTGCTGGGTTCATGGGTACTGCTACCAACAGTGCAAGCTTTTCTTCATGCTATGCTTATTTCCACAAATATGAACCTTGAGTGAAATGAAATTAAGATTTGGTAGTATATATTCTTCAGTGTCATCTACAGTGATAGAAGATCTTACTTTTTTTAATCAAAGAACTTACTAGTGGAAAAAATTAGAACAAAACTTCTGTCTCTTGTACATGAGGTCTAGTATAGAATACTGAAAGATTATGATATAAAATGAAAAGAAACACAGCTGACCCTGAACAACATGAGTATGAACTGCATGGGTCCATTACATGTTAATTTTGTTTTTTGACAAATATAGTACAGTACTGTAAATGTGTTTTCTCATCCTTTTGATTTTCTTATAAACTTATCTTTTTAAAATTTTAAGTTTATTTATTTATTTTGAGAGAGAGAGAGAGCGACAGAGAGAAAGCACACATGCAAACAGGGGGAGGGGCAGAGAGATAGGAGAGAGAGAATTCCAAGCAGGCTCCACAATCTGTCAGTGAAAAGCTCAATGTGGGGCTCAAACCCATGAACCATGAGAAGTGAGCCACCCAGGTGCCCCTTTGTTTTCTTAGTAACATATTATTATTTAAGAAAAAACATAAAAAAATATAACATAAATAATATATAAATAAATATTATTTTCTCTTTTATTGTAAGAATACAGTATATAAATACATAAAACATATGAAATATGTGTTAATCGACTGCTGTGTTATTGTTAAGGTTTCCAGTCAACAGTAGGCTATTAGTAGTTAAGTTTTTAGGTGACTCAAAGTTATATGTGGATCTTCTACTGCCCAAGGGGTTGGGNTAATCCCCCTGTTGTTCAAAAGGCAACTGTAAGTAAAAGTAGATGTATCTATCCAGATAAATCCAAATTAATAACTTGGGTGGCTGGAACTAAAGCCAAGATCCATTTAAACCTAGATTATTTATTATTTAGTTGATTATAAAATATGTTTTAAAATGTAGCATCAATTTCGATGCTGACTGGATTTTATTATACTTTATTTTTATTAATGATATAATAACTAATTAGAACACTTCAAATTCTGATGATAGGTAGATAAAATATTTACAATTCTAGTTTAGTAAATTTTAGAAAATTAATAATTTTAAGAAACATGAATATTCAGATCAATATCAACACAGTTTTACCTAACCTTTAATAAGTCAGCATAAATTCTCTATAATTTTATGTTGTTTTCTAAATCAACTATTTTTTATCCCAAATAGGTTTCTATAATATTACAAAATATCTGTAACATTTTTTATTCTAAATTTTGACTTCTATACTTATAAAATTAAGAGTAAAATAATAAGGGTGATTTCAAAACTAACAGAATACTCAAATTTCTTATGAATATTATGTTTCAATAATAAAATTCACCCCAAGATACCACTTTCTCTTAGAAAATTACTGTTTATTCTTGATCAGATATAAGACTAAAAATCAATCTTTGCAGACCTATATAAGATCAAATAAAATATTCTCATGTTACTAACATTGAGTATTTGAGAAAGAAATAGACAATTTAGTATTCATATTTCCCCTCATATTTTCTGAATTGCATGTTTGGTTATAAATGCCTACATTTAATTTTGACAGGATATTTGTAGAGTAATCTATTAATTGTACCTATTTTATATTGTGTGTGTGTGTGTGTGTGTGTGTGTGTTTAACTTCCAAGCACCATCATAATCTTTGAAGCTTTCTATGGTTAAAATATAATATTCTCTTTAGAGAAATGGTAATGTGTACCTTAAGGACATATTATTTCCTTCTTTCTTTTTCATCTATTTGAAAATCTAAGCTGTGCAGCTCGTATTGAACAATCACCCTCGCACTAAGAAAGTCTGAGAGCACTGCCAAGACAGCACTTGTCCCAGCTCCAGCAGCAGCAAGTGGGTGAGGAGTAGGCATACTCTCACCACACTATAAATGATAAACACATTACAAAAATGGTAGCATTTTTGTCTTTTATGTGGCATGGGCTATAACTCAATTTCTCGCCAGGTAAAATGAAGAAACTCTGAGAAAATACTGAAATGTAGTGGTTTGTATCACTATGTCAAGCGTTGCTGACATAAGACAACCCCTAAAGAAGTAAAGATAAATGAATGGAATCACAAAAGATTTGCTGGCTATAATAATTCTTTTGTGAAGGGTATAAATTCTTCTAAGTTAGTTATTTGGGTGGCTGGAATCAAAACCAAGATCCATCTTGTTCCATTATTAATGCCTACACCCGAGGTTTCTATGGATATATCCAGATTTTTCTCAATTGCTCCAGAAAAGCATGGGGCACAGAGGAGAGATGTTGACTGTTTCTAACAGCCACTCCTGCTTCCTGCCTAAGAACTGTGGTCTGCTCAGTGCAGCAAGCCAGGGGCAACTCTTTAGTTTTTGAAAACTTAAAGGTAATTCAAGTTGAACTAGCACTAACTAGTTTGGGGGGTAGAGAAGTATAATTTTTTTACATAAAAGTGTATAAACTTTTTGAAATAATATAAAGGCTTTCTAGACTCCATCCTTGTACATAGCAACAAAATATTTAAGTCAATTTCTTTTAACAGTTTCCTAAATCTCCTCTATATCCTCCTTAAGTTTTAATAGTCAAATGTTTATATTAAAGGGAACTTCCATATGCACAGACATGCTATGATACATACTTCCTGCTCTTTAATTGTTCACAACAAATACTCCCTGAGCACCTGCTAAGTGTCAGCCACCATATTAGGCACTGGACTCAATAGTTAATGAGCTATATACTTACTATTGTGACAGACAGTTAAAAAATAGAATAAAGAAAGTAATAACAAGACATGCTACAAGAGTGGTTCTATCTCAGAGCCTTGTACAGACTGAATGGAGGGGATGTCAGGAAAGTTTCCCTTGAGCACATAACACCTGCATGCTAAGGGATGAGTAGGAAATGTTGAGGTGAGGGGGACAGAGAAGAGCCCTCAAAACAAAGGAGGACAGCCTCACTGAGGCCCATCTATGAGAATTTTTATATATTTAGTATAGCTGGTATCCAATCTCATTTCATTTCTAAGATGACAATCATTTTCTTAGAAAGTCATTTCCTTTCCTCAAAACATTTGAGGATTATTCTCCTTCCTCCTGAGACAATTGTCTGGAAACTTAATTGGTAAAGTCAGATTCAGACGCCCAGAATGGTCTGAACTATGATTAACTGTCCTTGTAGAAATGCAAGATAGATCCACCTACTAACATTCCTTCTACTAGGAGTTCAATTTCTCTCCCATTTATTTCCTCAAACTCTCCTCATGTTCCTCAAAATCTATCTCCTTATACTCATAGAGATGGGAGAGGAGGCAAACCAAGATTGAAGACCTTTTTTGTCACTATCTGAGGACCTCTGTCATAACTTCTCAATCTCCTCCCTTCTCTCCTTGGCTCTTCCTTGACCTTTCTTCTTCCATCTCAGTAGGGATTTCAGAAACAAAAGGGATAGCTTAAAAAAATGGGTTATTTTTTTTTCATAAAAGCTACTAATAAATTAAAAGCTTGCTCTTTACCACGCAATCCTATCTAGGCGAACCTGAATCTGTATATGATGTTGAAATTGCTTTTAAGAAGGGGGTGAGGATTACAGAAAACTTTAAAACCTAACCTAGTTCTCAATCTTTCTCTCTATTCTTCATCCTAATGTCTCACTGCAAATAACTCTGACTCTTCATTCTCTTTAGCCTCTATCTTGATGCTTCAACCTTACTGCACAACTCCCCTGTCCCCAGTAAGGACCTAAACAATGAAAGTCATTGTTGCTGGATTAAGAATGAGCTGTGTCTTAACTTTGGATCATTTAGGTTGGAGGAATAAAGAAAGTCCTGATTCCTACTGACAGACCTGCTATTGAAGAATGAATCTCAGACTTCCCAACCTGAATCTTGGAAAGCATATTACCTTCTTATGCCCTGTTATTTATATTGTTTAGGCTGGACAGTAGCATTAGTACTGAGAATGTGATGGGTTAAGTTGGCTTCAGTGGGCTATTCTGGGAACACACTCAACATTTGGGCTTTTATTTTTCTATTGAAAAGTACCTTCTGAGTTCCAAATAACCAACTCACAAATGGGTTTTTGGAAGTGAATGGTTTGTAAGATGAGGGACTGGCTGCAATTAGAATGAAACAATGTAGATTAGATGAAAATTCAATTGAATTAACAAAACGCAGAAAGATGAAAGTCTATTCCACAAAAGCCAAGTAATTCCTATGAAAAGATACCACTAGCCAGTAAATTAGATCCTTTTTGAAATCTATATTAACTCTTTCAGGACACAGAGTAGTAGTGCCTTACTGCCTTAGTGGTTTGAAAATTATTCCCAAAAGGCCTCAAATTAGTTCCAGAACTGGGTAAATCTGATTCATTATTTTACTTGAGGCCATGGAAGATATAGTTATCTAATCAAAATAACTAAGCACGAGTGCAAGAAAATGATATATATGAGACTAGTAGAGTTTCTATCATACTTTTCTATGTCATAGACTGTACACACACACTTGCACCCATTCCCAGTACAAACAACATGGTTCAGAAAATGTGATTCTTACACTTTGACCCAAATAAGGAGGATAAAATTCACTTACTTTTCTCTCTTTTGGGGCAAACTATTCATTTGGCAATAAACAAACAAACAAACCCTTGAAAAAGATGCTAGAAATTTATTTTACTAAAAAGTGCTATTAAATCCCATTTTCATTTTTAATTTTTACATGTCAGCATCTCTGAAAGAAAAATATATAATCCTGCAAACATGGGTGGTTACAGCAGAAGACAGCTACAGGAGTTCCTTGCTCAAAATGTAAAAACAAACTCCTAGAAGTAAAAACCTGAAGCAGCTGGGAGGCCAGAATGGTTACTGCAGTTGACTGAATTCATGGTGAAGGGGACAGAGTCATTGTTTTCATCCTCAAGGGAGTCAGTTAACATTTCTGTAGTCTATGGAAATAAATATCATTTTTTCCAATATGAAAGGAGTAACCATGATACTGTAATTCTAGAGCTGGAAGAGACATTAGAGATCTTTTGTTAAGGGTATCTTCAAATTGTGATCCTTCAGAACCCTACAAATTAGGATACAAATCTTCAAGAGATGGGGATGGAGGAAGTTCCTCCTATCTTTCCTATCTTCTCAGTATATTTCCTAGTAGTTTTCAGGGGAACCAAATGACCTCTGGATTCCTTTTTAGAGAGCTCTGATTTTAACCACTTGATTCAAAGGTCTCAATGACGTTAGCCTTCTTCTTAGCTAACCATATCTCTCTGCCATATGGATATAGTTTTTTTAAAAATATAGAAGGTATTTAGTAATAGGTACTTTATGTTTTCCACGGAGACTATTCAAAGGTTAAAAAAGCTTTACAAAAACACTGGTAATCTAACTAATTTTAGCTGGATGTATTTGTAGTATAAGGATAAAAAAAAAACTGGGGCTGAAAAATCCAAGTCAAGTACCTCACTTTCAGTCATTTCAGGATGCCTACAAAGGCCCTGATAGGATTTCTAGCACCGCCTCCTGAAAATCAAAGGCTACATATGATTTAAAAGAAATCTAATGTAGGGCATCTAAATGCTACCCACTTAACATTTATGGAGGGATGGTAATGTGTAAAATGTACCCTACAAAAAATAAATAAATAAATAAATAAAATGTACCCAACAGCCTGCAAAAGTAACACACTGTATTAGTTATCTATTCCTGGGAAACAAATCATCCCAACATTTAGCGACTTAAAAAATATCATTTATTACTTAAGATCCTGTGGATTGGGTGACTAGTTCTTCCAGTCTGGACCAGCTTGGCTGGGGCTAGGTAGTTTAGGATGGCATCATTCCCATGTTAGAGGCTTTAGCTAGGGATTCTCTACAAGAAGTCATCCTCCAGGAGGCTAGCCCAGGCTTGTTTCATACCGTGAACCAAAAGGTTGCAGCTACAATGGCCCGAGTCCAATGCAAAAGCACTTTTTAAGCCTTTGCTTGAGCCACATTTGAAACTGTCCCTTTGGCCAAAGTAAATTACATAGTCAAATTCAAAGCCAGTATGGGAAGGGCCTATTCTCTATGTGAAGATAGAACTATGAACTACAGTGGTTATTTTGTAACAATCTACCACATTTTATACAGTACCTAATCTACTACATTTGATGTTTTTAAAGTTGATTTCATTTAGTATAAAATAGGCTTTTATCTGAAAATATAGTGTCTATGATTTTTCTAACATAACTTTTATTCAAAGATTCAAAAATACATCTTTATGACTATGTAGCTTCTTGCATACCCAGATGCCTTATATGTTCAATATGTCTGTACTTTACTGCTATAACAAATTTCCATACACTTAAACAATAAAAATTTATCTTCTTATAGTTCTGGACATCAGAAGTCCAAAATGAGTTTCACTGAGCTGAAGTCAGGGTTGTTAGCAGTCTGGTTTTTTTCCTGGAGGCTCTGAGGAAATTGGTTCTCTTGTGTGTTCTAGCTTCTGGAGGTTGCCCATACTCCTTAACTTGTGGCCTCCTTCCTTCATCTTCAAAGCCAGCAATGCTATATCTTCCTATGCTTTTTGTCCATAGTTACATATCCTTCTGACTATAGCAGGAAAGGGTATTTAGGGACTCCTGTGATGACACTGAGCCTACCCAAACAATCGAGGATAATCTCCCCATCTCAAGGTTCTTCATCTTAATCATATCTCTTTGGTCATATAAAGTAATATCTTCACAGATTCCAGGGATTAGAATGTAGACCTCAGAAGGGCCATTATTCTGACTACCATAATACGTTAATGGCAAATTGTATTTGAATAAAATTTCTAATTGCAAATCATATTGAACTGTATTGGAGAAATTGGCTATGTTAAGACAAAATCAAAACAAACCAAAACAAAAATTTTGTCATTTTATGCTGGGCTTTATTCATACAACTCAAGTTTTTTAATAAAGCATCCATTACTTTAGAACTTTAAGGTATAGTTTAAATATTTTAGAACTATTTTATTTTATTTTATTTTAATTTAATTTTATTTTTTTTACAAATANCTATTTTCAATACTTTGCCTCAAACTGGTGTCTACGGCTAAATGCCTTAGTATATGAAAGCAATATATCTAGGCCTATGGCACAGATTTCAACTATGATTTTACCATTTTAAAAAATAAAAGTTGAAGTTTCATAGTAAAACAGTATTGAAGAGAGCACACTTTGAAGTGAATTAATGGATAGTTGATATTAGGTACTATTTTCTCTTTCTCTTTCTGTCTCTGTCTCAAATCTGTTAATAATCAAAGCTACATATGGCCTTGTTTGCATTCTAGACTTCCAGCAGATGTCTATTTTCTAACTTACCACAAATGCAACCTTGGAGAAATGACTATATGTGACCATGACTTCATATTTCTGTGATTTTTGAAGTTATTAAAACTTCTGTCACCAGTTGGCTCCAGCTACATTTCTGACAATAGAAAATCATTTACACGATTTGTCTTCTTTCTCCAACTACTGAAATGGCGTCTCATGGGATTCACACTCTGTTTATAATCAACTAAAAATTACCCAGCTACATATAACCTTAGTTCGAAATTAGATCTGATAAAAATTCTTCAAAAGATGGTTTTATAAAAGGGTCTCATACATTCTTTATTCAAATCACTGTGAAAAACACGTAAGCAAGGTTTTGGGACATAATCTTAAGGTGGATGAATGATACTTCTATCTATATGTTTCCAAATAGTCTTCTTATAGTCTTGTACTCCTTTCATTTTTTTTTTTTTTCTCTTCATGACTGTAGATAATGCAAGCACATTGAACTTCTGTGAAGGTAGATGAAGAAGGATGCAGTGACAGGTTAGTAATAACACCTGAAATTGTTTGATGCATTGTTTCTCTTGTCTAAAACATGCTTTCAAACAACTGCTTTATTTTTCCTGACTTTTTTAAATTCAATGTGCCTGTTTTTAAAACTGGGTGTGAATTTATGACCCCTGTGATTAGACTCAAATATTTCATTCTTGAAAAGAAAAGGTTGTGTTGTCAAATAATCTCCTTATGAGCATCATACAACCCTTTAGGTTAACATAATTTTTAAAAGGTGTAGCATATTATTATTTTTTTAATGTTCATTTATTTATTTTGAGAGAGAGGAAGAGTGTACGCATATGCACAAGGGAAAAGCAGAGAGAAAGAAAGAGAGAAACCCAAGCAGGCTCCGCACTTAGTACAGAGCACCCACACAGGGCTTATTCTCATGACCATGAAATTATGACCTGAGATGAATTCAAGAATCAGACACTTAACCCATGGAGCCACTCAGGCACCCCAGATTTAGTTTTTTTAATTAAAAAGTTTTAATTTAACTTTAGGTAATTTTGATCATTCCCACATTCTGTCATTGGGAGACTTACCTTTTTCTTCTTCTTACATTTCAGTATATGTATATAGTAGAATAAAATCAGCAAATAGGTAAATTCATGATTTGTATAGTAATACCCCCCACAAAATGGTTTTTAGAGGATGACCAGTGAGTCAATAATAAGTCAAATGTTATCTTCTCTGAGTTCTCTATGACCCAACACAGTTAAGAATATTATTACTTATTAAGAAAAGATTATTATTAAAAATGTTTGGGGGGTGCCTGGGTGGCTCTGTCGGTTGGGTCATGATCTCACGGTTCCTGGGTTTGAGCCCCACCTTGGGCTCTGTGCTGATTGCTCAGAGCCTGGAGCCTGCTTCGGATTCTGTGTCTCCCTCTCCCTCTCTCTCTCTGCTCCTCTTCCATTCATGTTCTGTCTCTCTCTGTCTCTCAAAAAGAAATAAAAGTTAAAAAATAAATCTTAAAATAAAAAATGTTTGGGTGGGTATACACAATACACTTTCTAAAATAAAATTACGTGCCTAAATCAAATTGTACATGTGCGACATAATTTTACACACATATGCATCAATACTGTCATAAATAATTCAAATTCTGAACTTCTCCTCACTTGAAAATTAATAAAAGTTGGATTTCACTTTGTTAATGATGACAATATATACATGACCAGAAATGAACATTATTCATTTGGTGGTGAAGCTTTGAAATGAATAAGTCAGATTAATTATTTCTGAGTGATTTGCCTTTTTCTTGCTGAAATCCAATATACTATTAAGATGCCTAGACATTCCTGATAACAGAGCAAGGTGAGCCTTCTGTCAGCACACACAAAGGAGCTAAAGCAGAGCTCACAATAGCACACACAAACCAGTATGCTAATCTACAACAAAGAAGCTGGGCCCACAAAGGGCCAAGATGGCAGAAAAAAATCTCAAAAGCGTGCTGCACTTCAGTAACAAGATATTCTATGAGCTCATTAATATTTACCAAAGCCAAGAGAGCTACTTTTTTCTTTCATTTAGCCACAAATGCCTCCTTAAAATTATTCCTATATTGAGACAGCATTAGAAAAATAAACTATGCATATAAAAGAAGCCTCAAATTAAAGACAAGCAGCTTTTAAGATAAGCCTGCTTTCAGAGTAAGCATCTGTACCCAGAAGACCATTTACACAAATTAACATATTTTACCTACTGTAAAAAAACATGAAATAATTCACATATGCAAGATTGTTTAAATTACTATCAGGGAATGCTTGAACATTATTAGCACAGCCCACAAAATACAAATTCTGATAACCAAAGCAAAGACACCAGTGGCAAGTTTCCCAATTAAAAAGAAAACTAGTCAATGGCAAGCAGTGTTTCATTGAATTATTTATCAGAATGATCAACAAATGAATGTTGGATACAGACAGATTTGAGTTTGAATCTGACACCAGCTATGCAATATTGAGTAAAATACTCCATCTCCCTGAGCTTCAGCTATTCCGTCTGTAAAATGGCTAATAAAGCCTTCCTGCTGGGACTTTTAGAAATTTAAGATACCATGGTCACCAAAAAGCTGAATGTTTTTGTTTCTTAGAAGAACTTTAGAGACCACAGATAATTAAAAAATATCATCCCACTACCCTAAGAGAACCATGTAAATTACCATGTGGTGAATATTCTTCTAGTTCTTTCTCTATATGTAAGAATAAGCTTGTGTGCATACTTCTAACTTTTTATTTTATGGACATGGAATCCTACTTTGAATTATCTCACTTGCTTTCTCTATCCCTCTCATTAACAATATACAGTGAATACATTTCCATATTTGTAGCAATTATTTTAAATTATTTTAATACTGATGGTATTTCATTGTGTAGGATTTGGGATGCTTCCAATGCTTAATCAATGTAAACAACAGCAATAAATACCCCTGTACATCCTTCATTATCTTCTAACCCAAATACCATTATAATAAATGTCCCACAAAGGCATGTGCCATGTGGTTATTTCATTCAACTTAATAACATGCACTTCTACACATCTCACTTTTTTCTAGTTTTTCAATATTTAATTTTTCAGTAGATAATACCTTTGTCTTACAAATTTTTACATCCATCACTATATCTTATTTACTCACTTCTCATCTCATCTACTCTGCAGGTAACATTGTTATTAATGTATACAGCTTTTTAGATTTTATCTGTGAATATGTAAGTAAATATAAACATATACATTATACCCCTTTATTCCATAAAGGACAGGATAAAATACATACCATGTTATATTTTGCTTTTCCACTTAATAATACAGCTTATAGTTATTTCTATATCAGTAGTTATTTCTCATTCTTTTATTTACAATCGCATTGTATTCCATTGCATACTTATACCCTAATTTACCATAATTCTTTTATACCATACCCTAATGATTGGTATTTGGCTTTATTCTGATGTTTTGGTCTTGAAAAAAAATTGATTAATATTGTATATATATTATTTTTATGTATGCAAACATTTCTTTAGTTCAGACTAATATTCAAAATATTTAATGATCTGTTGGCCATACTGGTGTTTATCAACTGATCATCAGCTCTGTATGTCAGTTAAATTCTTAGAAATAAAATTACTTACCTCAGTTCCATATACTTTTTAAAAGGAAAAAATAAAAGATAGAACTTTGTATTTCTACTATCATGAGTCTCCTTCCTAAATTCATTCCCTGTAGCTCCTGTGTGATCTCTCCTGCTTTGGGTAGCCCTTCTACTTATTATGGAGTTTGTGGATTTTATCTGTCTCCTAATTCTATGGAAATATATATATACATATATATATATATGTATATATATATACTGTTATCATTATTTCACAGAACTGAATATTATGATTTATAAGTTTTGTAAATTTTATATGTGATAAATGGTATCTGCTATTGATTTCATTTGAATATTTTAATAATTAGTGACATTTTCTAATATATTTAATAACTATTTTTACTTCAGATTTAGTAAATTAGCTAGTTCTTTTTTTTTTTAACTTTTTAAATGTTTTATTTACTTCTGAGAGAGAGAGAAAGACAGCGTGAGCAGGGGAGGGTCAGAGAGAGAGGGAGACACAGAATCCGAAGACAGGCTCCAGGCTCTGAGCTAGCTGTCAGCACAGAGCCTGACGCGGGGCTTGAACCCAAGAACCAAGATCATGACCTGAGTGAAGCCTGACGCTTAACCGACTGAGCTACCCAAGCGCTCCTAAATTAGCTAGTTCTATCTTTAGTTCACATTTCTATGAAGTATTAGCATTTTCTTTTTTGTTTTCCAACAGCATGCTCTATATAAGGTTATTTATGAATCTTTAAAAATTTCTTATCCCTCTTTTAAACTTTATTTGGAAATGGTTTGAAAATATTTTTATTTACAGTACCTCCATTTTTTGCAGAAATAACGTATTCAAACAAACAAGTAGATTCATTCACTCATGTGTTCATTCATTCAAAATGTATCAAATGCCTACACACACCAAGTATTTTTCTAAGCACTAATGACACAGAGGGGAATAAGTTTCAGTCCTCATGGCACTGATGTTTCAAGAGGGAAAAAAAAAACAATGCAGGGAAGGGGCTAGAGACAGATAGGTGAAATAGGGTTTGTTTTGGTTTTAGACAGGATAGGAGAAATTAAAAAATGCCCATCTATTGATTAAAGGCCACCTTGAAGTTTAAGGGAGTTACCTAATACAAACAACTTTTCCTATGACCAAAGTTATTTTCATGATCCAAAAGAAATGTTTTAGTATATTTAGTCTTTAGGTATCTTGGTGAATCTTGGTGAAATCTTTGAAATCATTCTGCCTTAATTCTATTTTACCTTTTATAAATAGTTTGCCTAAACAGCTTTCAGAAAATTTTTTCAATGCTCTCCTAAAATACCAAAAAGCAACCATATCTTTCCCTAAATTTCAACCTTGATTCAAAAGATACAAGAAACCACTTGATAAGGACAAAAATAAATATAGAGATGTGGTGACAAAACCAAAGTAGTCTGCAAATAACTGAAAAATGTACACAGGAACTATTATCAGAAGTGGAAGCAAAATTGACCACAAATACAGAGACAATAAAATGAATAACTAACTCCTAGCATGTATTGCCGTTTTTTAATATCAAGCACAAGACAGAAGATTTCAGCTCTTCCAAAGAAATGCTTCCACTCTCACCGCCCCTACCCACACCTATCAAAAGATGTGAGGACACAACAGTGATGCCGATTCTGCTATGTAGTTTCCTAACACCTTCTTATCAGAAATTGAGTCTAAGGAGGTATCTGGTCCCATTTTCTGTTGCAGAGATATACAATGTCCTGGTTAAGACCTTTGGTTTCAGAAATAGAAGAATTGGAATTGAATCCCTTAGTGAAACTTTTATTAAGAATATAACTTCTGCAAGTTACTTAAACGTTCTGTACCTCAGTTTCGTTATATTAAAAAAAAAGGAAGAAGAGTACTTTTTTCATAGAACTGTCATGATGATTAAATAAGCAAATCCTCACAAAACACTTAGACTAGTAATACCCTGCATGTAATTTGTACTCTATTATTATCTAGGAATCTCACTAATATTAACTATCATATCACTGTTTTGCAGATAAATTTCATGTGGAAAGCATAAGGAATGATTGATTTGACCACTGCCTGAAAAATTTGTAAAATACTTCACTGATTATTTATTTTTTTACCATTTTAACCATTTTAGTTTATAATTTGGTTGCATGTAGTACATTTGCAATGTTGTGTGTTGTGCAGCCATCACCAATATGTAGTTCTAGAATATTTTCAGCACCCTAAAAGGATATCCCATACTCATTAAGTAGTTACTCAACATTTCCCCCTGGCAATCACTATTTTGCTTTTTATCTCTATGGATTTCCCTATTCTGAATATGGAATTATATAATGTCCTTAGTGTATGTTTTCATAGTTCACTCATATTGTAGCATGTTTCTGTACTTCATTCCTTCTCATGGCTGAATGCTATTCCATTATGTAGATATAAAACATCCTGTTTCCCATTCGTGAATTGATGGATGTTGAGTTATTTCTACCTTCTAACAACTGTGAACAGTGCTACTATGGACATTTATGTACAAGTTCTTGTATCTGTTTTCAATTAGTTTGGGTATATACTTACAAGTAGAATTCCTGGGTCTTACAGTAATTCTACATTTAATTTAGCGAGGATCACCAAACTATTTCCCACAGTAGTTAGAACACTTTACATTCCCACTAGGAGTAAAGAATGTTCCATTTCCCTCACTTTCTCATCAATAATGTTATTTTCCTTCTTTTAAATTTATTATAACCATTCTCTTAAATGTAAAGAGGTACCTCATTATGGTTTCCATTTTCATTTCCATAATGACTGATGTGGTTGGGTATCTTTTCATATGCTTGTTGGCCATTTGTTTATCTTCTTCAGAGAAATGTCTGTTCAAATACTTTATAGCCAATTTTTAACTGGGTTGTTTCTCTTGTTGAGTTGTAAGAGTTCTTTATGTATTATGGATAGCAGACTCTTCCAGATGCATGACTTATAAATGTTTTCTCCCATTCAGTGGCTGTTTTTTATTGTTGTTGTTGTTATTCATATTGTTGTTGTTGTTTTTACTTTCTGGATGATATTCTTCGAGGCACAAAAGTTTTCAATTTTGATGATGTCTAATATATATATTTTTTATTTTTTTGTATCATATCTAAGAATTCATTGTGGAATCCATGGTCATGAA
The DNA here is from genome assembly GCF_008692635.1 of Crocuta crocuta. Classification (NCBI taxonomy): domain Eukaryota; kingdom Metazoa; phylum Chordata; class Mammalia; order Carnivora; family Hyaenidae; genus Crocuta; species Crocuta crocuta. The sequence continues at coordinate 974,798 of NW_027532196.1, forward strand.
GATTTACCCTTATGTTTTTTGTATGTTTCACTTTATATTTATGGATACCCAATTGTCCCTGTACTATTTGTTGAAGAGAATATTCTTTCCCCATTCAATGATCTTGGTTTGAAATGGCCACTGTAGAACAATGGGCAATAGAATCTTTGTCAAAAATCAATTGACCATAGATGTATGTGCTTATTTCTGGATTCTCAATTTTATCCCACTGATGTATAGATCTATCCTTTTGACAGCAACTCTCTGTTTTGACTACTGTAGCTTTGTAGTGAGTTTTAAAATTAGAAAATCTAAGTCCTCCACTTTGATCCTCTTTTCTAAGATTATTTGGCTATTTGGTCAAATCAGTCTATTTTTTTTTTAATAGTTTATTGTCAACTAAACTTATATGTTATATGGTTTCCATATAACACCCAGTGCTCATCCCAACAAGTGCCCTCCTCCATGTCCATCACCCCCCTTCCCCTCTCCCCCACCCCCATCAGCCCTCAGTTTGTTCTCAGCATTCAAAAGTCTCTTATGGTTTGCCTCCCTCCCTCTCCACAACTATTTTTCCCTTTCTCCTCCCCCATGGTCCTCTGTTAAGTTCCTCCTAATCCACCTATACATGCAAACATATGGTATCTGTCCTCTGCCTGATTTATTTCGCTCAGCATAACCTGGCTGGCTCAGTAGGTAAATGTCCAAGTTCGGCTCAGGTCATGCTCTCACAGATCGTGGGTTTGAGCTCTGCATTGGGGTCTGCGCTGACAGCTCAGAGTCTGAAACCTGCTTCAGATTCTGTGTCTCCCTCTCTCATACTTTGTCCCTCTCCCACTTGTTCTCTCTCTCTCTCTCTTTCTCTGTCTCTCTCTCTCAAAAATAAATAAATAAACATTAAAAATAATTTAAAAAGTTAATTCTTAATGAAAAATATAATTGGATTTTTAGGTGAAGCATAAGATCCTAGTTGCTAGTAACTTAGTGTGGATTTTAATATAAAATACTTATCAGTCACATCTAGAAATTTTAAACAGAATGTGTTTTTTGAGTTTTCAGCAATTTTTAAGAAGATATGACAGAACAGAAGAAATTGAAGGACAAGACATTTTATTTTATTTTTTTAAAACATTTTTTAAATTTATTTTTAGGAGATAGAGAGAGAGACAGCGTGAGCAAGGGAGGGTCAGAGAGAGAGGGAGATACAGACTCTGAAACAGGCTCCAGTCTCTGCGCTGGCAGTCAGCACAGAGCCCGACGCGGGGCTCGAACCCACGAACCGCGAGATCACGACCTAAGCGAAAGTCGGACGCTTAACCGACTAAGCCACCCAGGCGCCCCGAAGGACAAGACATTTTAAACAATAACAATAATTAGTAGTAGTAGTAGTAGTATTTAAAATCAATAATATTAGGGGTGCTGGGTGGCTCAGTTGGTTAAGTGTCCAACTTCAGCTCAAGTCATGATCTCACAGTTTGTGAGTTTGAGCCCTGCATCAGGCTCTGTACTGACAGCTCAAAGCCTGGAGCCTGCTTCAGATTCTGTGTCTCCCCCTCTCTCTGCCCCTCCACTGCTCACACTGTCTATCTCTGTCTCTCAATAATAAATAAATGTTATTTTTTTAAATCAGTAATATTAGATTTTTTTGAAATCACTTACACATACAGTGCCTGATATTTTTTCGCAAAAGTTCTATGAAGTAGCACAACTATGAGTAGTCTCAATATGCAAATGGAGAAACTAAGACCCTGAGAGGTTAGGCAATAAGCCCAAGTTTGTGCAGCAAATAAATGCTAAAATCAAAACAAAACACCAAGTCCTCTCATTTCCAGGTCGGTTACTTCAGCTTGGCAAGTTAACACCAGCCTTGGATACAATTTGGCCTTATTTAAAATTTTACTTAGTTTGGGAAAAAAAATCTATTTTATAAGTAATAAGAGCTTTTATAATTGCTTCTGCAAATCGCTTGCTTCTGCCATGTTCTTGCAGAAATAAAAGTAAAATCAGATGCCAAAGATTTTAGCTCTCCTGAGAATTATTTGTAGTGTGGATTTAACTTTTTCAGGTTGATTCCTTTTACACTCTAAGCTATGCTATGGTTATTCTCCACATACTGTTATGTTCTCAATTTCTTATTCCTCTTCCTTGCGTAAAGTTTTTTCTTTGACATTTAAATTATTATTAACTGGTAAAATGTTTTCATTACCCAGTTAAGCAACACAGATTTTTCTGCACAATCTGTCATGAAAAACCCATGCAAACCAAAACATGCCTCAGGGAAGTGCCCTGAACCACCTCTTATGTATCCATCCACTAGTCCCATTAAAGTATCACAGCAATATTATTACGTATTAGAGGATGCAATTTGGAGAAGTATTATACTTACTGCCCTTTGGAGAACGTATTCAATGCCAAGGAAATATAAATACGGTGCATTCTGTAGGTCAGTAGGCTGTCTCTAAAACTCCAAAGACTAGTGAAAAGGACCCCTCAGCCCATGTTCTTTGAAAGCAGTGAGTGAAATGGTCTGTTACAAATATGCAGGAAAGAAAAAAATGTAGTCATTTTCATAAGAAGACATAAAAGTTTTCCGTGAGAGTTTGAACCACTGTGGATTAATACAGACTGAATTTGATTTCAATGATTCTCAAGTGCAGCTATGCTGCGTCTTTAATTCTCCTATTTGGAAAAGTGACAGTCTTGGTAACTGAATATTAATTTTCACCAAAAAAAGGATTCCAAACTCCCCTTCAAAGAAGGAGTTAAGCTTATTAATTCATTCCTTAACAAGAGGACAAAGTGCACGACTTGCTATATATACGGAACAAGGACTCCTAGGGGCCAAGAAGATTTAATCAAGGGATGAAGAGGAAGAAAGAGTGAATGAGCCAGAAGGCAGAAGAATGTGAGGAGGTGACCCAACTTTTCAGAAGAGGAAAAACAAAAAACAAACAAAACTAAACAAGAAACCTTCCCAGAACTCAGGCAGAGTGAAGCAAGGCAATCAGAAGGGCAAATACCTCTTGAGATATGGCAAAAACATTGATTTTTCCCTTATAATGCCATTTTAATTTCTGGTAAAATTCCAAAGCAAAGGTTTATATTTCATGATATTGTCAACTTTGCGAAAGACTACTTGTGCTACTCATGACTTACATGGCCGTAGGGACAATATTGATTTTTTTCCCCCTCATAAATCTGAAAATGCTCTTTGCCTTCCCAGTAGACCCCTAATATTTATTGGTGTCTATCCTAAAACAACAGTTCAAGGTTGGAGCTATGAAAACATTTGAGGCTCTAATTTACCATAAAGAAAGTCTACTAAAGATTACAGATAATACACAGCACTCAAAGTTTGCCCAAGAAATATTAGAAACACCTCTGCTTAAATGCACGCACTTTATTTTTCCTAATATATGTTGCTACATAGGAGAGTTACAAAGTAATGCATGACACATTCCCCTCCAACATATCTACAGAACTTCATATCTTTTTAAAGTATCATTTGACTTATAAATATTCCCTTTCTGTTACTTTACATTCTTAAACATTATTAAAGAACTCAGAGTCTTTTTGTTTGTTATATATATGTATGTGTCTGTGTGTGTACATGTAATGTGTGTATATATATATGTATTTACCAAATATTTATTCTAATATATATTTACCATATTGTAAATTAACTGAAATTAATTTATTTAATAAATTAATCATTTATTAATTTATTAATTAATTAACTTATTAAATAATTTATTGATTATTTAAATTAATTTAATTAATTTAAAAATAATTATGAATGCAGATTAATATAGATAGCATGTGCATTATGACAAATAACCTTCTTTTCTTTTCTTTTTTAAAAATGTTTATTTATTTCTGAGACAGAGAGAGACAGAGCTTGAGGTGGGGAGGGGCAGAGAGAGATGGAGACACAGAATCCGAAGACAGCCTCCAGGCTCTGATCTAGCTGTCAGCACATAGCCAATGCAGGGCTCGAACCCACAAACCGTGAGATCATGACCTGAGCCGAAGTCGGACACTTAGCTGACTGAGCCACCCAGGCGCCCCAATAACCTTATTTTCAAAACCAAAATACCTAGTGAGAAAATGGTGTTATTTTAAAATTTTCCAAATATTTTTAATGTCTGGTTTAAAAAGAAGACAGTTGGATTTTCATTTCTTCATCTTAATTTAGTAGGAAATATCATCTGTCATGTAGCCTCTAGAAACACACCATGCTTGTGAGAGAATGACAATGAAAAACATCTTAGTATTATCATGTAAATCATGTTTACCTCATAGACCCTCTGAAAGGGTCTTGGGAACCCCTCCCCCAGACATTCCCACATCACACTTTAAAAATGATTGCTTTAGAATATCAGAAAATCATACAGGAATTAGGGATAACAATACACTCCTAGTAAATAACCATGGCACTGTCCTGTTTAGGTTTTCACATCAATTTCTTCTAAAGAAATTTCACAGCAGTACAGTTATTTTTTCTTTTGAGGTCATTTAGACAGAGATACAGTATCAGACCCTTATGGGCCACTGGAAATGTTGATAGATTACTTATTTATTTATTATTATTTTTTTTTACAAAAATGTTGATAGATTTTCTAAGAGATAGTGAATCATGCCTGAAAAAGTAGATTTAGGGACTTAAGTAATTTTTCCTTAGATTTAATTATCTCTACAATAATGACAAACCCAAATTTGTTGCATAATCCCTGGGCCTAAATGGACTCAGGAAAGCCATTTTTCCTCCCAGGGAGGTCAACAAAGATCTTCTATCTTTAAAATGCTCTTTTTCAATGTTATCTTTGTATTGTTAAATTTGACTTGTGATAAATAGAGATGGTCACAGACAGTTTTCCATTACTCTTGCTGGATTCAAATAAGACCTATGAGGTGATAAATAGAAAATAGCTCCTGAAACTACAAAAGACAGTATCTTTTTTTTTTTTTAACTAGGTCTCATGCCCAGTGCAAAACCTAAGATGGGGCTTGATCTCATGGCCTTGGAATCAAGACCTGAGCTGAGATCAAGAGTCAGACACTTAACCAGCTGAGCCACCCAGGAAGGTACCCCAAAAGACAAGACTTTTGATGTACAATTAATGTGTGTTTGCCTTTGTAAAATGTTTTGGGAGATACACACCTAATTATTTTAGTAGTTATCCTATGATATATACGTGCATGCATACTTAATTTAAAAATGTTTTAAGGTAATCCAAATTTTCTTGCTAAATAATTAAAAATACCTTTTTAAAAAACATTTTAATTCTGATTATCTCTCTTTAGCTTACATGAAACTTTTGTCCAGCATTTGTTTTATTTTTCTGAACCCTACAAACAGATGCTATTAATGATTTATACAGTCAATATTTTGTTACTTACACTTACATCCATATTTAGTAATTTATTTTCTCATCATTTCTTCTTATACTTCTGGCTTCCCTTCTAGGACTGTCTTTCTTCCTAGATCAGCTGGTGATAAGTACGCTCAGCTTTAATATCTTTATTGAGCTCTAATTCTTGATAGACAGTTTCGCTCGGTTTATAAGTATAGTTTGGTATTGTTCACAGCCCTCTAAATCTTTATCTAATATTTTCTGTCTGTCATTGATGCTATGAGAGACACTTGCCAGTCTAATGGTTATTGTTCATGTAGGTACTTTGTCCTTTTGCTATGGCTGCTTTCAGGGTTTTATTCTTGTCTTTGGAGTTCTACAGATGGCTTCAATGTATCTTAAGAGTGGTTTTCTTTTTATTCATCCTGCTTGGGATTTTTTTGTGGTCCTGAATTTAAGGACATATGCTCTTCATCAGTTCTGAAAATTCTCAGCCATTATATTTTTGAATATCAGTGTCCTCCATTTTCCTTATTCTCTCCTTCTGGAATTCCAGTTAGACCTATGTTAGACCAGTTCACTATACCCTCCACATCTCTTAATCTGGCTTTATTATTTTCCTCTTTTTGCTGCAATTCTTCAGCTCTTCCATTTAATTGTTTAGCTCATGTAGTGATTTTTAAAATTTATTTTATTTTTTTCTTTTATTTTAATTCCAATATAGCTAAAAAATATTGTAAAATAAACTATAGGTGTATGATAATTCTGTATACTACTCAGTGCTCATCAAGATAAGTGTACTCTTAATCCTCTTCACCTAGTTCACCCCTTCCCCCATCTATCACCCCTCTGGTAACCATCTGTTCTCTATACTTAAGAGTCTGTGTTTTTTGGTTTGTCTCTTTGTTTCCCTTTGTTCATTTGTTCTGTTTCTTAAATTCCACATAGGAGTGAAATCATATGGTATTTGTCTTTCTTTCATTCTTCGTTATGGCTAAACATTTTAATTGCTAAAATTCTGAGGAATTCTAAAGTTGTTCTCTTAAAAAACTATACAATCATTTGTGATTCTCTCTCATCCCTTAATAACATTTTAATTCTCTTTTGTTTAGTAAGTATAATATGCATACTCATTTACATTCCTACTCGACGATTCCAATATTATGATTCTATCTGTGGTGCTTTTGTTGATCCTAAACTATGGTGATATTCTGTATATTTAGTGATTCTGCATATTGAACTTGTGACCATTTTATCTTTATCCATAAAATTATTAGGAATTTGTATTGAGAGTATGTATATCCAATGAGGATTTTCACTTGCTTCTATATAAGTCATCAAGTAATTTAAATATTTAACTCAGGCATTTTCAGCTAAATATGTAAATATGTGCTGCCAGTCCATAAAATGGTCAGCTTGTGGTTACAAATACTCCCCCATTTTCATTAGCCTTGGGTCCTGTACCTTGGTTCTTCCCTGTCCCCAGCAGAAGTCAGAAATTGTCCAGTTTATAGGGGACCAATAGAGCACAAGAGGGGCACCTGGGCAGCTCAGTCAGTGAATTGACCCACTCCATTTTGGTTAAGGTCACAATTTCTTGGTTCCTGAGTTTGAGCCCCACATTGTATCAGGCTCTGTGCTGATGGTGTGGAGACTGCTTGGGATTCTCTCTCTGCTATGCCCCTCCCCTGCTCATGCACATGTGCATGCTCTCTCTCTATGTAAAATAAACTTTTAAAGAGAGAGACAGAGAGAGAGAAAGAGAGAGAGAAGAGCACCAGATTTCTATTCTCACTCAGCCCTTCAACCCTGGAGGATGTCTTCATTTTCAAGTCATCTCAGACATATATTTTAAATGGATATTAAATAGGCTAGATAAAATATTAGGTGCTTTAAATGAGTGATATTTTTTCAGGGTATTGTCTGTCATATCATCATAAATGGATGCTCCTTGGCTTAAAGTATATACTGTAGCATACTTATGTGGAAAATCATCTACTAAGACATGTATCTTTGCTTTAATTTATAACATTCTATAATAGTCATGTTATTTGCTAGCACATAACAGTTCAAATTTTTAAATGTTTATTTATTTTTGAGAGACAGAGAGACAGAATGTGAGCAGGGAGGAGCAGGGAGAGAGGGAGAGCAAAGCCGAAACCAAAGCAGGTTCCAGGATCGAGCTGTCAGCACAGAGCCCAATGGAAGGCTCGAACTCATGAACTGCGAACCGAAGTCGATGCTCAACTGACTGAGCCACCAAGGAGTCCCAACATAATAGTTCAAACTCATACCATTTGTCTAACTTATCAAGTAGTCTTGTACTACTTATTTTAAACTATATGAAGGCTAGAACCACTGTATGGTAGTAAATCCAATTAAATGTTATTTACCATTTTTGTTTAAAAATCCTAAGACTTAAAATAAATATAACTTTACAGAATGCAAACTATTGCATTGGCCAGACTCTTTGCAGAACTTAGCATCGACTCTTAAATGATTCTGAAAATATCTGGAACTCATCTCTGGCTGCTACTGACACAAACATTAACATTGAAACAGTTTCTCATGTTTTGTAAGGTTTTCTGAGGAAATCTGGCTGTAGCCATCAGACAAAACAGACATTAAAGAGAGGCCTGGGTGTTCAATCTTAAATCTTTAGCTATTGCATATGCCATATGAGGTTACATAGTTCAGAATATCAGAAAAATAAAGTAACTAATAATTCGACTAGGAAGCATGTAAGCCAACTTTTTAAAAAAGTACTTTCTGAGGCACCTGGGTGGCACAGTCAGTAGAGCATCCAACTTTGGTTCAGGTCATAATCTCACAGTTCCTGAGTTCAAGCCCCATGTCAGGCTCTGTGCTGATAGCATGATAGCACAGAGCCTGAAGCCTGTTTCTAGTTCTGTGTCTCCTTCTGTCTCTACCCCTCCGCTGCTCAAGCTCTATATCTCTAAGATAAACTTTTTAAAAGTACTTTCCAAAAACTAATGTTTAAATTATAAGGACTTTGGCTTAATTCATTTGCTCACAGTTCTACTCATAAATTAACACTAAAAACAAGATAAATTCCTACATCTGTAAATGATTAGAATTATACGAATACATCATAAACAATTTTAAATTATCAGAATATTTGACTTTCTTTCCATCCAAAGAAAACAACAGCAACAACAATAGCAACAAAAACCTAAACAGACAGACATACAAATTTAGTACTAACTTTTGGGACATAGGAATTGACAATTTTAAATAAGTGGGTCATAATTTTGTCTCTGGCTCTACTTTAACATAGATATAAGTGGAAACAGAATTTTCCACTGGAAACAGTGGAAACAGTTTCCAGTGGAAACAGACAGTGAGTTAAGCATCTTCTATTTTTGAAATTCATAGGCTATAAAAGGATTACAGAAGAGCCTCTAAATCCCCTCCAGTAGGATTTAAATAGTCACCAATATGAAGTAGCAGGGGGGAAGTAATCATAATATCCTAGCCCTTAATGAGACTAAAGAGTCCTTCCACACAGGCCAGGAGCTGCTAAAAGCAGCCCTTTCCCCATCAGGTGAGATATCAGAATCTCCTTTGTTATGAAAGTAACCTCCTTATAGATCTACCTGGGATCAAAAATCTTCCTGTGGTCAAATGACATATCATACTTGAAATTCCTCTGAAAATTATGATTAGTCACTTGGTATGGTGAGCAGGCAATAGCAAAAGAAACTAAAGAAGTAAGTAAATGAGATTTGGGGAGTGATACAGTAATAACATCTTTCCTAGACACGTGTAAAATTTAAACAGTTCTCAGAGACTTGTGTCTGTACCACTTCCTCTCCAAAGCACAAAAAAACCTACCTGGAAGAACTGTCTTAATTAGATTTTTAATGGAAGTTTATTGGTAGAAGTATCTCTTGATACCCTGCATATTTTTAAGCCTGATGATAAGGCATAAGAATTCACAAGAGGGAAAATCATATTGTTAGTAGATTATATATTAGAATACACAAAAAACTAGTCACTTGAAGTCATACAAAAGAGATTTAAAGAAAAGATACTCCAATTTTTAAAATTAAAAATAAGACTATTCGTGCTGAGGTTTCTTTTTTTAATCTCTAGTAAAATGATTAGCAAAGTGAATTTACGGAAAAATTACCAAACAAATTAGATGTGTGATCTGTCCAAGCAGTTCGGGGATAAGATGAGACCCCATCACTGGGGTCTGTAATGTAGTGATCAAGGGGTTTGGACTCTGGAGGCAAAATGCCTGGTTTTGAGTCCCTGCTTTACCACTTAGGAGATGTGAACCCTATTGTTGCTTAATCTCTATGACTCAGTGGGTCAAATGGGGAAAATACTACTACCTAAATGATAGTGCTGTTTTAAGGATTAAGTTAGTATGTTTTATGAAGTGCTTTGGGCAGTATCTGGCCCATAGTCAGCTCAAGTAAGCATTTTACCATTTCCATTATGGCAGAGAGAAAAGGAAACCAGATTAAATGCTAACAAACTTGAGTCTTGGTCTCAATATTGCTGCTTGCTCAGATAAAAAGCTTAAAAGCAATTCAGTTTCACCTGTGACACTAGCCACTTCACTCACTACCCTCCCAGGAGTCGGGATCAAGTGATTTCATGTGTACAAGGTACACTGAAAAGCATCAAATGTAACCTTTGAGTTCTCTAGGAGAAAAGCACTGAATTTCAAGGTACTGTATCATATGAATTCTTATTCTGATATTTCAAAAAATATAAAACACTGAGGTCATATGTGTGTACCTTCATATTTAATGGCATCCCATTTAGTGGTACTTTTGGCACTGAAGAGCATGCCTTAAAACTCACTGCCATTTTAGTCAATAATGTAAGGAGAATTATACACCCATCTATTAATATGCATCAACTAGCTTGTCTCATCTTTAGGTATCACCAGTAATGAAGAAATTTGAATTCCCTCTTATTTTAATAATTTAATTTTATCAATTGTGATATCATTTGTTCTTATTACATTTCAAGGAAGAAAGGTAAAATGATTAGGGTCACTCAAGTAAGGAACATAACAGTAACAGCTAACCTTACTCACTCTATTGGTGTCCACCCAGATCTACTCAGCACTTGAACTAGTTTACATGCTGCAGTGTCTGACCAGGAGCATCTGCATCCCTCCTGAGGGGTCTATCTTGGGGGCAGACCAAAGGTGCTAGGAGTTAATAGGCCTAGGAAGCAGATCTCAGCTAAGAAAAACTGTGGGTGGAGAATAGGTATATCTCATCCCTAGGGTGGGGAAACTCTGAAGGGTGTGCCACAGTTTCCCCAGATGTCAGCAGCAGGACTGAACTCGTTTCTCCCATGGTAACCTGCTTGGTAGCACACTTGCTGGAGGAACCAGCAAGTTCCTCCCCTTCTCTGTCTCACTTTCCACTTCCTTGCCAGCACTTTCTTGGATCATGTCTCAATCCACCTATCTCAGTATTCTGAAGAAACCCAAATAAGTTTTATTATTTATATAACATATAAGAATAATACATTCTCTATAACATTTATAGAAAAGCAACTATGTACAAGCATACTAAGGGCTTTATATTCTGGCCTGCCTCCTACCTCAATGCATACATGCCTTTTCAGCGTCCTCAGCCAACCTCTCTTTTGCCTGACTTCTAAATGTTGGTACAGCATGGGACTTATCTGGGATGACTTCCCTTTTCTGTTTCCATTCTCTGCCTAGATGGTCTCACCCATCCCAGTGTTCATATATCAATGAATCTCTAAAATTTATATCTTCAGCCCTGACTGATCCCCAAGGCTCCAGATTCATATCTTCAGGTGCTGTTTAACAGTGTTACCTCAATGTTAATAAGGCCAAAACAGAATTCCTGATGTCCCTTCCAAAACCTACTTCTCCTCCATCCTGCCCATCTCAGGAAATAGTGTCTTCATCCATCACTTGTTCAAGTTAAGAACCTGGGATTTGTTCTGGATTCTTCCCATCCTTTCACTCCCCATATCTAATCCATTAACAAGTGGTGATGACTTTACCTCTGAAACATACTCTAAAAAATTATTTGTCCCCACATCTAGAACTACCACATCATCTAAGCACATTTCTCCTATGGGGTATTGCAGTTGTCTCCCACCAAGTCTTCCTTCTGCATGACATTCTCCAGAGAATATCTCCAAAAGACACATTTTAAAAAATATTAAGTAAGCTATAGTGTTCCCTTTGCTATAACTTCCAATGGCTCCCAACAATACTTATCTCTTTATAAAGAACTATAAAACTATCTAACCTAATATAATACCCAATCACTATTTTATCATATTGGTTACCACTGCTTTTTTCATGCTTATTTCCTTCATATAGTTTATTTTCTTCTGAGTAGAAGTCAATAATGGGAATTTTGTCTTATGGGGCACCCCTAGCATCTAGAACATCAACTGATATATAGCGGGCCTGAAATATATTCTGTTGAATGATATAAATGGTGGGAGCTATCATCATCCCCATTTTGAAGGTGGTGAAACTAAATCTTCAGGTAGTTACACAACTTGCTCAGAACAATAGAGTCAGAGACTGATACATAAATCAAATCAGTCTAATGGAGAGCTCATACTTTTCACCATGACACCAAATTTTCTCTACTTCTGAATGGTAAGGGAATATGAAATTGAAAAAAAAAAACACAAAAAATCTTAGTCCAAGAACTTAGTGCATCCATTTTTATAGAATGCCTGTTTTTAAAAGACTTAGCATGTGTGAATTATTCTGAGACCTATAAAACATCCATGGTTCCTAAGAAATAAATCTTAATTTTTATGCTATGTGGGTATAGAAAAAAGAAAGCAAAGGAAAGCTATTTTAGTTCTCATCCTCTACACAAGTCTAGTAAGAGATAGCTAACAGTTTAGACAACAGGATACAATTTCAGACAATTTCTCATAGGAAAACTAAAAGGCTCCAGATCACAATACAACATAATTCATTTTGCATGGAAACCATTAGAAGAATAGCCATGTTCAGTAATGTTGCCTTTATGAGAATTAACACATATGTATATAATTTGGAATCAGACTCACAATGGCCTACACACTAAGGGATATGAATATATATATATAATGAAATACATATATATATTATGAAATATTATATATATATATAATAAANGTGACTGACAATGGCACAAAATCACATTAATAGTCAATGTTTTATCTCTTCTGCCCTCTTTCCTATTTCCTAGCCCCTTAATTTCTAAAGAATAGAGCTGTAAAACATCATAACACATATACATTTATATATATGGTCTTTTGTGCTTCCATACAAATTTTAGGATTTTTTGTTCTTGTTCTCTGAAAAAATGCTACTCTATTTTGACAGGGATTGCATTTAATCCATTGACTGCTTTGGGTAGTATAGGCATTTTAACAATATTTCTTCTTCCAATCCATGAGCATTGAATGTCTTTCCATTTACTTGTGTCGTCTTCAATTTCTTTCATCTATGTTTTATAGTTTTTGGGGTACAGGTCTTTCACCTCACTGATTAAGTTTATTCCTAGATATCTTATTATTTGTAGTGCAATTGTAAATGGGATTGTTTTCTTAATTTCTCTTTGTACTGCTTCACTATTAGTAATGTATAGAATTGTTGAACCACTAACTATATTATACATCTGGAACTCATATAACACTGTATATTAACTATACTGGAATTTAAATTAAAAGTGTGTGTGTGTGTGTGTGTGTGTGTGTATGTGTACATAAATGTATGTATATACACACACATATCAGAACAAAGCTAATGTATGTAAGTCATGCTCCTATAGAAGAAACTGAGGCCCAACTAATGAGTGCCAGTGCAGGCATTGGAACCCAGGACCTCTGATCTCAGTTCAACAGTCTTTCCTTTTTATCACACAGTCACCACACAAAGAAGGTAGCATACAAGTGCATTTTTTGCATGTCATTTTCCTTGTTATACTTTGCTCTGGATGTCCATGGCAAGAAGAATGTCAAAAATTTTGAGTATAATGTCACTTTAAAAAGTATGAAATGCTGAGAATTAAAAGGGAGGTGTTTGGGTTATGATTCTAACCTACAAGGTGGTCATATGAGGCAGCGCTCCCACCAACTATCTCTGGTGGCCACTGTCAGAGACCAAAGTTAAACTAATAGAAGCTGACAAGTCATTTCCTATGATCTTATTAATAAGATTTGATCTGATATAAAATTTATCTATATTTTCTCTGCAGAAGATAAAGTCAGATATTGTCATTCAAAAAAATGGCTATGCAGAAAGTACTAGTCAGAGGGACATAAAAAGATCCGGCATCAGCAAACTAACTTGATTCAGATGCATGAGGATAGTGAGCTCTACAAGTCTGATTGACAGGAACACCAGGAAGAATGACAAAGGAGGTGACAAGGCATAATGTTTCCTATGTGTAACTTCTGCATGGGTGACTCATATACCTGTCAAGAAATTATATATCATTTATATACTGTAGCTATTTCTATCACTTTTGCTCTAAGGAAGTAGAGAGTTTAGGTTAAGGATTATATGTATATAATGCACAACTTCATTTCCAATTTACTCATGAGCTTGTTATATAATTTTTAAAAAGAATTTCATTAATTTTTATGTTTCACTAGGTTTGGGGACCAATATGGCTTCTTAAGCAGCAACTAGATTCTACTTCAGATGACAAAAAATATTTAAGACTAATCAGAAGATACAGGGCTTGATATCGGCTATACCGGATATATTTCTCTCTCTTTCTCTCTCTTCTCTCTTTTTTTAAAATTTATTTTTGAGAGAGAGATGCCAGCGAGCAGGGGAGAGGCAGAGAGAGAGACAGAGAATCCCAAGCAGACCCCGTACTGTTAGCACAGAGTCTGATGTGGGCTTGAACTCATGAACCATGAGATCATAATCTGAGCTGAAATCAAGAGTCAGATGCTTAAACGACTGAGTCAGCCAGTCACCCAAAGATGTATTTCAATAAAAGAGCAAATATGAAACTGATTGTAAATTTATGTTCAACAAACATAAGTTTGTTCAACAAGCATCAATTTATGTTCACTGAATACCTTCTTTGTGAAAAGCACAGGAAGATCCAGTGATAAAGTACTACCCACAAATTGTATAATCTGCTTATGATGATGAAGTTTAATATAGGGAAAGAGATGAAGGCCTTAAGTGAATTATTATAGACAATGCATTAAGTACTGAGGAAGAAGCAGTTAATTTTAATTAGAGGTGAAAGTAAGGGAAACTTCATAAAAGAGATGGCATCTATTTTGGGACTAAAGGACAAAGGAGAGTTTGAACAGGTGTGGGTGGGGAAAGTACAGAGAGAAAGTCAAATGTGTTGAGTGCTTTTGTGCCATATGCTATACAAGAAGCCTAACCTAGATGATGTGAATTAATCCTCCAATAATACTACTGTCACAGATTCCATTATTGTTCCCAATTATTCACTCTCTCCCTTTTTTCTATATCTTTTGCCCTATGCAATTCCTTCTACTAGGGGTGGATGATATTTCCCTACTCAGTGATGTAACATTCCATAGGGCAAACTGGTACAAAGACTTGAATTGTACTTGTACAGTTAGACAGCTGGACTTTTTACCATCCCCATGAGAAAAACAATCCTTGTATCTCACTGATCCTTCTAAGAATGTGAGACCTTAAACTGAGCCCAGCACCTGGAGCTGAGACCAGTCAATCCATAAATGCAAGAGAAACAAACATTTATTTTATGCCACTGAGTTTTTGTGGTTGTTGGTTGCATTACTGTGCCAATAACTGATTGATATACCTGTACAAAGTTAGGAACTAAGCCCTAGAGAGAAGAAGTAATTTGCCAAAGATTACCTCTACCTAGGTAACCTAATAAGAGAAAGAACCCAGTTTAGAATCCTGATGTGTCAGGGACCTAAGTTTACATTCTTTCTATCACTTAATAATAAGGGAGAATTAGAGAGGAGGATATTGCAAAATTAAGGAAATAGAGGTGAAGAAAAAGCCCACCTTGGTTGAAACTATCTAAAATGGTTTAATGATTCATGGAGTTAGGAAGATACATTTGGTCTAAACTTAGGAGAGTTTTGAATGTCAGGCTTAAAACTTTCAACTCCATTTTAAAAATATGAAAACCCACAAAATGTTTTGAATATAGAAGCAACCTATAGGCAATTCAGGTAGCCCCATTAAATACAAATACTTAGTGAGATCACTCACAGGCTTTTGAAGTAATGTAGGCAGCAACACAATAGACACTAAATAATTATTTCTCATGTTAGGCCAAGATTAACTGTACTTGCCCCAATAGACACTCCTTATAGAATTGAAGATATACTTCTATTTAAAACACATCTTCTAGATTGATCTAAATGTAAATATACTCCATGAGTTTTAACTTTCAATTTATTTCAACATATCTTTCATCTAATATTTATCAATTCATTATGTGTGTACGCAGATGCATCCAGCAATTTGTAAATGTGGTTAAAAGAAGTTGCTTGGCAGCTGGGAAATGAATCAATCTGAAAAAAAAAAAAAAAACATAAATCTACTGCCTCTAGGCTAAAACACTAACTAAGGGAGGAAATGACTATGATATGACAACTGTTTCAGCCAAAACAGCAAATTACTCATGATGAATGTTCAATGCCCTGGATGGTGGGAGACCTTTCCCAAACCAACTGCACTGAGGGCTTATGAAGAGGAATATATATATATGTAGTGTGTATATGTATACTGCATACATATATATGTATATAAATATACATATACATATGTATATATGTATACTACATACATATAAATATATGTGTATGTAAGTATATATACATTTTGTTTTGTTTTTAATTTATTTACTTCCTTTAACAAAAAATAATTTGCTCAAAGCATTACTATATATGACATATTAACTGAATTGATTAGAAGTACTGCAATCTAGTCTAAATTATGTATATAGTCATAATATATAGTTTATGGTTTTTACTGAAGCCTAAGATTTACAAGTATCAAATTATTATCCCCATTGTATACTCATCACTATATAGTAGATAAATATCAACAAAAGGAGTTTTTTTTAGTACAAAATTTTCTATCTTAAAGCATATGCAATTTTCTTTCAAGAAAGTTTTCTGCAAATCAAATGATATAAGGAGTCTTTCTCTAGGAAGATAAAAGGTCAAATTACAGACATGAGAAGGACACAGCTGCCCACACATCCTTCCATCCCTACTGTCTTCCACTCTTCAAATTTATTTTTCTTTTCCTATCATGTCTTCTCTTCCCACTGAAGGTCCAAGGCTCTCACAGGACTTGGCTGTCAATTGTGTGTATGTTGGAGGAGATAGTCACTGTCTTTAAAGTGCTTCTTCCATCCCAGACAGGGCCCCACATTAGAAGGAATGCAAAGTATTATTTTCAACTGATATCCACCTTCCCTTTCTTTCTCTTAAACACACATTTCCAGAGAATTAGGAAGCATTACAGCAGGAGTTTTTTGTTTGTTTGTTTTTAAGGTACATATTTTAGGATAATTTAATTAAATCACTTATTTATTGTCTATGTTCTTTAATAAATGAGCATGAACATGTCAATAATAAGAAGACTTGTAGTAATGAGGCCATTTATGATCCCAAAATTCCTATTGCCGTTACCTGTACATCTCAGTCTTGAGAGAAATAAAGTGCAAAATATGGATTATATGAGTAAATTCAGTAAGTGAGAATTCAGGAATTCTCAAGCTATATCAAGACTTGGGGAAGAACTGGGAAGAGGCAAAAGATTAGTCAGTCTGACATAAAATTTTCAAGTGGGCAGAATTAAGAGTTTATTTTTCATTTGTAATATGTAATAAATACTTAGTTTCAAATAAATACAGAATCAAACATAAAATAACTATATATTTAAAAAAATTTGTTAATGTTTTGTTAACATTAACAAATGAGAGAGAGACAGACAGACAGCGTGAGCAGGGGAGGGTCAGAGAAAGAGGGAGGCACAGAATTGGAAGCAGGCTCCAGGCTCTGAGCTGTCAGCACAGAGACCACGTAGGGCTGGAACCTACAAACTGTGAGATCGTGACCTGAGCCAAAGTCGGACGCTTAACTACTGAGCCACCCAGGTGCCCCAAAATAACTATATTTTTTAAAGTATAAAATGTATAAGCATTCTAGACAAGGGGCTATCATTTACTTATATTTTTTATTCAAAGGAAAAAAAAGACAAAAAATTTGAATAAATCTAGATAAAAGGAACCAGTCTTAGAGCTAAAATCTCTTTTTTTCTGTGGTGAGATTGTGTTCTCACCAGAGAATTATACTACTTATTTCATCATTTTCTGGAAAAGTTTCCGAATACAATTTTGTTTCTCATAATTATTTCTTAGAACTCAAGTATCAAAGGTGACTTTTTCAGTCTGCTCTGATTCTCTTATAATTTAAATTCCTAAACAAGGCTTCCCGTCCAGGAAACCATGATTCGTGATGAATAAGAACCCAGACTCCATGAATTATAGCATCTGAAGAACCTTCCATGAGCCTCAAAGGCACAGTCAGGTTGGATTTCTGGGAACAAACTGTATGCAAGTGTTGGGGGTTCTGTACCAATGGATGAGGGGGAACCTGAAAAACATCAACTCACAGATTAGCTTCTCTCTTTTGCCTCAGTCTTATCACTGATGTCTGAACCACCTGTACTACAATGTTTCTTTTAATACTGTATCCTTGTGTGATGCCAATATATTAATATACATATTAACATATATACACACATATGTATAAATTCAAAGATATGTGTGTGGATATATGTGCATGCTTTTGTGCATATGTATTTTTTTTTTTTAAAGGCACTAGCATGGCCTATGTATTTAGGAAGAATAATTATTCCTTCCTGCTTTATCCATCACTCTCCTTTTTTTCCTCCGGCTCTAACTAGCTTTGGATAAGTCCACAGTCATTTGCAGAGGTCAAAGGCCATGAAGGCACCTTTCCAACGCTCTGCCCCTTGGCTTTATAGGAACTAAGACAAGTAACTGAAAATCACCTCCCAATATCCCAATGACTCCAGGGTCAATTCTCTCCCTCTCTTCAATCTTTCCCAGTTACCTCAAAGCCCCACTTTCTTATCCTCTTGTTGGTCATCTTAAATCTTGAGGGAAATGAAAATTTAATCCTCTCTCTGCAAAAGGCGAGGCACTCTTGAGTTAATGAATAGCTATCCCTTAAGGGTGTTTGGAAATGTTAAATGAAAAACCACATGAAAGGTATTCAATATAGCAATCTGCTAATAACTTGGAGATTAAAAAATGAAAATAAAGCATAGCACTTTATAAGGGTTTTAAGTGAATACTTTTACTTTAAGACCTAATATTTCAGTCTTTTAAAGGAAGGGAATAAAGTTCATTAACATTTCCTCCTACCACTCCTGTCCAGTTTCACCTCCCCTCCCCACCTCCGCAAACACCCCTCAAGAGAAAAGAACAGACAAAAAGACAAACAGACAGAACCTGACTAACTTACTGATGACGATGCAAGAAATAAACATGTCAATTAGATAAAGAACTGTAAAATTTCAAAAACAATACAGAACAAAAACATAGTATAATTTATTTTATGTATTTCGAATCTTATAGTACCTTGATTTGTTTATGGCACTTTTATTAAATTAATTTTTTGATTCAGTGTAGAAAAGTAGAGACTTCATATGCAGTTTAGTTTACATAAAATGAGAATTTTTAGAGGTGGTGCTTATAATGATACTCTAAATTTTATTTTTGTTGTTTTAAATCTTAAGGTTAGAGTTTTCATGTGTTACGGTTGTCAGTTGATGCTCCAGATTAAAAGTGGGTTTAGGACATATTGCAAATTTTTCAGAAAGCAGAAAGGAAAAGGCTTCACCTGCATCTCTAAAAACAAAGGCAGTTCATATGCCAGGTTCCTTTCCCCCATCCAAGACGATGGAGCATGTGCACACAGAACTAGGAAGCTGCTCCCGGCCATCAACATATTATAATGGCTCCTGACAGCCGCACAGGCTGCCTCATCAACATCATACTGTTTCAATTACACATTTTTTTTTACCCACCTCGCATTTTAAACCACCTTCACTTCTATCTCACCTCAAGCTGCACTATTAAATTTAACTACATTTTTCCAAGTAGAGATGGATTTGCTGCAAGTCAGAAACTGAAAAATCACTACCATTATTATTGTTCTAGGCCACAAAAGAAAGAGGAAAAGGGGGGAGGGAAAAGAACCGCGGTGGATTTTAAAGAAACAAATAATCCCACCCCACAAAAGCCTGACCCTCTGAACCAATGGCAGAAAGAATTAAGAATTGGCTGCAGCACAGGATGGGGTCCCTGTGGCAATGAAATGGAAATGGTCTTTTCAAGAATTGTTGGAACCTGCTCATTCCCCTGTGATCATCCTACCAGTTCTGCTCTACCTTGCAGGGGTAATGAAGCAAGGTCTTTGATTTTGCCAGTAAACTCTTGAAAAAAAAATAAAATAAAATAAAGGATGAGCTTGAAAAGATGAGCTTTAATTTAGCAAACACCATAGAGACATGTCCCAAGAACACTGTCACCTCATGTAAAAAAAAAACCTCCTATTTAGATCATAAAGAGAAATTTTGATACAGTAAAGCAAAATTGTTCCAAAAGAACATGACTCTTATTATGTGGCTTCTTCTCTTTGGAAAAACTCTAAGCAGACGAAAGGAAAACTCCCTCATATCACTGTGGCATCCACCTTTCGGGAGTAATTATAATTGCATGAATATGTAGTGTTTAGAGAGCTGAGTTATGAGAGGGAGTTTTCATAGCAAAAGAGCGGGCTGGAAATCAGAATGCAACAGATTTCTTGGTGTTTGGATGATTTATGAAAGTTTTGCATTACCTTCCCTCAAACTGACATTTTATCCTGATTGGTTAAGTACTATTTTTCTGTTTTAGTGGCAAAAGGATTCTGAATAACGTAGTTGCAGCTGGATTGTCTTTATGTGAATTCCAAATGGTGTGATTTCCTACTTCTGACCCTCAGTTGATGATTAACTTAAAAACAACAACAAAAATAGTTCCCTTTTGTCCCGCAGACACTAAGCCTTACTTTACAAATCTGTAAAAACCAGTAATCCTGCCTCTGTTTGGTTCTCCTAGGGCTCAGAAAGCTCGCCTATGTCTGAGTGGATGGGACAACTAGGAAGAAGGCAGGATTTTTTCTCCAGAGGTTCTTGGCATTTCAGTGAATTGACAGCTTGTTTGCTGATATCTAGGTTTAAAGGATGTGAGGCATACCAAAAAGTGCAATCTTGGCCCTATTGCTAAAATGATGTCTATAATTTGAGAATATAATTCTACCACTGACTATATGCCATTTCCTTTAAAAAAAAATGCCAAGAGTATTTAAAAATAATAACATTTCCAATAGCCAAAACCTTCAAATGTAGAAATTTTCAATTCATCTTACATTTTAGTCACAGTTTTGCAAACCCCCTCCCGCCCCCATTCCCCAACACAGGACATATTCAATAGAGTCTACTATGAGGTATTCTAAATAAGCTAGTTTCTGAATTTCAACAGAAAGCACAACCAAACTGTGGTCCCTGGGGGAAACAACATTAATCAAATAATCAGATAAAGGTAGGAACTGCAAATGTAATAAAAGTAACAAAGACGAGACAGATACATAGGGCTATGAGATCCTTCAGTAGAAAGATTTGACCTAGTCAAGGAGGTCTTGAAAGATTAGGCTGATCTGAAAGATAAGTAGGAGTTGACAAGACAATGAGGGGAAAGAAGAACAATTCAGGAAGAGGTGATAACACCTACAAAGGACCTACAATGGGAGGGAGCATACTGAACACAAAGAAGATTTTTTTTTTTTTTTTAACAAAGTGGAAGAAAGACCAGAGAGACGGTGGAAGCCACATTTTGTAGTCCATATTTAAGGGCAGGACACAGCAATAAAAATAAGACTATCTTTATAGGCCATGTTGAGAGTTTTTGCCGGGAGTGACAAGCAGTTTATGTATTACAAGGATCACTCTGGCCCCACTGTGCGGTGACTAGATGGGCAGATGAGTTGGGGGCTATTTGTACACAATAGCCAGAGCAGCAGTGGTGAGAAGTATACACGGTGAGCTCCTGGTCTACCCTACTGAAGTACAGTTATGCATGTTGCCTCACTCTGTATCTGTAGACATTCATCCTGTATCTTCCACTGCCTGAACAATTTTTCTTTTTTTAAAATATTTTTATTTATTTCTAGGAGAGAGAGAGAGACAGCGTGAGCAGGGGAGGGCCAGAGAGAGAGGGAGACAGAGACTCTGAAATAGGCTCTAGGCTATGAGCTGGCAGTCAGCACAGAGCCCAACCCGGGGCTGGAACCCACGAACCGCGACTTCATGACCTAAGCGAAAGTCGGATGCTTAACTGACTAAGCCACCCAGGCGTTCCATGCCTGAACAATTTTCTTAAAGCACAACTCTGACTATGTACTTTTCCTATTTATATCCATTTGCTACACCTTCATAGCAAGGGGTTCAGTCTGTGTTGGCACTCAAGGCCTGATAACGTGATTTTGACCTACATTTTAGGTCACATCTCTCCTTTCTATTTGTCTAATGCTCTTCTCTATCCAAAGTGGTTTACTTATCTCCTTGTTTTTTTTGTGTGTCCTTCAACCTATGTGGGATAACCTTTGTCTCCTGCTATGCTGCTTCTCTTTTGTGCTTGTATTAGGGCCTGAATTAACCTTCTGCCTCTGTTCTTTCTAAATTCTGCTCATCCTTTCCCATCCACATTAAATACCTTCCTTGTTTTCTATTAATAATTCCCAGACTACTACAGTCCAATGCACACCACTCAACTTCTTCTACACACATTTTGTGTTATTTGCCTATTTATTATGACTTGTTTTGCTATACCAAATTAGTAATTAAAAAGAGTATTGTCTTTAGCTTTTCATATATGTATGTTTTTTTCTCTTCATCTAGTTAATAAGGTGCTGGTGGCAAGGAACATGCCATGTACTTCTTTCTCCCTTTCTTAGTACCTGCACAGTGCTTTTTACATTTGTAGGTTTTCAGTAGCTAAGCATGGCTTAAAGTTTGCTCTGAGATAAGCTTTACCTTTACCTATGTTGGAGGAAGGGCGTTTGGAGGTCTCCACAAACTCTAATGAGATTTGTAAAATTCACGGAGCAACATGTGGCAAAATTTCCAGAGTAATATCAAATGTGACTCTCTAGGAACAGTGGTTTCACCAATGAACAAGAAAGACGTTTTGGAGTGAGAAAAATGTGGATTCAAATCCTCACTCAACCACTCACATTCTAAGAAATTTTAAACTAGTTCCTCATTTCTCTAAGATTCCATGTCTTCATCTGAAAGAAGGGGATAACCATCCTGGGTATCTACCCAGGATACCATATGTAAAGATGTTAAGTCTCATTAACCACTTACAAAGCTGTCTGGTCATTAGCTGTCCCCCCCCCTCAAAAAAAAGAAGGTGAATATTTCAGTACTTTCTCTTCAACGCTTCTCATCACCTCTACTCTATGTACATAAATGCATTTCATGTGCAAGCTCACACACATGTGCACACGTGCACATACACACACACTTTTTTCAGTCCTTCCTTTAGTTTCATTTTGTAACTGCACCGACTTCTCAGATTTATCATCTTTTATTTTTCTTTTATCTCTCTCTCTTTTTTCTTCTTTATTTCTTTATTTGATGAATACTTAACAATAAGACTTAGGAAATCACAGCTGGAAAAATACAACCACCATATTGACAATCTTTTCAATATACAGTTACATTATTGAATGTAACAGGAAGGGTAAGAACTTCTACCAAATTCCCTTTTCTATTGTCCAGTAAGCAAACATCTCAGCACTGAGCCATTAATCCCTCTATTGTATTCTCTTCTCCACAGTCCAAGTGACTAAGATTAGAAATCAAGAGAAAAAGAAAAAAAAAACAGTTGTGAGATTAAGAGACACTGACAATTCAAACTCACAAAAAGTTTCTGAATACCTAAGAAACAAAAAAGGTTGGCCTTTCTCATTAAAATCTTCTTGAATCAGTACAAAGTCTGAAGCCATCTTGTAATGTTTATTTGTAACTTCTGTAAACCTGAGGTGTGGTAAAAGAGTCAAATCAAGATTGGCCCCATCTAATACTAGCTTCTCTAAACGTCCCAATAATGACTATGACTATTCACTTAAGAGTTGTAGGTATGTTAGGCATTCCATATGTATCAGGTGTGAGAAACAGAAAGAATGCTGATCAGTTCAAACTGTCAATATCATTTATGTGACATGCAATACTTAATATCACATGAGAACAATCAAGCACTGCTATGTGGCTGCTTATCCATAAATTAATTAGCTTTTTTTAAATAATGCATGCCAATTTTTATGTGTCACTAGCATTTAGCCACATAATTTACATTAAAGATAATTCCCCTATTACATTTTTAAATGTTTATTTGTTTTTAAGAGAGAGACAGAGCATGAGCAGGGGGCGGGCAGAGAGAGGGAGACACAGAATCCAAAGCAGGCTCTAGGCTATGAGATGTCAGCACTGAGCCTAACGTCGGCCTCAAACCCTTGAACTGAGAGATCATGACCAGAGCCAAAGTCAGACGCTTAACTGACTGGGCCACCCAGGCTCCCCAAAATAATTCCCCTATATAGAGGGGTTGGAATGAAATCAATGTGTATTTCCAACCCAAAGAGATAGATGCTTGACTAATTTATGTGATTCTAACCTGGGGGCATATTAAAAAAAATAAAACCCTCAAAATTTTAGCAAAAAAGATCTAACTGTCAAAAGATATATGTGAAATTTCCCTGAATCTAGTAGAGTCTTTCATTATTATTGTTATTTTAAAGACTTCTCTAGTTTCATTAAACTTCTGACATGAAAAAGTGAGTGTTTCATACAGATGGAAGAGGTCTTGGCAGCACTTAAGAAGCTGACTAAAGGTGGCTTAGCTAGCTCCAAAGTGATTCCTATTAGGATGAAAAATAAATAGACTAAGTGCCAAACTCAAAACTATTCTCTTACAGAGATAAACTGTAAGTGCTCCACGGAAAGTGAAAACAGCTCTCCAGGGGAATGCTTGGGATTTGGGCAAAAGAACAATGCAACTGTTTCAGTAAGTCAAGTGAAAATATTTGGAGGAGGGGAGGAGTTTAAGAGTTACTAGACACGGACAGAAGACATGCAGGAGAGCAGGGCTAGAATGAGGGACCCCTAGTTAACTGACTGTGCAAACACAAGGTCAGTTCTGAAAGGGAAATGAAGAAACCTCATGATGGTTATGTACCCCATTTGTAACAGGGAAGCTAATTATATTTGTTAAGTCTTTGGCACTATACCTAGTCTTTAGGATTAATAACATCTTTCAATGTTTCAAGAAAAATGAGTTCGTTCAACATGACTAATAATTTATATACTCTGCTTTTGCAAAACCTATATAATAATTAACTTGGGTGTTTCTAACTTCTTCAGTGACACTGAAAATTATTCCTAAAGAACTACAGAATGAAGATGAAGACATAATTCATTCCTCTTTTCTTTCAATTAAAAAAAGCTGAAATTGACATCAAACGGATTGTTTAGAAGTTGTAATTATGCTTTAGCAAGAGACTTCCATAAATCAAATATGGCTGTCTATTCTGAACAAACATCCAGGAAGAAAACTTGTGACCCACTCAAGAGAAATCAGAGCAACTTTCTCAATTCCTAGAGTACAAACAAGTTTCAGCTTGAATCTATAACCTGGTACTAAACTTACGTATAATTCATGAAAAGATAAAAAATGAGTGCATGCTCTCTCTCAATTTTAAGTCCAATACACCTGGTAGGAAAGTCTCTACATTTGGGAGATGCTAATATGGAACCCTCTCAGACAGATGGCAGGGGCTGATCACCAGTGAGAATGTGACCCCGTAGGAGAGGAGACTATGAGGACCCCACTTTTAAAAATAACTGTATACCTACATGTGGAAGCAGAAAGTGGTTTATCAATTATGAAAAATGTTTACTGAGCGCAATGGCATTTGCTTGTTTAGAAAGTTTTTAAAATACTGGCAGGAAGAATTAATGAGTGAGTGGGTAAAGGCAGTAAAGATGAAGCCAAATAATATAAAACTATATTAAGTTGCACTGTATGCACAACACAACAGAACACAGAATGGCAATGAGGGGAGAGTGTCCCAAAGAGGTAGAAACAAGGGTCAAACTCAGTATGCCAAGTAAACTGTGTTTCTGAATCATGTTAAAAGACACCTTAACTTTTAAATTTTCCCTGGAGTCTCAGTCAATAAAATGTAAAAATCTGCAACCTGAGCTACTCTTCTATGAGCATTTATTGAAGTAATAACTACTTTAGGAATTCTATGTACATGACAATGAGCCCCATGCCTATCTTTTTTCCCTATTATACAAGATGAAATTATAAACCAAATATTTACGACACCCTTACTGTGAACTTGATTTTTTTAAATGCTATTTAAAGCATTAAATTTTACCTTTTTAAAAGTTCAGTTAAAGGGGCTTATTGAGGGGCATTTGGGTGGCTCAGTCGGTTAAGCATCCGACTTCAGCTCAGGTCATGATCTCATGATTTGTGAGTTCAAGTCCCGCGTTGGGCTCTGTGCTGACAGATCAGAGCCTGGAGCTTCCTTCAGATTCTGTGTCCCCCCTCCCCCTTCTGCCCCTCCCATGCTCATGCTCTGTCTCTCAATAATAAATAGAAACGTTAAAAAATTTTCAAAAGGGTGACTTATTGAATATTTATTAATTGACACTAGTCCAAAACTGAGCAATAAAATAGAGGTGCATGTTCAGAGGGTAGGGCTTCAGCATCAGCCCTAACACATGCTGTGCTTTCCTATTGATTCTGGTATCTGTTTTTATCAGGGAATATAACTGAAGGGGGCCCTCTCTCAAAATAAATAAACATTTAAATATATATATATATATATATAACTGAAAACTCTGCTTAGGTCATTCAAGGTCGTCTTTACCTCCTCATTCTCAGAGATATTCAAGGTAGTTTGCCTCATCAAGCTGTAAATTTTCTTCTAAGTGCTACTGTCCATAGATTTGTCTTATATTAAGTTTCTTTACATTAGATCCAACATCACTCAGTTGAGTAAAGAGCTACTTCTAATTCTGTCTGCCATGAAGAAATATATAAACGAGGGCAGTTGGGTGGCTCAGTTTGTTACGTGCCCGACTCTTGATTTTGGCTAAAGTCATGATCCTGTGGTGGTCTTGAGATCGAGCTTTGGGGTTCTCTCTCCCTCTCTCTCTGCCCCTCCCCTGTTCATGTGCTCTCTCTGTCTCAAAATAAATAAATATTTTTTAAAAGTATATAAACTAATATAAATGTGGCTGAACAATTAGGAATGTGTTTGAAAACATGAAATTAATACTCTTATTTAAAAGGTGAATTTTAGACTATATTTATGAATATGTGAAAATTCCACATTTATCCAACATCAGAAAAAGAGGATTTAGACTCGAGTGAATTTTCCAGAAAACTGGATTTTACACATTAAGGTCAAAACTTTCTATTATTAGAACAACTTTAGAGCAACATAATACTACAATATATTATACTTATTTCTGTTAAATAATCAGTGTAATGTATATTATACAGGTTAACTTTTACTTAATAGTGGATTCAATGGGGTATCATGGTATGGTTTTCCAGTTTTTCAGTTACTTCCTTTGGAATCCAAAAATCAGCTGTCACCTCTCCCTACAGGCAGTCACTCTATACTAACAATACTCTTTTCCCTATTGATTGCTTCTAATTTGTTGTAGGTTGAAAAATTTAATGCCAAGCCTATTAAATTTGAATCCAAATACATGTAAGTTGAATCAGAATAATAGCTTGAGGCAACCTCTAAAGAGTATACTCTTCAGAGTTTGGAGAATGATGTTTACTTTTAGACACCCAAACGCCCTCTTTATTTCATGTATGAATGTGTGTGTATGTGTGTGTTTGTGTGTGTGTGATAGTGTGTATGAATGCATATCCTAGAACCATGTGTAAAAGATTTTGCTCAAGCCACAGACTTCATGTTGCTCTCCCGGGATATCCTTTGGAGCCAAAATATAAATAAATAAATAAAAACACTAAGATTAGAGTTTATTTCATAAGCATATCTTACAGGTCTCCCCACACACACCCCAGTATTTTGATCCATATCCTCCAAATTAGCCCTTTCTTTTAAATATATAGGACCCAGGGGTAGCTGGGTGGCTTAGTTGGTTAGGCATCCAACTCTCAATTTCGGCTCAGGTTATGATCTCACAGTTCGTGGGACTGAGCACCACATGTGGCTCTGCACTGACAGTGTGGACCCTGCTTGGGACTCTCTCTCTCCTCTCTCTCTGCCCCTTCCCCCATTCACACATTCTCTCTCTCAAAACAAATAAACATTAAAAAAAAAAAAAAAAGATACAGAACCCAGGAACACATTTTTGAATGACAAAATACACTTTAAATATTATTATAAATAGAGACAAGTCTTAAAAACTGATTTAAGGCTCTATATTTCTAACCCTTGGTTAGAACTGATGTAGGCCTCTGCCTTTTCCTATTTCTTCCTATGANTTGTGTGTGTGTGATAGTGTGTATGAATGCATACCCTAGAACCATGTGTAAAAGATTTTGCTCAAGCCACAGACTTCATGTTGCTCTCCCGGGATATCCTTTGGAGCCAAAATATAAATAAATAAATAAAAACACTAAGATTAGAGTTTATTTCATAAGCATATCTTACAGGTCTCCCCACACACACCCCAGTATTTTGATCCATATCCTCCAAATTAGCCCTTTCTTTTAAATATATAGGACCCAGGGGTAGCTGGGTGGCTTAGTTGGTTAGGCATCCAACTCTCAATTTCGGCTCAGGTTATGATCTCACAGTTCGTGGGACTGAGCACCACATGTGGCTCTGCACTGACAGTGTGGACCCTGCTTGGGACTCTCTCTCTCCTCTCTCTCTGCCCCTTCCCCCATTCACACATTCTCTCTCTCAAAACAAATAAACATTAAAAAAAAAAAAAAAAGATACAGAACCCAGGAACACATTTTTGAATGACAAAATACACTTTAAATATTATTATAAATAGAGACAAGTCTTAAAAACTGATTTAAGGCTCTATATTTCTAACCCTTGGTTAGAACTGATGTAGGCCTCTGCCTTTTCCTATTTCTTCCTATGACGGATTTGCATGCTAGCAAGGTCTTGAAGTTTAAAGTTGAAGACTGGGCCATAAAACAAAATAAAAACATAATGCTCACAGGAACCCCGACATTCTAACCCATAATGCAAACAAGTCTGTTTTGTAGATGATCACTAAACTATTGTGTAGGGAAGCCCTGAACTGAAAAATAACAATACATATTACTTTGACATATACTGCTAATTAGCAGTGGGCTTATAGGCAATTTCCTAACAATCTGCTTCCGTGTTCTTATTTACAAAATGTAGATGATGGCAAATAGGGTGATGTCAAGAATCAGCAAACTACAGTCCCAAGGCCAAATCTGCTTGCCACCTGTTTTTGTAAATAAAGTTCTATTGGAACAAAGACACAACCCTTCATTTATTTCGTCTTTGACTCCTTTCACACTATAGTGCCAGAATTGAGAAGCTACAACAGAACTCATTAGGTCTACAGAGCTAAATATGTTTACTATTTGGCCCTTTACAGGAAAAAAAAATATGTACCTCTAGTATATGTTATATTACAATGGTGTCAGGGAGATTAAATGTCATAATACAGGAAAGTGATCAAAATGCTATCACTAGCTAATATTGATATGTTACTGAGTTTTAGGTACTACTGTAAATGTCATACATGTCATCTCATTTAATCCTTAGAACAATCCTAATGTGTCTATTTTGTAGATGAGGAAACTGACATCCAGAGCTCAGTAATTTGCTAAGCATATACAGCTGGTTAGATGAAAAGGCAAGGCTCACGCCAACGTTTCTAGATCTAGACAGTTGTTTGCCACCAGGCTATATTGCCTCCACAGATCTAGAAATTTCTAGTTGTGAGACATGTGAGCATTTTTAACTCAAATATTATTAGCATTATTTTAATATGTAATTTAATATAATATATAACCAAGTATTTGCTCTATGTGTGAACTGCTAATGATAGAGAAGTTAATCTTTCTCTTCTGTGGGCCCTTGACTTGTTTGAACAAATCATTGAGATGGCTTTCTTCCCTATCATATTTATATATTTGTGGTTTGGTTACAAATTTCCAGCCAAAAGTAAAAATGGGCCTGCTAAGCCTAACTGTAATATTGGTAGAAGTGGGGAATTCACTCTGCTTTTGACAGAATTCACAGCTCACTCTGTCTGTGGTGAGTGAGCTCCGTGGAGGAAGCAAACTCCACAGCCCTGGAAGGGCTGTGAAAGCTACAATAAAACAAAAAATCAACTCTAGGGCTGCAGGACAGAGTGATGCATTTTCTCTGCCTAGGAGGAACACAATTCCAGTCTTTATACCTTCAGAAAGAAAACAGAGGCTCTTCTGTGAAAATGTTAAGATGTAATATATATGTGAAAAAAAATAAGGAATTCTATTCAAATTGTTTTATATTTAGAACTAGCATAGCATTGCTCAATTCAGTGGACCTCAACAAAATTGCTGGTACCTGTCCATACGGGTCTTCTGAACAAGGGATGGGCTCAGTGTCTTCAGTTCTCAGTGCTTTTCCATGAAACTCTGGACTCTGCAAAGATAAGGAAGCTCTTTCCTCATGGCTGTCTGCTCAGTCTTTCAGAGGCTCCTTGGAATTATGCTCAATTCTACACATCACACTTTTGGAACAGAGACAAACAAATGTCTAAAATCTTACGTCCTCTTTTACTTTTGCCAACCCTGTCAATCCTATCCACTGGGAGGAAAGAGGGAAGAAAAAGGAAAGAGAAAAAGGAAGGAAGGAAAATTTGTGCCTTAGATCTAAATTTTAGCTACTAGATTTCTGAGTCCCATTTTGTGAACTCCATATGTAGTGTATCCTGTATTTATCCTCCTTATTTCAAGCAAACAGCTTTTCCACAGCAGCACCAAACAAGTTAAAATTAGAATGAAACCTGAATTGAAAGAGAAATCTTTCAGCAACTGTGCCCTGCAGACTCAGCACCGCTTGCTTTCTGCCCACAAAGGGAGATCATCTGTGATGAACTCTGAAGACAACAGGAAGGACAATGATTAAGTCCATTTAGGGAGAATAAAGCAGAGCAAACAGGGAGGCCTTTTCTGCCCAAACAGGTTGTGCACAGTTTGAAAAGAACTGAATCTGAGAAATAAGCTTTGCAGAATATATTTTACAAAATCAATACTCACTAAACAGGCTCAAACAAATGACAAATAGAATGCTACAATGTTGAAGTTGTGGGAGGGGGAGGTTAGTTTACCCAGTTTTTAAACTCATGGAATAAGTAATAATGTCCTCAGTTGCTGAAAGTTTTGGAAGTGAGAAGCCACAGATACTGGTCCTCATTTCACAAAGAAAAACCTGTAGTCGAAGGGGAAACAGTCATTTGCTAAACAAAACCATAAGCTGTCATTTTCAGCTACTTGAACTCATATAACACTTTTTAACTGTATGAGATATTTAATCAAAATAAAATAGAGAATTAAAAAAATTTAAATTTGTATTTCAATCAGGCAAAGAAAATTAATGTAGACTCCATCTCACTGGGGGAAAACGTGGCAAAAATATTTGAAGCAAAATGTTTAGAATCATTCATATTTAAGTTTGTTTTTATATAATTTGACAATAGCTTTAAAACAATGCTATGGATATTTAGAGCTAAAGGTATTACATAAAAAATTAAAAATTCTAACTGCTACTTTCCCAACACATTTGTATTCCCAGTTATTTCACTCAATTTACCTGAAATGTTCTGAAAGGTGACCAGAGACAGTATTTCTTTCTATTACCCCTATAACAAAATGGATAGGCCTGTCTGTAACCTTCTGACTGCCAGGCTCTCAGAAGGTCACCAAGAACTACAAGCCTAATGGAAAGTTAATTAAAAGGCAAAGAAACCAAAGAAGAGAGAAGAGATGCCTGACATCCACAAAATCTGGCCTGGGGGGTATGAACCTATTAAGACTACATTATTCATCCAGTGAAGACTTAGTACATGTGTATATTCTGTGCTAGTTTCACCCTGGGCACTGAGGAACATGAAAAATAAAAACAAAGCAACACACACAAAAAAAGAGTTCATGACTTTTGGCAGTTCATCTTACTACTGGAAGGAAGAGTGCACAAAGTAAGAAGGTGAATAATCGCCTGTGCCCTTGCATTAATTGGTTCAAACGACAAACCAAACGTCAAAGGGTACAGAGCAGCTTTATGAGCAGGTCAGGAAGAGCCTCTGAAACCCAGGAATAGGGCTAGGGGCAGAGGAACAGGTAAGATTTGCATAGTTGAATATCTTTGTTTGGGTTTCCCCTGGAAAGAAGACCCTAGATGAGAAGCTCAGATAACACTGGTCAGGGGGTGGAGAAGAAAGACAGGAGAAGGAAAGGGACAATCAAGAGTGTGGTTAGCACACCAGATACCAATGATGGATAACTGGAGCCTGAGGCCATGGAGGGTCACATGGTTCAGAAATGCCCTGCCAAGGAATTCTGTCCTTCTTCAAGAGAGTTGGAGTATTTTATATGGTGGAAAAGGGAATAATAAGCTGAGGGATCGAAAAGACCAAATGCTTAGAACTCTGGAATTAGGAAAAGGGCCCTCCCATATTCAGGAGCAACAGGATAGCAGTAAAGGAGTGCAATACAGACTTAGGCCTGCTCAATGCTGAGCAGGTATGTTAACACTAAAGAAAACTGGTCCGAGACTTAACTCAGTTAGTCTAGCACTAGAAGAAATAGTAAGAAAATGTTATCACTAAAAAATGCCTCATCTTTGGCTGAGAAGAATAAGAGTCAAAGGCCATTAATGTATTGTTTCACAGCACAAAACTAGGTTAGAGGACAGCCAGGAAGAAGATCCAGATCTCTTGCCTCTTAGCTCAGAGTTCTCCAAATTAAACCTCACATAAAGCTAACATTTATTTGTATGGCCTTCATAAACCATGGACACAGATTATTCTGTGGACACATTCTATTAGCAGTGGAATGTAATTTAACTAATCATTATCTCATAAGCATAATAAAGGTACTTGGTGATTCCTCCTTTTAATTCTCAAATGTACCCTGACATGCCCTCCTCCCCACTTGATGCTGTCCTATGCTCACTGCTAGAGTATAGCACATGACCCTCCCAACCAGCCACCCACTTCAGGAGGCACATGTATATGAGTCCATATAGACTGAAAAATATTTTTTCCAGCATTGTTTATATTAGGAAAATCCTGGAAACCATCAAATCAACCTTGATAAAAAATGAATCCATAAAATATGGCGTATCTATAAGAGAATTAAATAAAGCAGCTGATAATGAGTTACAGCTAGATAAATCACTATGGAGAGGTTTCAAAATATAATATTGGATGAAAAGGTTAATACACAGGATAGTCTATACAACATGAGGCTTCATGTATACATTTAAACACACAAAAGTATATAGGGTTTATGGATATTTTGATATATCTGTGGCAGAAATATAAAAAATATACAAATTAAATAAATAAATGCATAAAACAAAAATATAAAAATAGAGAAGGTTTTATATCCAGCTCTTAATAGTCATTGCTCTGGGCAAGAAATGGGAAAGAGGAAAAACTGGAATTAAGGAGAAATTTGTCAAAAATGTCTTATTTTTCATTTAAAAAGCAATAAGTGAAAATAAAGAGGCCAAGATATCAATATATATATTTTTAAATTATTGGTAGTTGACGCATCAGCATTTGCTATTTTTCTCAGTACATTTCTGAGCTTAAACATTTTTTAAGTTAAAGAAGTAAAGCTTTCTAAATATCATCATCAACTTTCATAAAAAAGGGAAGAAATCAAAGAGAAATAATAACAATAAAATTAATTCATACATAAGCAAATGTCCATGCCTAAGGATGAGATAAAATCTTTTTTTAAAGTTTACTGTATTTATTTTGAGAAAGAGAGAGAGACAAAGAGAGACAGAGAGAGAAAGGGAGGGCCAGAGAGAATGGAGAGAGAGCAAATCCCAAGCAGGCTCCGCGTGTCAGCATATGCCTGACAGGGGCCTTGATCTTACCAACAGTGAGATCATGACCTGAGCCAAAATCAAGCATCAGACACTTATCCTAATGAGTCACCCAGGTGCCCCAATAAAATCTTGTTTATGAATTCAGAGCTATGGAGAGGGACTGAGTCTGAATCCATACTCTACTCTTACTAGCTATGAGATCTCAGGAAAGTTATTTAACCTGTCTGTGCCTGATTTTCCTTGTGTATAATATGGGGATAATAACAGAATCTATCACACAGGGTTGTTTTGAAGATAAAAACGAAGTAATACTTCAGAAGTATCTACCACAGGCCTGACAGAGAGAACTCAGTGACATCCAGGAATGATCATCAGCCTGCTTCATTAGCCTGCCTGACACTTTCTTTACAAGGGTATTTCTCCTTTTAATAAAAGTACCTTCAATACACTGATTTGACAATTATAAGAAGGCATGATTATACTAGCTCTCATCCAAAGCACCAAATCTTGCTTTATTGCATCAAACACTAATGATTTGCAACAGCAAAATTCCCATTCATTCATTTAAGAAATAAGTTAAAACCTCATTATAATGCCATTTACTATACAGTGCAGTTCAGCACAAGGGATCTCTCTTAGGCCCCAGCTAGAAGAATTTAATTACTGGATTACCAAAAAGACTTTTCACTCAGGTGACATCACCTATGAGGCATACTTGAAGGATAGTGATCAAGAATCCAACATCATTTTCTTTAGAAGTATAAACATTCACGAGTTGACAGGGAGAATATACAAGACCTTAAAAAGACTTCAATTTGGACTTAGTCAAGATAGAATGAAAGTAAGAATGAATACTAATGTAAGCCACATATGTGAAATATCAGAAAGTCACAGGTGCAAAGTATCTTACAAAATATATGTAGATACCAAGGACATACAGATATACAACAGGGAGAAGGGAAACCTGAGTGCTCTGTAGCTACAGAAATCATTATTTATATATGTTTTGTTTTGTCCATCTGTTGCAAAGGTAAAACTAATGACACTGTTTTCTACTTATATTTTGTACATTTTTAAATGTTTCTTTTTTATTTTTGAAAGAGACAGAGAGTCAAAGAGAGACAGAGAGAGAGAGACAGAGCACAAGTAGGGAAGGGGCAGAGAGAGAGGGAGACACAGAATCCAAAGCAGGCTCCAGGCACTTAGCTGTCAGCAGAGAGACCCACATGGGGCTCAATCCCACAAACTGTAAAATCATGACCTAAACTGAAGTTGGATGCTTAGCCAACCGAGCTATCCAGGTGCTCACATTTTGTACATTTTTAAACATCAATGTTGCCAAAGATTTACTGTCTGTCTTTTAAACTGTAGGCCTCGTGACCACATTCTCTCATAGAAGGCAAGTGAGAAAGATGAGTCAGAGTCTCAAATTTTTGCCATGCTATGGACCATATTTTTATTAATTGGAAAGTCCACTCTGAAGTTTAAGACAAGGGAACCTAAGCCATCAATGATAAGCCCTTTCTACGAAGAGGACGAAGGAGAGATTGCTTTAGCAAACTAGCTCATTCTCCCTGTTCCCCCAGTGCCAGTTTCTGTTTTGAAAGCTACATGCATATGTTTGGTATGTAGATTATGACTGTGTCAGAACTCAAATTAGCATGCACCAAAAAATACCAACATTCACTGAGGGAAATGTGTTTTACTACTGTAAGCAATTTAGTTCCCCTATTTAAATGTATTTTGTACAACGTGGATGGAATGGCATAAAATAAATACACATGTCACAGATCCTCTTTCCCCTAAGGTACTAAGCAAAGGTTTTGGCTATCTGGCACATCTATCACAGAAAAATAAATGAATACCATACGGTCTAACTGTAAGACAACAAGCCTACTCATCTACAACCAAGAGTAACTGAATAATTGAGTGATATTTAGCTTTACAAATGGAGCTTTTGTTTTGCCTTATACTAGACATTTAACTATCTAAATCTAAATCTAAAAGTCCCATTTATTTAAATTTTTGAAATAGTTCTATAAAACTAAGTATATAAAACCTTGTAATTTAACACTATAGGATACCTTGCTTAAAACTAGCACCTAGGACCTTTGCATGAATATGAGATGCTAAAAATGAATTTTCCTCAAACCATAGTGTATGAGTGTATATCATGCACACGGAAGTCATGATTAACTCTCATCTCTCAAAGAGTAACCATAATGTTATTCTAATGTAAGAATAAATTAACCCCAGCTTCCAGATTTAAAGTTTTGTGGTAAAACCGGATCCTTGTGGTAAAGAACTTAGTTTTCAGATTGGTATGAGGATATGTATTATTAGCATGTACACTTAAGGATATATCTGCATAAATACAGTTAAGTTGTGGGACTGATGACCATAATACAATAATAAATATATATATTTGGTCTTTGTCTCTGGTTCCTAACACCTTCTAAAATCCCTAGAATTTCCTAGTGATATGGGTGATAGAAACATCTGTTATCCATAACAAGACCCTTTTAACCATACCTGAGTTTATACTAATGAGACGATGTTTAAATAGCTTCAGGGTAGGAGGAACCATGTAATTAGAGCATTAAAAACATTCAGCTCCATCCTCTGAATTCCAGGGAGGCAAGAGGGGCTGGAGACCAAGTTAATTGCCAATGGCCAATGATTGACTCAACCATGCCTACATAATGAACCTCTAAACAAAGGGCTTTGCAATATTTCCTGGTGGACCACATTGGGCGCTGGTAGGGCAGCATGCCCAGAGAAGGCACAGAAGCTCCATGCACCCCGTATCTTGCTCTATACATTGCTTCCATTTGACTGTTCCTGAATTGTATCCTTTACAATAAACCAACAATAATATGTGAAGGGTGTCCCTGAGTTCTGTGCATTATTCTAGCAAATTATCAAACCTGAGGAAAGGGTCATGGGAACTCACAATTTCTAGCTGATCAGTGAGAAGGCTGCTAGCATCAAAGCTGCTTACAAAGGAAAAAATTACACCAGGACAACAAAAAGTACCTCTGGTTACTGAGAAGGTAGTCAATGTTAGGGATGGGGGCGATGGCAAAACCAAGAAACTACTGAAACCAGAGGGAATTCTATGAAGGAGTCGTCTAATTTTGTGGATCTTTATCATCAGCACCATGAAGAATCTTTATTAAAATAGGTTGTGAACATGAGTAATTTAGGGGCACTGTCTTTGGTTTTGAATACTACCAGGTAGAAGAACATGGTTAGGTTGATATGGGACTCATAGTTCACTGCAGAATACTCCCAGATGGCTATATATGATCCAGACATACCATGAGTTATATCCAAGGAGATAGCCAGTATGATAGACTGGATGAAACCTAATGTAATATCTGTTGACTCAGAGAAGGGGGACTGTCCAACTGTCCCTATAAATGCCATGTGGAGCACTCCAGATGAAATGGTTTATATGCTTCATATACAAGCCATATGGGCTTGGCTTAATGACAGTTGGGATGCCCATCCACTGAATATGCCCATTGCCCAGGTCATGGTAAATTCTTCAGTTAAAGGGAGCTCTTTTGCATCAACATTCACTGTAACCTTACTGCTAAAATATCATGCAACAGTTTGAGAAGCCTTATCAAATTTGCTGTCTCAGCTTCCCTTCATGAGCCTTACAGATGCTAATAAAAATACTGGATTAATCAACAAGAGAACACACATAGGCAGAGGGAAGAGTCAAGAGACTTCTCCTAGGATGGTAGAAGAATTGTAAATGGGGTAAGAAATAGGGTAAATATATAGATTCAAGAGTGGAATCCCAGCAAGGTGGAAATCTTTAGATGGTAATCAAGAAAAGGGTTGAATAACAAGGACAGTGATGAGATTGAAACAAAGACCTTAATAAGCACTATTAAAGGATGGGTAGACCAAAGGGGCTCCCTGATGGTCCTCCAACATTAAAAGGCCCCAAATGAATCTATATACTCTAGTTTGGAGGAATTTTAAAAGCCAGAAGCAAAGATAGCAATGGAAAATCAGAACTGGAATGGCATGGGGCAACAGGAAGAAGATTACTCAAGATAAGTTTGACAAAAGGTAAGATCCCTCATCTCAATCCTTTACTGGGGACCCAAAGCCTTACATGTATGAGTGGGTAAAATGGTCACATGGTGAAAAGAAGTTACTGGGATTCCTATATAGGAAAGCCACAAGAAGTATGGTACCAAAACCCACTGGTAAGGCCTAGAAATGAACTACAATCAGATTTAGAAAATATTAAAAAAATATAAAGGATAGGATCATGAAAGTTAGACTATTTAAACAGGCTTTATGTGAAGAGGTTATGTCTTGACCTGAAAGTTTTATGGGAATTGATATGATTGTCTGCCTGAGAAACACTCCCCATACCTAGTATTGTAAAACCAAAACCTGTTAATGAAGTCATAATGGAGGCTACAATTAAAAATGTAAGGTTAGATGGGATTAAAGTGATAGTGTGGAGGAGAACTGGTATGTCTGAACAGGCTTCATATGAAGTGGTTGTACGTCTATTACCTGAATATATTATGGGGATAGACACTGTATCTGTCTAGGAAATGTTTTCTCCAACCTGGTATTATGCAAGAGAAGGTATATAAATCTCTTCTTCAAGCAGTATTAATTGGACCTACTAAATGGAAATGAATAAGATTGTCCAGGCCTACACAGTATAGAGTAGAACTCAGAGTGCTGATAAAGACAAATATTCTATAAAATATCCCAATGTGAAGTGTGGAATGGAGCTTATGGCAAAAGCTAGTGAATCCCTTCCAGAAATAGCTATGGGACTTCGGACTACAGAATTTCCCTTTGAGGGAAAATTACTGGCTTGCTATTAGACATTAATTGAAATTACCTCTATGAGTGAAGGACATAAAATAATCTTGAAGTCTGAAATACACATAATGTGTAGGATAATGTTAGAGAAATACTCTAATGGGGATGGATGTGCCCAGAAGAGTTCCCTAATAAAACAGAAATGGTTTATATGGGGCCATGCTACAGGAGGAATGCAAGGGGAAGATATTCATGAGTAGGGAGCCTCCTTTCCCCTAGGATTAACTTCAGATCTGTATGAGGAGCTGCCAGATCCTTGAACAGTGCCCTATAAACAGCCTTTGCCCAACCAACAAAGAGCTACTTAATTTGTGGACAGTAGTTCCAAGGTGAATGGACAATATTCTGTTTGAAAGGCAACCACTCTGATAGAAGAAGGTAAAAACAAATCAGTTTGGTGAGCTTAATCACATACTGCTTTATGATAAAAAGCCCCTGTGTTTCTGTTTTTACCAACTAATGCACAATAGCCAATGGCCTGGCCATATGGTCAGGCAGGAGGGCAATGGAAACTTGGCCTATTAAAGAAATATCCATAGGGGGCACTGCCTTGTGGTAATCACTGTGGATATTTGAAGAAAGCATTAGTATGGGACATATCAATGCCCATCTGAGGAAGCCCCTCCAGGTTTAGAGGGTGACTGAAATCAACAGATATCCCTGTATACTCGTTTAAAGTGTCTACTTGGGTCCATGAAATGAGTGAATATAGAGGTACCGGCAGCAATTCAGAGATGGGATGAATTTAGACATATTGCTTCACTCTCTGAGACACAAAATGCCAATAAGAATTATTCTACCTGCCAACAAAAGAGATTGACACTACAGGCTATAAAGTAGATTCCCTGGGGGACAGACTTGAACAGAGCTGGCAAGTGAGACACACGTAGGTAGCCCTTGGGGGCTACAAATGGTCTTGAGAGAAGTAGACATTAACTCGAGACTGGGTTTTGCTTAGCCAGTGGTAGATGCAAAACTCAGTGTACTATAAAAGAACGGGAACAGTAGATAGTGCACCAATTCGGACCACTTGGTCACATTTCTTCAGACCAAGGACCATGCCTTACAGACTATAACATCCAATGATGAGAAGAGAAATAACTTCCCCAGGGTAACAGTTTTAGTAGATAATTGGAATGGGCAATTGAAACATTGGTTATCTAAAATAGGGAGATACAAAGACATGAAGGGCTGGCTTAAATGCCTTCACAAGTACATGCTTACATTCAATATGAGTGGGGATAAAGGAGTGGCCCCACCAGATATTCTTCCATTCTGCAAGTGGATCTTGGGAAAAGGAAGTGGAGGAGAATGTCTATGATTATAATTCTTGCCAAGGCATGGAGAATGCTAGTATGACTACAATTTTTTCTCCTTCCTCTACATCACTTTAACCTTCTTTCTTTTTTTTTTCTTCCCCTACCTGTGGTCTCAGGACCACCACAGCAGCTAAAATACTGAATGCAGGGATGATTTATCAGCAGGAAACTATATTTTAAAGTACTTAATGTCAGAAGTCCTGAAGCCCTGATAGGGAGGGTTGTGCCTTCACTCCATCTGGCAAAATTGGGGTTAAGAGAATGCTGCTACATTGCCTACTGGTCAGATAATTACCTTCCTTGTAATAAAAGGAAATTCTATTTATGCTAAATTAATATTCTCTAAGTACTAACTATCATGCTATTTTCTTCTCTACCCCAAGAAACAATTAACTCTGGGGTCCATAAAGCAGAAGATGGTCCCAATCACTCTGACATAAAATACTAGATTTCTCCTGTTGCTGCAAGTCCCTCACATCCTATTTGTGAAGAACAAGTTGTAAAGCTTTATTATTTCCCATAAAGTAAGAACAGTTTGAACACAGAGAAAATACACATCAATACTTCCCCTCTTAACACATTTACATGTAAGTTGTAAGCATTGGGGCTTGTGGTCCCAATCAGGAAATCAGTCATAGCATATTTCAAACCCATAAAATTATCACTTTATTTTAATGAGTTTTAACAGTAAGTTGAGCTTGGAAATTATCTTTGCATACAGACTGTAAATCAATGGGAAAGGACCTCACTATCCATCCATTGGGTTTAGTTAGGTAAGCCAGAACATGGTTCCCAGACCATTAACGTTCTTCAAACTTCTCCCTCTCTGTTATTTTACCCTGACACACTACTTAAACTACAGAGTTTTTAAAAATAGGAAAAAGATGTGTAATACACCTAAAATATTCTTGGTAGATATATCAAATGTCAAATATGGTCTTGACCTTCTCATACATTGGTGCTATTTTCCTGGCTTATTTGTAATGATTAGCCAATTTATTGGAAGAGCCAAATGAACACAGCATGAAACTAAATGTACTCTTAAGCTCATTCTTTTAGGATCTCAGCTAATAATTATAGGTAATTAAACTTAAAGTTTCCTGTGTATATATGCTTGTTCATTCAGAAATGGTTTTGAATACCCTTCTAAGATCTGAAGATAGAACAGTGAACAAAATCCTTGCTTTCGTGAAGATTACATTCTAGTACAGGAGATAAGTATTTAAGAAATAAACCAATAAGTACATAAAATAATCTCAGGTGATGATAAGGGCTGTGATGTCAACTAAAGCAGGGAAAAGGGACAGAGAATGATGGATAAGATGGTTAGAATGACCATCTTAGATAAGATGGTTGGAATGACCTTACTGGAAAACAGCTAACCTCTACAGCATTTACATGGAGGCGGGCAGCACTCTACACTATAATAATGCTACAGTGACATTAATTTGTAATCATCAACATTTCTGTGAGGATGGAGCTATTCTTATTTCTAGTTTGTAACACAGAGGCACAACGAGGTTCAATAATTTGCCCATATTTAGAGCCTAAATTTGAGCCCGAAATGTTGAGGCTTCAAAGTCTACATTCTTAACCATTTTATGAAACGTGGACATCAATGGAAAGAAAGTACCACACAGGAAAGGTACCCATTTACATTTTCTAGTCAAGTGATTTTGACTTCAGGAAGTTCTAAATTCTATCTTCAAAATGGATTATGCCCCAATCAGTCATTCAATCAATACAATGGTTTAACAGAAATTTGAGACGCAGTTAAAAGCAATAAAGAGACAAAAGAAAACAAAACAAATAAGCAAGCAAACAAGCAAAGAAAACAGAGCAAAAGTAATAAAAGAGTAGAGAGGCCACAACACCAGACAATAAGGATTCTACCAGAACTCCACCCATGTGCTTTATGTCTGGGAAATACAATTCAGTACAACTGCTTTGACAGATGTGTGTCAATCTTATTTTTAGAAGGTGTTGCTAAGGCAAATAAACAGAATAAACCATAAGCAATGAATTAATCTCTGTTTAATTGGTTTCCATATTGTATAACAATGAATGCTTGACATTCTGATTAAGAACTAGAGAGTCAAAAATTTTTCTTCCTAAAACATGTGGATATCAAATTATGAATAATTATTAAAATGATTGATTACAAATCACATCCTTAAATAATGTGAAACCTAAAACTCTTGAAGAGATTACAGGGATGTGCTCTATATGTCATTAGGAAATGTATCACTGATGGGGAGTAAGAAGGGCACTAGTTGTGATGAGCACTGGGTGTTGTATGTAAGTGTTGAATTACTAAATTTTACACCTGAAACTAATATTACACTATATGTTAACTAACTGGAATTTAAAATAAAAACCTGAGTGGGGCGGCGGGGGGGTTGGGGGGGGGTAAAGAAACTGTATCACTGAAAATGTCAGGCTGCTGCTATACCAGATCCCAGTCAAAAAAGGTCTGTGCCCCCCATGCCAAGTTAGAATTATGATTTCCAAAATCATTTTCTATACTATAATGAGAGAGACTTGAGCATATGACATACCCAGGTATAGCAGTAACATTAAAACAGAGATTTATTTATTTATTTACAAGACATTAACTATACTAGATCATGCCCCTTCTCCCCATCCCAGGTACAAATGTATCAGAATACACTAATCATATCCACTGGTCACTGACGAGGAAAACCCCAAGGAAACATGAGACAAGAAGGCCATCACCATCAGATCTTCTCATTATTAGATCCCCCTAATAAAATCTCCATAAAAAAGAAGAAAGGACCATAGACTAAGAATCTGACAATCTGGTTCTTGTCAAGGTTTTATCACTTAAATAACTGTGTGGTCTTGAGCAGGTCACTTGAATCACTTGAGCTCAGCTCAACTCAGTTCCATAAGGGTGAAGTCCCTATCTGTTTTGCATATCATTCTTTTCTAAAAGATAAGCAAACACATGGCACATATCTTAGAAATCAATCAGTGTTTTCTGAATGAATGAGACACCTATCACTACCTACTGTGTGCCAGACAGATTGTTAAATGCAAAATATACAATCGTAACAGGATGAAAACTCTTGCCTAGTCCTTAATGGGAGAAACCAATGGCTCACTGGCCAAGAGTGATTTCTAGATATTTTTCCAGCTTTGTTGTAATTGTGAGACTTTTACAAAAGCTCCATTGTCCTCAAATGTATGTCCTTAAGGATAGTGATGAATAAAAAGTTACTATTATACCATGATGGACAACAAATAGGAACATCTCACATACAGGCTTTGAAATATTGATCTCATCATCACCTGAATGGAGTGGTAAAAGAAAAATGAAAACAAGAGGGGGAAAATGCCATGTGATGGTTAATCTCAAAATAGGCATAAACAATAGGATGTTGCCTGGAGTATGATACTGTGTTTAAGGTAACAGGTTTGGTGCCCATGACAACCAGTTAATTTGGTATATGGAGAAACACTGCTTTGGAGACAACAGAAAATGTAAGGAAATGTTTGAAATATTAACCTTTCTATGATGTGTAGTCCTCTAAATTTCATCTCCTTTTAGGTGCATCACTACATGAATCTATGCAATACTCTACATACAGAGCCCTGATCATATTTTATGGGTATACTTTGATGTGGGTTTTCTCAATCTCTCATTATTCTTGGAATCCATTCAAGTATTCAGGCACTGGATATTATAAAGAGGACAATAATCAAAATAGATTTTCTTAATTTATTTTTTACTTAAACTTGCTTTTAATGTTTATTTATTTTTGAGAGGGAGAGAACATGAGTGGGGGAAGGGGCAGAGAGAGAGATCAGGGGATCTGAAGACAGCTCCACAGTGGCAGCAGAGACCCAAAGGCGGGGCTAGAACCCACAAACCATGAGATCAAGACCTAAGTAAAAGTTAGATGCTCAACTGAGTGAGCCACCCAGGAGCCCCTAACTTTTCTTAATTTTAAAACAATAGGTAAAATATGTCCTAGATGCATGGAGGAGTAGGGTCCAGTCCCACTGGCCTGCCCAGCCACAGCAGTTACCTTTCCTCTGTATGCCCTCTGGAAGTTCCTGGGAGATCTCCTTGGACTCCCTACCCCAGTTCCATCAAGCCACCCACAAATGTAAACTCTCCCAGAATGTTTTCCAAACAGCTCCACAGATTGAAAAAAAAAAAAAAATCCTTGAATTCCATTCTCAAAAAACATGATAATGCAGAAGAAAGCCTGTGCTCAGCATAATGAGAATATACTTCTAATGGGATGTATGAAAAATGACACGTGCATGTGTATGCATCTGACACACCCAAATATAGCAGTAATATTAAAACAGGAACAAAATCATCTGGCCACATAAGGAGAGTCAAATTTGGCATCATGTGCCATTATGTAAGAAGGAAAAACCTGAGTGTCTGTAAATGGAAGGGAATGATAAGATAGCCCTTTATAGTCCTCAGACTTTCAAATAGGCACCTGCACTCTAAACACAATATAGACAAAATTTGAAAGAAAATGTGCAAATATACAGTTAAGATTGTCTCTGATGATCTTCACTAAACAGAAAAAACACAGAGGTGGAATAAATCTTTCCTCAAAATGTCACAGGTAGGAAAAGGAAAGCTTCAGAAGACCTTAGGAAATTATAGGGATTTCACAAATAGTGTGTGATTAGAAATGGTGCAAACTCTCGGTGGTTCTGACAAATGAAGGTGCTAATAGAAAA
This sequence comes from Crocuta crocuta, assembly GCF_008692635.1. Classification (NCBI taxonomy): domain Eukaryota; kingdom Metazoa; phylum Chordata; class Mammalia; order Carnivora; family Hyaenidae; genus Crocuta; species Crocuta crocuta. Next base: position 1,019,265 of record NW_027532196.1, read on the forward strand.
CACACCACATGGTACTACAAACAGATTTAGAAGGGCACTGCCATAAATGTAAATAGGAAGCTACCTTTGCTTCACTTACCTCGCAGCTTCCACACAGGAGAAAGGCTGAATTTATTTTCCCCTCAAACTGAAAACAGCGATTCCTAATGATAAAGAGCATGTGAGTATCAAGTCCAAAGACTAAAGACACTTAAGGAATATGAGGTAAATATCAATACCAGCTGTGTTGTGGTTTGTGTTGTTTTTTTCCCAATGTTTCTTTTGAAAAACAAAAAAAGTTTTTAAAAATATTTATATATTTATTTGAGAGAGAGAAAGAGAGAGCACACAAGCGGGGCAGGGGCAGAGAGACACACAGAATTTGAAACAGGTTCACGGCCTTGAACCGTCAGCACAAAGCCTGATGTGGGGCTTGAACCCATGAACTATGAGATCATGATCTGAACCGAAGTCAGATGCCTGACCAACTGAACCACCCAGGCACCCTTCTCCCAATGCTTCTTTACTAAGCTGAATATGGGTTCTCTTTGCCCATAATCTATAAATAAATAAACAAACAAATAAATAACTTTATTACAATTAAATATAGATATTTAGCATAAAAATGACAAGTTTCTATTCATAACAGCTTTTTTTCTAGTCTAGTACACTGAGTATGGTCACATTTCTTGGATTTAAGATCACTGATTGCCCATCAACCCTCAGTTTGTTCTTAGCATTCTCTTATGGTTTGCCTCCCTCCCTCTCCCCAACTATTTTTCCCCTTCTCCTCCCCCATGATCCTCCATTAAGTTCTCCTAATCCCCCTATAAGTGGAACCATATGGTATTTGTCTTTCTCTGTCTGACTTATTTCGCTCAGTTTTATAAAACCCTCAAGTTCCATCCAAATTGCTACAAATGGCCAGATTTCATTCTTTCTCATGGCCATGTAGTATTCCATTGTAGAGATAAACACATCTTCTTGATCCATTCATCAGTTGATGGACACTTAGGCTCTTTCCATGTTTTGGCTATTGTTGAGAGTGCTGCTTTGAACATTGGGGTACATGTGCCCCTATGCATCAGCACTCCTGTATCCCTTGGGTAAATTCCTAGCTGGGTCATAGGGGAGTTCTACTGTTAACTTTTTGAGGAACCTTCACACTGTTTTCAAGAGATGGCTGCACCAGTTTACATTCCCATCAACAGTGTAAGAGGGTGCCTGTTTCTCCACATCCTCACCAACATCTATAGTCTCCTGATTTGTTCATTTTAGCTACTCTGACCGGCATGAGGTGATATCTCAGTGTGGTTTTGATTTGATCATCACCCTGATGATGGGTGACGCTGAGCATCGTTTCATGTGTCTGTTGGCCATCTGGATGTGCTCTTTGGAGAAGTTTCTGTTTATGTCTTCTGCTCATTTCTTCACTAGATTATTTGTTTTTTGGGCGTGGAGTTTGATGAGTTCCTTATAGATTTTGGATACTAACCCTTTATCTGTCATTTGCAACTATTTTTTCCCATTTCGTCGGTTACCTACTAGTTTTATGGATTGTTTCCTTTGCTGTGCAGAAGCTTTTTATCTTGGTGAGGTCCCAGTAGTTCATTCTTGCTCCTGATTCCCTTGCCTTTGGGGATGTGTCAAGTAAGAAATTGCTGTGGTTGAGGTCAAGGAAATTGTTTCCTGCTTTCTTCTCTAGGATTTTGATGGCTTCCTGCCTCACATTCAGGTCTTTTATCCATTTAGAGTTTATTTTTGTGTATGGTGTGAGAAAATGATCTAGTTTCATTCTTCTGCATGTTGCTGTCCCAGCATCATCTGTTAAAGCGGCTGTCTTTTTTCCATTGGATACTCTTTCCTGCTTTGTCAAAGATTAGTTGGCTGTACATTTGTGGGTCCAATTCTGAGTTCTCTATTCTATTCCAGGGCTGATGAGGGCAGGGGAAAGGGGAAGGGGGGTGAAGGGGATGGAGGAGGGCACTTGTGGGGATGAGCACTGGGTGTTATATGGAAACCAACTTGACAATAAACTATTAAAAAAATCACTAATTGTCACATTACCTCAAATTCCATTTTGCTTTCACTTTGCATGTCAGCTCACCTGTCCCTCAGCCTGGCAAGTTAATTGCTAAGAAAAATGATAGACACCAACAATCCTGTGAGTAGGCTGGGCTCCTTACCTTGTTAAATAATGTTCACAGCCAGAGTTGTATTAGTTACCTATTGCTGTGTAAAAAATGCCCCAAACTTAAACATTTGTTATTTCACAGTTTTTCAGGACAGGAATTTAAGAGTGGCTTAACTGGGAGGTTTCAGCTCTATGTCTTTCATGATATTGCAGTCAAGCTGCCTGCCAGGGCTGCAAAGAATAGAAAGCTCACTGGGTCTGGAGGATGTGCTCCCAAAGCCCATTTTTCTGACTATTAGCATATCTCAAAAGATCCCCTTCCATGTTCCCTCACGTTGTTACATGCAGACCTCAGTCTTGCCTTATGAGTGTCTTCAGAGACTATATGAGGTCTCTCACAACACAGTAGGCTTTCGTCTTCCCAGAGCTGCTTTGTAACATGAGAGCTGACTTCACCCAGAGAGAGTATGCAATGGATTGAATGATTACCCCAAAATGATATGCCCATGTTCTAAGCCCCAGAATATGAATGTGAACCTATCTGGGAGAAGAGTCTTTGTGGATATAATTGAGGTAAGGATCTCAAGACCTTAGAGTCATTCTGGAATAGGGTAGGCCTAGTGACAAGTATCCTTATGGGGTAAGAAAAAAAAAAAAAACACAGAGATTCATAGGGTAGATGGCCATATAAAAATAGAGGCAAAGACCAGATTTCCCCCTAGAGTCTTCAGAAGGAGTAGAATCCTGCCAACACCTGGATTTAAGACCTATGAGAGAGTAAAGTGCTGTTTTAAGCCATCAAAGTTGTGGTATTTTGTTATGGCAACCTTAGGACACTACTGGAGTGATTTGAGAGAGAGAGAGAGAGAGAGAGATAAAGATGAAGGTCATAGTCTTTTCATAACCTAGTATCAATAATGCTCATTATTTTGACATATTCTATTCACTAGAAAGGAGTCATCAAGTTCAAGCCACATACAAGGGAAGAGGAATTAAACTCTACCTCTCCAGGGGAGAAATACCAAGAACTTGTAAAACCAATAAGGTTGTCATCTAAAGTTTCTCAAAATGATTTCTGAAGACTTCCTTGTCCTCTGAGAACAAGATACTGAAAGGAAGCAGGAACAAATGTCTGAGTCTTAAGGATGGTATATGATCATTTTTTCTTAATTCCTGTCTGTAACTTCCATATTTCTTCAAACACTAGTCACTGCTGCATATATTTGGGTGGACTATTGTCATAAACTTTACTAGTAGACCTCATGATGTCAAAGTAAACTGCATCTAAATGACTATTAATAAACTGCATATAAAATAAAAAATCACTTTCAAAAGCAGGTTCACATACATCATCCCACTTAATAGTTGATTAAATTCTCACAATACTTCTAGAGGAGAGTTAGTATTATCTAAGAGACTAGGAGAGGTAGTATGCTTTAGCAGACAGAATCCTATACTGTGAGTATACCCAGACTCTAGTCTTGGCTCTGTCCCTTATCACATGGTTAAATGAAATAATCTTTCTGGGTCTCAGTTTCTGGATCCCCTTAACTGTAAAATAAGGAGATAAAATCAGGTGATCATTAAAATTTTTGTCAACTCCAACAGCAACAACAGTGTTACCTCTATTACCTCAAAAACCTAAGCTATATTAAAATTATACACTTGTCAGACCTGAAATATAGTATCTATACCAATGAAGAATGGTTGAAAAAGTTATAGACCATCTTATTTTAAACATCAGGCAAGGCGAACTTTTTAATTTTTTTTTTCATTTTAGAGAGAAGGAGAGAGAGAGAGAGAGAGGAGAGAGAGATCAGGGAAGGGACAGAAAGAGAGGGAGAGAGAGAATCTTAAGCAAGCTCCATGCTCAGTGCAGAGCCCAATGTGGGGCATGATCGCACAACCCTGGGATCATGACCTCAGCCAAAATCAAGAGTCAGATGCTCAACCCACTGAGCCACCCAGGCACCCAATGTCAATTTTTTTTAACCCTATAGTAAACCACTTTCGCTTTGTCTACAATGTATTTCTCCTAGATAGCATATGGCGCTTAGCTCCAATGCCATCTCCTCGGGTGGTGTTCCCTGACCATGATGGGAAAAGTAGCCTTCCACCCTCCATTCTATTCCCACTCTTCATTTTCCTCATATCCCTTATCATGATATGAGGTTGAATCTGTGAATGCTCTTATTTGAATGTGTTTATTATCTGCCTCTCTGTGCTAAGAATGTAAGACCTAAAAGTACTCAAATGTTAGCTGTCTTTTTCACTATAGTTTTATACATTCCAGAAGAGCACTCTAGCTCAGAGTAGGTACTCAGTAAACAGTGGTAGGGTAAGTAAATGAGGTGTGCAAGTAACTATAGAACCATATATCTATATGATATCTTACTCTATTAAAAAGTGGTTCTGCATATTAACAAACTCACTCAAGGTAGATATTACTACCCTCAGATGATTACAAATGAGCAAATCAGGGTCAGAGGCTAAGCGACTTTACCAAACAATTAGAATATCCTGGATTCAAGACCTCTCTTCAGATTTTCTACCTTGATGCTTACTGTTCTTAACCGAGAATCACTCTTTAATTCTAGTGAAGAACTTGGTTTCATCAATATTTTCAATTGGAAACACCTCTAATCAAACCATAATGTAGTCTAATATTTAATATTTTGGATTGAGAATTAATTGCAAAGATAATTAATACATTTAAAAACTTATGTGTTGCCCACTTTTTAATCAAATTATACATGTTAGTAATAGCTCAAGGAACGTCTTAGCAATGGGGGGATATCTTCATTTAACTCAGTGTTCACTATTTATTCAAATAAATGTATTCTGCAATTCCTGCACATTAACTACTATGGCTCTGAGATTAACCTTTCTTGTTTGCTTGTGCCTGACCTCAAAGCATCCCAAATTACTCAAAGCAATTCTGATGGCTTTAATTTATAAGAACACCTTCAAATATTCATCTTTTAAATCCTGAAAATGATTATCCCTGCACAACAGTGGCTCTCTTTTTAATCTTAGCTGATAACTCTGATTAAACATATCCAAAGGCTGATTACCCCCACTGTGGTTAATGCCAGTGTCACAGCTAACTACTTATTTCACAGCAGGAATTGCCTTCGAGAGCCCATTTACATTATTACCCAGAATTGATTTGCACTGTTATTTCCTATTGATCACATAGGAAATAAAAGGTATAGACAGTGTCCTCTGAGGGGCTACTAAGATGTCAAATAATGAAAGGCAAGCACAGGTGTTTATTCTACACTTGGCCAGTAATACAACAATGTAAATACTAGCTGCTTCCAAAATGTAGTTATTTTTAAAAGACAGTATTTACTATTAGAGTCTTTCAGTTATTTCATCACAAAGCCACTTGGAGATGGCATCTATGATCTATGTTATTACAATGGGTAGCAAAAGAAAGAAAGAGAGAAAGAGAGAAAGAGAGAAAGAGAGAAAGAAAGAAAGAAAGAAAGAAAGAAAGAAAAAGAAAGAAAGAAAGAAAGAAGGAAGGAAGGAAGGAAAGAAAGAAAGAAAGAAAGAAAGAAAGAAAGAAAGAAAGAAAAAAAGAAAGAAAGAAAGAAAGAAAGAGACTGAAAGAAAGTATTCTAAGTGGAGGTTATCATGCACCATGTGGACAAGTTGAGCAACGTGGCCCCCTGTGCTTTCTTGCACTGCCAGAGTCTGATCAAGGTGCATGTCTTGTGATAGGAAAACACAGATGCTGCAATGGTAGCAACACTGGCTCTGCAGATTTCTGGAGTCATGTGATCCTATCTTGAGTGTCTTCTTGGTTGTTTTTTTCAGTGGCAGCTATGAGTATCACAAAAAAGATGCTTTCATTAATTCCTCCAGTGGATATGTGTCAAAAGCCATGAACTAGATTCTGGTTACTATGTTAGATACTAAGGATGCCAATGGTGAATGAGGCTGATATGACTTCTTTCTTTAAACTATGAATTCTGTTTGAGAAGGCAGGCAATAAACAAGTAAATACTATCTGGGAACATGTCTGAGTTCTCTTCAAAGACAGCCCTAATATGCAACCCAAAAGGATGCCTGTGTGGTATGGTGAAAGGGGTCTAGGGTAAGGAATCAAAAGGCAACAGTTCTGGGGCACCTGGATGGCTCAGTTGGTTAAGCGTCTGACTCTTGATTTGGGCTCAGGTCATGAGCTCATGGTTCGTGTCGGGGCTCAGCATCGATAGTGTGGAGTCTGCTTGGGATTCTCTCTCTCCCTCTCTCTCTGCCCCTCCAACTCACACATGTAGGCATGAGCTTTCTTTCTCTCAATACATAAATAAACACTTTAAAAAAAAAGGGCAATGGTTCTGCTCAGGATTCTACTACTACCACTGTCTAGGTCAATGATCCTTGCAATAGAGTTTGCATCAAAGTCACCAGGAGAGCTGTTAAACCACAAAGTTTGATTCAGTAAGTCAGGGGGTGGGGCAAAATAATTTGCATCTCTAACAAATCCCCAGCTGCTGCTGCTGTTTCAGGGAGAGCATTTTGAGAACCACTACTCTGGATTTTACAATCTTTCTGCCCTTTTCACTTTCACATTCATCATAAGGATCACTAAGGAGATAAATGTATAAAACTGCTTAATATAAATGAAAGGGGTGGTAATTATGAAGAAATAGATTCAAACAGTAATTAAATTCCTAAAGCACTTCAGGAAAATAAGCCAATCAGAGTTCGTTTTAAGAGGAACAACCTCACATCTCTCTTCAGGAAGAAAGATGGTTTTATGTTCTTCAAAAGCCATTTTTCTCTTTATGTAATATAAGTCATTTAATTATGGAAAGGGCTCATGAGGGCCCTCAGATCTCCATCAAAGCCTGGCAGAGTCAGATTCTTGACAGCATGCCCACTCCACTGCCTTCACAATCAGACACCTGCTGATGGAGCCCATGATGGCTGAAATCAGGTCATGCATTGCAGAGGACTAACTCAGAACCATCTTATGAATTACCTACTCTAGAAACTGAATTTACTCAGGACTACAGACTCCCTTTCAGCATATTAGCTAACACCACTGAAGGAAGCAAGGAATAAAGATTTATTGCCAAATACTTTGGTGGTTTGAATTAACTCCCCCTTCAGAGACTTGACTGATTCACTTTCCAGTTCTGGCCCTACTGAGAAAAATGACCATTTTTTTCAAGGTATTTTTTTTTCAAGGTAGCCTTATAATTTTAAAGATTTAAAAGGCTTCAGATCATCCCCCCAAGGTGATGTTCTATTGAGGCAACAGAAGCAAGAGCTTTCCGAAGAAATAGACGGCAGGTATTTTAGTACCACTTTTGTCAATAGGGCTCTAAATCACATACATTCAATAAAATTCAATAAATATTTAACTTCTCTGAATCTCACTTTCCTCCTATATAAATAATAGAGATTGTGAAAGATCAGGAATTGGCAAACACTTTCATTTTTTCTAAGTTTAAAAAAAAATGTTTATTTATTTTTAAGAGAGAGAGACAGAGTGTGAGTGGGGAGGGGCAGAGAGAGAGGGAGACACAGAATCCAAAACAGGCTCCAGGTTCCGAGCTGTCAGCACAGAGTCCAATGCCAGGTTCAAACTCACAAACCATGAGATCATGACCTTAGCTTAACCCACTGAACCACCCAGGTGCCCCAAGATATTTTTGGACATACAGTTCCTGTTGCAACTACTCAATGCTGTCACATGAAAGCAACTATAGACAATAAGTAAACAAATGCTGTATTCTAATAACATTTTATTTACAAAAACAGGCAACAGGCCTTGGCTAACACCTGCCATAGACTCTCACCCTATTTAAGTGATACTTGAATTATCTGCCATGACCCTAATATGGACTTAGTTTGTTACTGGGAGCAACACATTTAACCACTCTGTACCTGAATTTCTCTGTGTTGAAAGAAAATACCATTACTTGTCATGTCACTTCTTCAGAGATGTTTCAAAAGGATTGATGAGCTAATGTTTCAAAGTACTATGATTTCTTGATGAAGGGCAAAGGAGAAGCATTAATTATTATCAACAGTATCTTTTAAGATACTATCATCTGATTATTTTTGCACCTGGGAATAGAATGAGGATTCAGATTCATATCATTCTATGATGTTCAAACATACTATACTATGGTCTCTCACCCTACAGTCTCTTTGTGAATGATTAATAAAAACCTGTGAGTTGGATGCTAATATTACCCTTTGATATTTTCTAAAGATTAAATGGAAAGAATAAAAGAAACAGATTCTATCATTTTATATATACAGATTTCAATATTTTTCCATCTATTATTCATGATTATTCAGCCTTAAAGCCTAAAAAGTAAGCATTCTCAAGGAATAGAATAGACATGTGAGGCAGGCTGAAAATCATTAAAGTGGATGTGGTTTATTTGTTGACCTTTAGAAGAAGCTCCATTAAAAGTAAAATTCTTAGACAAGAGGCTTTGGAATAGATGTACATTAAAATATGATTTAAAAAACACAACGAATAATTGATACTGATTTCATCATTTCTCAGGAAGATTAACATAAATTTCTTTTACATCTTACCCATCACCACGTAATGTGCCACCTTTAACAAGTAATTCATTTAGTAGATGTTTCTCTAGTATCCATTGTCTTCAAGGGACTGATAGAAAGGTGAAAAGCTTGCATATATAACAAAAAGTAGTAAAAAAATGCCCTCAGTGTGTTAACAAGCAGTATTTAGGACTTCAGGAATTTGAAGGAAAAAGAAGGTGCTTTTACCTTAGTTGATAAGGGAAGACTTGTCTCATGGCAAAAGGGGTATTTGAGCTTTCTGGAAGATAGAAAAGGAGCAAAGAAAGAGCTTTCTAGATGACCCCAAATACAGACCCCATGCACAGGCATTCTACTATCAGCAAATCTGATGATGTAAAAGGTTATAAGTAGTTCAAGATACGACATTAAATCATGGAAGGCCAAAGGTAATCAGGCTAACAAGCCTGGGTTTAAAGAAAGACCCATCCAAGGATTTTGAGAGGAATGGAATTAGGTTTGACTCATTTGTGCAACAATTAGATTTTGAGCACCTATTATGTGTCAAACATTTTTTCTAACCTGTATGGACACAGCAATAAGTGAAAATGATGCAGAAAAAAATTTCTACTCCCATATTCATAGAGCGAGATAGACAATAAACAAAATCAATAAGTAAATGATAACATGTATTTGAAGGTTAAATACTAGAGACAAGCAATTATAAATAAGGCAGAAAAGCAATTATAAACAAGTTGGTTAGGGTGATATTGGAGGTTACATTTAAGCAAAGATTTGAAGTAGGTTGGGAAGCAAGCCATATAGGTATGTAGAATAGAATTCCAGGCAGGAGGAATGCTAATGTAGACGCATTACAGATCAGCAAAGCAAACTGTGTGAGCAAGGAAGGGGATAGAAGGAGGTGATGTTAGAGATGTGAAGGGGCTCACCTAATCTAGAGTCTTATGGACAATTATAATGATTCGGGTATTAGGAATATTAATCTACTGTCACTGGGCAGAAAGAATTCCAGGAGGGAAAGAATTAGTAGGAGCAACATTTGCAAAGTTATTTTCCAGGTGAAAAGTTCTGAAGCAATTCATGCATTTGATCACTCATTCATTCCCATTAATCCAGCACATATTCAAGAAACACTAGATAGATTTTGACACTAGAACCATGGCTCTGATAGGTAAAGTTCTCCCACATGAAGTTGACACTGGTGGAAAGATGATACCATGAATAGAAAGGTTCCACATGTTGAAAAGCTTCTAAAATGCTATAGAAATCTAAATTTTATTATGAATCTAATATTGTATAAGGAAACGTCCCACAAGGTCCAATTGTATAAATAGTAAATTGGCTTCTTAAGTCATTTCTTTACCAATCGCCTTTAATGAAATATTGACCAATATTCCTTCTACTCTTAAGATTACTTTTGAAAAGAATTATTGGATATTCTACATCAAAAGAAATCAAAACATCCAAACAATGAAGAATAAACTAAATCCCTGAGGCTTATCTTTGCACAAATTATGATGAGTCTCAGAATATAGACTACAAATATGCTTAATTCAAGTACAAGTATTTATGAATAAATTAATTTAGCAAGCATAAGGGAAGCAAAGACCAGTCCAAATTTACCAAGCTTGCCTGTAACCTAGACAATAGCATTTTCCAAACAATTGCTGATGAATGAAGATGTTATCATTGGTGGCTGGATGACTGGCTTTAGTACCCCCATAATGATAAACTTGCTGTCACAGAGGACAGATAGGAACCAGTTCCTGCTGTCAAACTGTCATGGAATTATTAAATATGGAGGGGGAAAATGACCCAAACAGTATGTAATGAGCTCCCTTTTCATTCTCTCTCTACAAAAGCACATCTGTGGATTGTTAATGATTCTGAAATGGATGAACCAAATTGATGAGAAAAGAAAAGCATCTTTCAGATATAGGAAAAGGGAAAAAGAACACACACACACAATGTTTATAAAATATAATTTAAAATATAAAGGCTTGTGAAAGTACTGTGGAAAACTATAATGTAGCATACAGATGTAAGCTATTATTACTCATTTCCATACTGCTTTATTGCTCTCCTTGCTTTTATTTTTATAAATATAGATCATTAATGTCTTAAAATACAGAGAAATACCAAGATTTATTTACAAGTAGTCCATATGTGTAACTTTCATGAGATAGCACTGCCATTTCAGTCTGGAACTTTCTATACTGCTGAATGACTTTTTAATGAGATGTGTCCTGTGGGCTGCACACAGTGACTTGAATGTATATCAGACTCTCGGTATCTCAGTTCACACAGATTTCTGTACCAAGCCCTGTGGACTGGCTTTCATTAACTAGAGTCCTTGTGCCACAAAGACTCAGTTGGCCTAGGATGTCCAGGAAAGCCACACCTTAGCTCAATCATGAAATTCCTCAAGCACAGGTATAGGTGATATTGATCTTTACACTTCAGTGGTATTGCACAAGTCTTCAACAACCCTGGACTAAGCTGGATGACTTATTGGGATCTGAAACTGGAGTAAGGACATTAAACAAAATTATCATGGTGTCAATCCATACAACTAAAGGAACCATTTTATTTGGTCATAGTTAGTGATACTAAGGTTATCTGTCTTCAGAAATCCCAGAGTTATAAAGAATTGCTTATTTGTGCTTTAATACACAGGAAACAAATTGGTAAAGTAATAGGAGACTAGGTCTTATTCCTTAGCTTAAGGACAGACACAAGTCTGAAAATAATCAATATTCTCTTTGTTCTTAAGGTGGTATCAGTTATCTATATCACAAAGGTAGCAAGGTGTTAAAAAGAAAAAAAATGACTAATATTTGTAAACACAGAGTCATAATGCTAGAAAGGGAAATCATGTTTAATACTCAGGTTTTCTGAAACACCACTGTACCCAAAAGACTTTAGTTAACATAAATATACATTCCAAGAGGCAGTGAGGGGCCATTTGGCACATGACTTGATTCTTTCACACAAGGTAAAAACACTAAGAAAGAAAGAAAAGTGAGAAGTCATTGAAGGAAAATTAAACAGTGTACAGCTGTTATACTTTCACTAGAACCCACTGTGAGAAATATAGAATGTAGTTTTATAATGTTTATGAAGAAAAAAACATCATTTTAATATATTACATTTACTACAAAGCCTTAGATTTAAACATACTTCAAAGTAATCTTTCAAATATAACACACTCTCTCCACTCACTCATATGCACAGTGAATTCATTCTTACACAACCTGTCTATACAGAACCCAACAAGTACCTACAGATTGTGCTATAATTTTTTGGTCACATTTTCTCCACTGCAAAGCAACAACAACAACGAAATTCACACTTCACTTTCACATAAAATGTATTCACAGACACAGGCAGTATCATAAGAAGTAGATGAATAGAATAAACAATTAATTGGTGTCCCAGTTTCCAGATCAATGAACACCTTAATGGCACAATGAATCCCTGTACCTCAACTGACCAAGCCCTGAAGATTATGTGATTAAAAAATCTGTGCCTTTAACCAGCTTCTCTCTTACTATTTTTATTCTATACCACCTACTCAGCTGGCTAAAAGACTAGGCAACAAGGTCAATCAAATGCAATACTTCTCTCTATTCAAATATAATGGAAATTTTGACCATTCCACATTCAAAGAGCAAATACATTCTCACACTGACAACCACATTCCATTGGCTTTTCCTGAAAGCAAAGTGTGACAGATGCCTTGGCTGTAATTGCCAATCAGCCTTTACATGGCAGCTGAAAACACAATACATCACTTTGATCTCCTTTGCTCTAAACACATCCACAATCAAGAAACCTGAACAAGGAATAAGAAATTGGCATCATTTCCAGAAGCTGTCACTCCATAGCACTTAAATACTATAATGCATATTTTGCTCATCTGTTTATTTCTCTGTTTCAGAGACACTCTGTTAAAGACCTGAGCAAAAATCACCTACATTCACACACCATATATGTATATTTGAGGAAATATTTGGAAAACACATTTTATTATCAAGTACAAAATCTGAATATAAGCACATTTAATTAAATATCACCATCACCACTTCCTTTTCCAGTTACACACTTGAGGAATAAAACAATGTAAGAGTGCTCATCTGACTTTGAAACGGTGTTTCAAAGAGAGTTGTACTCACATTTTGCAGGCAGGTCATAGCCACATGTGATTTTTGCATGTCCAGTTTCACAGCCATTCAGGTTACGACATTCAGCCAGTAAACAGGGGCCAGCTGCTCTGTGAATACAGCCATCCACTAGGAAAGAAAGAAAGAAGTTGAGTTCATTTCATCTTTTTGGAAGTAAATGGAAAACCTGAGAGAGGAAGAAAAAAGGAGCTCAATTTGTTCCTTCTGGAAATAACCATAGTCTCATGGAAGAAAACCGATGATGTCCAATCCTTCAAAACTATGTTTTCTTGTGTGTGTGTGTGTGTGTGTGTGTGTGTGTGTATGGGTGGGTGTGGGTGTGTGTTTTGTTTGTGTGGTAAGCAGAGGTAGAAGGATTATAGAGTCGTTTACTGTGCTGATAAACATTAAACAACAGTTTCTCTTGGGGGGAGGGAGTCCCTGATTTACAGCATCTTCCATTATCAGTTATGTAAATATCTCCACCATGTCCAATGTCTATCAATTTGATGACACTGAACACAGGGTTGGGAAGAAATGCTAACAATTCTGCCTCCCAAGCTGGTAAGTGTTGTCTTTGACATATCACAGGTTATAGAAGAAAAAAAGTCGAGAAGAAAGTGAGAACAGCACTCTGAAACACCTGTACTCACTCCAAAACTGAGAGTAGAATTAAAGCCATCAAGAAAAGAACCAGACCTCTGAGTTCCCCCTCCCCCAACAGCACAACATAAATACAGCTGTGTTTCTGGACGGTATATTATGGGGCACTAGATGATGGGCAAGGGCAGCTTAGATGTTAGTAAACACCAATAAAGTCACCCTCACATACCTGACAGGCACTAAGCCAAGAACCTCAGCTGCTGCTGCCCTAGCTCCGGGAAATGATCAGCTTCCTGACTTTCACCAACCTCAAGTGTCACCATTCCTCTGGCCTCTCAGCCTCCCCCTTCACACCTGGCCTACCCAGTGAGACCTCGCCTTTTGAAAATGCAAAGGGAGAGAGGCAAACCATGAGAGACTCTTGAATGCTGAGAACAAACTGAGGACTCATGGGTGTGGGGGGGGGGGCAGGGGAGGATGGGCATGGAGAAGGGCACTTGTGGGGATGAACAATGGGTGTTATATGGAAACCAACTTGACAATAAACTATTTGTANGCACATAAATTAGGAAACTGAAAACTTGGGTTCTTAGTTGATATTGATTGGGCCCCTTCGATGGAAAGGAAATGTAAGATTGCTAAAGGAAGGATAAAGAGACAGAGAAAGAGAGTCATTGTAACCTGGGATGTGAAAATAAACCAGGATATTAGAGATCAGAAGGCATCCCCCTGCCTCCCCAGTCCATACCAGCATGTAATTGGTCATTGCTTTTTATTATTGTTATTGTTATTATTAATAATATTAGTATCATTTCTATTGTGAGAGGAAGCCAGATAGTGAATGAGAGGTGGTCAGTGAGAAGCAGATAACTTGTCTAATGTTCTAGATTCTGCTACCAAGGACTGTTGTCCTTGTGGCTGAAGGATCACATCACTGTGGCTGAAGAAGACTCCTAAGGAAACAAGCTCATCTGGGCTGGACTACATCATCCTATATGTAAAGTCCGAGAATGAACCTGGGACCCGAGGACTCTCAAACAAAATGATACCAGACAACTCTGGGCTACAATATATTAGAATAACAAAGTTAAAATGGACTCTGCCTTTACCAGTTATACGATACTCGAGTCTCAGTTTCCTTAGAAATCAGTGTCAATAATGGTACTACCTCACATGGTTCTGCATAGAATTTAAATAACGTAGTTCATGAAAGGCACCAGCATAGTGTTTAACACAGTGTTATGTGTCCCACTGGTAGTTCTCTTAACTATTTAATTACCTAATTAATTACAAATTAATAATTTATCTTAAATCCATCTAGTAGAAATTTTCTTAAATTTTAAAATAACTCCTTTCCTTATTTAAAATTAAGAAATATAGAGAAATAAGAATATGAAAACCACCATTTACTCCACCACTCAGAGAATTTTCAATATGCTCATTCTTTCACTGTTTAGTCACACACACGCTCACACATACAAGTCTTCTCTTACAAAAAAAAAAAGCTTGATAAACTTTCTTCAAATTCTTTCACACAGCATTTTTACCTTTTTTAAAAATGTATTCTATGGAATAATTAACACAAGTGCAAAAGTTTTAAGTAAGAATGTTACAGTTGTTTATAATAGTGAAAACTTGGAACTACTGAGATAGAGAGCTAGTTAGATAAATCAAAGTCTATCAATGTGATAGGCTATTAAGTGGCTATTAAAAAGAATGGGCCAACTCTATACATAAATAGCCCTAAACCAGGAAAGATTTTTAAGTGAAATGTCAGGTTTAGAAGAGTATATAAATAGTACAGCCACACCCATACCTATACACAGATACATGTACATGCATACATATATGTACTTGAAAGATATATTAACACATAAAAAGTGATTATGAGATGGAAAACCAAGGGTGAGACCATTAGGAAGAAAATTAGGCCCTAATTTATGTTTGCATTTTTTACAAGAGCTTCAAGAAAACTAGTTTAAATTGAACTCTTTTTTTTCTTGGCAAAGAGATAGTTACTTAGTTTGAAATGGATAATTAAAATAAGATTTGCTCGTGTACTTAATCATATGCTGTCAAATATTGTCTCCATTATTTAGATTGCAGTGTAATGCAGTTTGTAGATACCTAATTCTCAAAATCTTCATGTTAGACCAGCACTCATGACTGCATTAGGGCAATGAAAGAATGGCTGAAGAGCTATTTAACAATAATGACTTCAGCTTACATTTCTTGAGTGCATCTATATGCCAGCCACTATACCAAGGACGACCTTACCAGGTAGATACTAATTTTATCATCTCCATTTTCTAGAAGTTTAGAAGAGGTTAGTAACTTGCCAATGTTCACAAAATATTGGCAATGTGATTCAAAAGCTCAGTTTTGTCTAATGCAGCAAACATACCCTTACCCATTATAATTCACTGCCTGCACGACTTGAATCCAAGTAGTCTTACCTCAGTCCCTGCATGTGGCATGTTGAACCACCATATTACATTGCTTTTTGATTCCCATCAATTCTACTTATGAGTTATAATGGCCATACAATCAAATATACAGATTTCAAAAGTACAGTTGTGATGAGTTTTAACAAATGTTACTCATGTAGCCATGATATCAATAAAGATCCAAAACTGTTCCATCAACCCAAAAAGTTCTCTTGTGCCCTTTCCATCCAATTTCCCTTCTCACCTTAGAGAGAGAACTCCTTTTCTGATTTTGATCAGCATAGCTAAGTTTTGCCTGTTTTATAACTTCAAACTTCATACAAGAGATGGGGGTTGGGGACTACCTTCTTTTGCTTCTTTTATTTTTGAGATTCATGTGTGTTGTTGCTTGCATCAGTACTCCATTCCTTTTTATTGCTGAGTAATATTCCACTGTTGAAAATTTCATAATTTCATTATCCATTTATGTATGAATAGGCATTGACAATATTTAGTTTTTAGCTATTGTGAATAAATCTGTACAAGTCATTTGTACGACTTACAAGTCCTTGTGTGGCTACATGTTTTCATTTCCACTGGACAAAGAACTATGAGTAAAATCGCTGGGTTGGTATATATTTAACTTTATAAAGAACTAATATGCAGTTTTCCTAAGTGATAAACAAATTTCCATCTACCCCAGCAAAGTATGAGAATTCAAATTTTGAGTTTTTTGGCGTTGTCAGCCTTTTTAATTTTAGCAATTCTAATGGATATAAAGGGGTTTCTCACTGTGATTGCAATTTGCATTTCCCTGATGATTAATGAGGGAAAGCACTTTTGCCGAGTGCTTATTGGCCATTCATATATATTCTTTTTGGAAATGTCTGCTCATGTATTTTGCTAATTTTTATTGTATTTTTATTACTGAGTTGTATTAAATCTGCCATTAGTTCCATCCAAATTTTCTTTTTAACTTCAGGGATATTTTAGATCTTGAGATTTTCATTTGGTTCTTTTTCTTACAGTTTTTGTGTCACTCCTGAACTTTCCCATCTCCCACCTGTCTTTTCATGTAAATGCCTTAACAGATTTTGCATAGTGATTTTAACATCCCTGCCTGACAATTCCAATATCTCTGTCAGCGATGAATTTGTTTAAATTGACTGATTTTCCCCCATGTCTCTGGGTCATATTTTCTGGTTTCTTTCTATGTCCAGTAATTACTGATGACAGATAAACATTGTTAATATGTTGTAAAAGCTCCAAATTACTACAAACAGCACTGAAGTTTGCTCTAGCAAGCAGTTAAATTACTGCCAGGTAATATGGAGGCTTAATTTTAGGCTTTTGTTAAAGCAGATTTATTCCAGTTTTTCCCCTTAATTCTAGGATGTGGTCTTTATTCCTGAAGTATGAAACTCCTGAGTTTCAACAGAAAACCACGGTGTTTGTCAATTCCCTTTAACTTGGGGGAACTAAATTTCTAAACTCTAAATCCCTAAAGTGAGAAACTGAATGCTTTGCTTCTTTCTTTCAGCCTTATAGCTCATGTTTTCTTCCTGGGCTCCTTGGACATCATTATCTGTACATGCACAGTTTAAGGCTCTGCCAAAGATGAGACGTATTATTTACAGATTTGGGTGCTCCCTCCACTGTGACTCTTTCCCTTCAGGTATCCTAATCTAGATTCGTAGTTGTTCTGACCACCCTGAATTCAGTCCTATGATCCCTAAACTCAGTAAAACTACCGCTTTTTATTTGAGACCTATCAGCTACTTCCCATGGTGGGCAAGGAGGGCCCTTGTGGTCAAAGGCATTTAAGTGTGGATCTAACCCAGTGTGGTTTCCTTCTTTCGAAGGTTGAATCCTATTTAGTTGCTTTCTAGTGCCAATAAACAGTTTCTGTCATTGCTTTTATATTTTGTCAAGAATCATAAATTACTATTGGTTGGAAGTCTACTATGATACAACCTTGGCTGCCATTACCAGAAGCTGGAAGTTGCATTTTCTATTGGCTAAAACATGACATATTATTTTAGAGCTATATGTGGCCCTTAGAAAAAGTTCACAGGAGAAAAAGGAAGTGGTATTATAGATTGTATCAATTCTTTACTTGAAAGTGGGTTGTTGTATCTTTGAAAGACAGACAACAATAATAATGTGTCTACATGCACAGACTCAATATGAGAAGTTAAAATTCTCTATTATTAATTCTTTTGCTAGACTTGTTTTCCTAAAATGCAAATCTGATTTGCTATACTAAAGTAATGTTTGCTATTCCCCATATCTTACATTATAAAGCCCTTAATTCCAAATTATGGTCTTTTAGACTTGACAAATGTGGTTCCAACTTAACCTTCCAACTTCACATCATCCCACTCTCTTCCCCCTTGATATCATCTCATCTGACACATCTAAATCCTCATCATTCCCTAAACACAATATAACTTCCTTTTCAAAGTACTCTCTAGCTACTCCAGAATATCTAGCTACACCTCACTGTTTCCTGCCTAGCAAGGTCTTTCTCATTGTTCAACTTCTAGTTCCAATGTTTCCTCCTCTAAAAAGCCATTCACAACATTTACAGGACACAATAATGCCTTTTCATGTTCCCATATTCTGAGTTGTACCCTTATTTTCATACTTATAAATTGTTTTATAGCTATTATATAAATACAGCAGACTAGTTATGTGCTAGAAGTTTCTCTCCTCTAGTCTAGTTCATTAGTTCCTTGAAGGTACAGGAGATTGCTTATTCGTTTTATATCCTTAGTTATCTTAATAACTGACTTTCCGAAAGTGCTTAATACAGTTGAATTAAATGCAAGTAAATTTGGGAGGAAAACTAGTGTAGCTTTTTTTTATTTCTCTATGTTACTGAAGAAATAGTCATCCTAGTTAAATCCAAAAAACCAGAAGTTACAATAAAAAACAAACAAGTGAATAGCTACAATACTGTGGTCATAAGTCTAGTGATGGCTTCCATATTAAAAATGCTAATAGGGGCACCTGGGCGGCTCAGCTGGTTAAGCATCTGACTTTGGCTCAGGTTATGATCTTGATGTTCCTGAGTTTGAGCCCCAAGTCCTGAGTTCGACCTGTGCTGACAGCTCAGAGCCTGGACCCTGCTTCAGATTCTGTGTCTCCCTCTCTCTCTCTGCCCCTCCTCCATTCATGCTCTCTCCTCTGTCTCTCTCTGCCTCTCTCTCTCAAAGATTAAAAAAAAAAAAAAAACATTAAAAATTTTTAACAAATTCACAGAATCGAAAATTTTACCTACTTCTGTGGGTCTGGGGCAGCTGACTGAATATCTGCTCCTTTTCCTTCTCTTAGGGTCAGAATGTAGCAGGCTGAAAAGTGGGAAGATGTGATATTCAACATAGTAGCATTTTTTCTATTTCTCTCATCCTCAGCCCACAGGTGGGAGGGGATGGAGGACTAACAGTCAACACCTGCACTGACAAAGAAAGTATTCAGTCTGACCCAAGATGTTTAAACCTAATTACAACTAAAAAAAAAAAACAAACAAACAGAAAAACAAACAGAAAAACACTAAAACCAACCAAACAAAAAAAATCCAAGACCAAAAGTCTAAAAGAGAAACAAAAGTTGAACATGATATTCCATAGAGCATTAGGACTACCTATGCCTATTATCTTACAAAAGAGATATTCACATAGGAAAAAAGAAATAACTAAACTCTATAAATACATATGTTCACTAAAGTCCACTATTTTTTTTTCTTTTTGGTTATATAACTAGAGAGCAATCCCCATCCTCCTTCGTAGGTATTTGATGTCATGAGATTGAGCTTGTCCAGAGTAGTATTGGTAGAAATGATGTAAGTAGGGGCACCTGGGTGGCTCAGTCAGTTGATTGTCCAACTCTTGATTTCAGCTCAGCTCATGATCCCAGGGTCGTTGGATCAATTCCCATGCCAGGCTCCGTGCTAAGCACGGAGCTTGCTTGAGGTTCTCTTTCTCTGCCCCTCTCCCAAGCTCTCACATGTGCTCTCTCTTTCTCAAATAAATGAATGAATGAATGATGTAACTACTTCTATATCCAATACCTAAAAATGCTGCACACAGTCTTCCACATCATTATCCACTGTCTGCAGGCTGCATGCAGAGGACCCATTGGAATAGTCCAGGTCCCCAGGAGATGGTACAGCAACTAATTGGAAAGTGACTAAATCCCTAAAAGACTGTGGAACAGAGCTCCTCCCACCCTTACTTTCCGTACTAGACTGTCAAGTCAGTGATAGATGAAATTTTATTGTGTAAGGTCACTAAGATTTTGGGATGTTTGTAATAGCAGTTTGCTTTGACTACTTTTACTTCTACTGTAAATACCATAATGGTAATTTTCATTCAGCTTGAATACTGCTTTTTAAAAAACTTTTATGGGAAAAAATCATATTTTACTTTAGAATGAACATATTGTCTTAGGCAAGTTCATTTCCTTAGGTATGCCTCAGAATTCTTAATCATGCTAAATGCTGAGGAGTCTGTGAACACCAAAGCCAGGCTGTTCTATTCATTCAAATAGTTGTTCCTCTTACTTTGTGATTGAAAGCAGACTAATAGAAGATAAATGCTGAGGACTGCCTAAAAACTGTCTGTGGTATGATTAGCTAGTAATGGAGTGAACACTGTGGTCACTCATAGAGCTGTTCTTCATCAGGGCTAAGAGGAGTCTTCCAAAGACCACATTTTCTGCTGTACTGACATATCTGTCATTTACCATCCTGACAAGTGAGACCAAAATGCTTGCAGGCAGATGGTTAACTAAGGCAAGGGACTTTAGCTCCTGGCATATTTCCTCCAGTTATTTAACAATAGCTAAATCCAGAAGACTTCAGCTTATTAATTATACCACCTTGGTTAGGTTTCCTTACACCATAACCTAGATAATTAGACTGTCTTGGATAGGGTAGAACAATGGGTTTCAGTTGTGCTTGAGGGGGTATTATTCTTCACTTGTGTCAATAGTACCTTGAGGTGTAGAGTTTGAGTATGTTTGTATAGGGTAGTTTTACCCCACGATTTAAATAGCTAAAGTAAAGACAAAAGAGATGGGACATGAAACCACATCAATTTTTCTGACCTAAGATTTATTTTATCCCATATATTCCAATCTGCCTCTTTGGTATTCCTCAGATAAAGCTCCCCATTTTATATACAGAAGAATAACTTGATCCTGAAAACAGGAAAGAAGTAAGCCACAAAGCACCGAACAGGAATCCATCAGATACAGTGCATGAGGAAATGTAAGAGCTAGCAAAAAAAGGACCAGGGAAGAGTTCTAAATATGTGTTTTGAAAAATACTAAACATACTATTTAGCAAAATCCAGTTATTTTATAAACTGGCCCTATGAGCTTTCTTCTTTGTTTTACAAAGACAAATTTTTAAACAGTTTTTAGCAAGGAGGATTTTGAAGTTCTTAGATCTGTACATATTCATTTAATCTTCTTTTGTAAATAAGAGACAGTAACTTAATCTAAAAGCAACCACATAAATCATATTAGCCTGAAAAATAAGAGACTCTCTCATTGAATATATCTTTTAGAAGCCCAAGAGAATACAACAGAGTTCTTTCCAAATCAAATCAACATAAATTTATTAAACAAATACCTTGCACAAAGCACTCTGCAAGAAGCTGTGAAGAAATCAAATGATGATAATAATATGTAACATCTTTTGAGGATTTACAATGTGCCTTCTGGTATGCTAAATGACTTGCAAGCTTTCCCTTTATAAGAGGAAGTACTACAAGAATGGAAAGAGGATGATTTTGGACTCAGAAGGCAGAGGTTTGTTTCCTAGTGCCGCCATTGTAGCTCCCCATACTCTGATTTTCTCACCTGTAAAACAGGGGCCTTTATAAGACTCTATTCAAAACCATAGGGTTCTTGTGAGTAATGAGTTGTTATACGACAACTACTTTGAATAATGCTTGGCATGTAGCAAGTATATAGTAAATGTTGATTATGTTATTACATTTAATCATCATACAATTTTTTTACAGGTAGGAACTATTAGGATGACTACTTAACAAAGAACCAGAAGTTAAGGAATTAGTGCAAGATTACATAGAAGCTGGGGTCAGAACTCATGTCTGCTTGAACTTAATCTATGCCCTTAATCCCTACTCTCTTCTATCTCCATTAAAACAGTGGTCCCTTCCCTTGGGAGGCAAGTGGATAATATAGAAATGCTCAGAACCATGTTTTCACTGAAATAAAAAGTATCAGCAATATATAGAATATTTTAGTTACGGAGAATATGTCTTTTAATAGATCAAAAAATAGGGAAATATGTCACATGTTAATATGTTATATTTTATAAAGTTCTTTTTTAAAATTTTGTTTAATGTTTATTAGTTTTGAGAGACAGAGAGAGTTCAAGCAGGGGAGGGGAAGAGAGAGAGGGAGACACAGAATCAAAAGCAGGCTCCAGGCTCTGAGGTATCAGCACAGAGCCCAACACAGGGCTCAAACTTACAGTCCGTGAGATCATGACCTGAGCTGAAGTTGGCCATTTAACCAACTGAGCCACCCAGGCACCCCTATAAAGTTCTTTGACAAAATTACCACATATTTCATAACAGTTTTGTGAGGTGTTCCTGGACTTTATTACTTTTCTCATTTTATAGTTGAAGAAACTCAACCAGTGCAAGAATAAATGTCTAAGGTCATCTACCTGTTAATTGGCAGATATGAATTCAAGTTTTATTGATTTTAAAGTGCATCAATATCACCTAAGAAACCTCAAAAAAATGTGGATTCCTAGATCCAACCTCAAATCCATAGGATCAGTTTCCCTAGCAGTAGGATCCAGAATCTACATTTACTAATCTCAACAGATAACACAGATACACAGTACCAACGGAAAACTTTAAGAATCACTCCTCTGTATCATCGTGTTTTCTTGACAGACCTCCAAGGAGTGGTGAGTAGTTGGGTCTATAGCAAGTAATCTGAGAATTCACTGGATGCAGTCATGAGTCCTAGCTTGACAAATCACAAGATCCCTTTTAAATTTAATTAGAGCTATAGTCCCCAATAAGTTCTAATCAAATATGGAAAGAATCCCTGTCCTTAACTGTTTGTATTTAAGGCAGGCAATATTAACTGAAACTAGAACTGAAGTCCAGTAGTAAATCAAATCTTGATTAAATGCTGTTTCACTCAAAGAGAGATATGGTAATCATGAAATGACTAAAAATGACCATAAAGGGGTCCCTGGTGTATGGTCTCCAAAGTAAGTTTACAAGACATCCATAAAAGAGAGAGAAGAATATATTTAGATTTTTTCTGATATTTATATTGTACATAAAATAAGAATGAAGTTCAAATTTACTAATATTTAACACAGATATTGACAATAGTACTTGTACATAATTTACAGGTAAACACAAACTTATGCCAGGCCAACTTGCTTGAGGATAAGAGACTACATGGAACAAAGGCCAGCTATCCCAGCTAAGGACAACCTAGACTAGTCAGCACTCAACTTTCCTACCAACTGACCACAAATAAATATGTGAGAACTGTCCATGAGAACTGTCCAGCTTATTGGACACAGAAGTATGAGTTATATAAGTTATATAAGTAATTGCTTTAAGCCACTAAATTTTGGGGGTGATTTGTTACTCAGAAAGGCTAACTGATATGTTTAGCCATCATCATCAGAAAAAAATACACAAAGGAAAAAGGTTAGGGGCACCTAGGTGGCTAAGTTGGTTAAGCTTCCGAATTCGGCTCAGGTCATGATCTCATGGTTCGTGAGTTCAAGCCTTGTGTTGGGCTCTGTGCTGCAGCTCAGAGCCTGAAGCCTGCTTCAGATTCTGTCCCTCTCTCTCTACCCCTTCCACACTTGCACTCTGTCTCTCAAAAATAAATAAACATTTTTAAGATTGAAAAAAATCCTTTAAGAAAGAAAAAGGTTAAATAGCTGTTAAAAACTCTTAGGAAAGAAAAACAATATAGCTGAAGTAATCAGGTGAAAAGTTGATTCCATTAGAGGTCACCTGTAGCCTGCATGGAAGATTTATGTGTCAGGTACTAAATAGCATCAGTGTTCCCTTTAGGGAGGAGAAGAAATATCTGTTAGAAAAAGCAATACACTGACAAGGAGATCCACATCTTGAAGCTTCACAGATGCAAGGAATTAAGCTATCTGAAACAGCCTTGGGCTGACTTAAAAATTAACTTCTGTTATAAACCCCCTGATCTCACTGGTCAATTTGACTATGAAACTCTCCTGTGGTCCCAGGAGAAGATAACAAATGTAAGAGAATAAACATTTACACATTTCTTAGCTCAGAAATCTGGAACAATTTTCAGTTAAGGGTCATACATATAGCTTACTTCATCTCTGATCTTAAAAGCTTAGAAACTGATCTTTAAAAATTAGCAGAGAATTGTTTCAGAGGATCTAAGACCTACCTAATTGTATAGATACCCAACAAACAATGATTTTTGATCTCTCTTGTTAAACTTGAATTCTCAAGTGAGAATAAAAGAATATCCCTCAAATTTCTGAGTTGACAAAACATTAGAAAGGAAACAGCAGGCAAAAGTCCCAACAGATCAATGGAGGGAGCCAGGACAGTGCTGACCATATCACTAAAGAAGAAATGGCAGCCAGAAGAACCTAGAATGTGCCAGTCTAACAGCCAAATGATCTTAAGATGGTTTCTATTTCATTAGCTCTCACCAGGAAGGGATATTTCCATTAGCAATAAAGCTGAATTTACTCGAGGTAGATACTAGTAAAGAACCCAGGGAAGAGAACGATCATATTTCTCTGGAAGTCCAAAGAGATGGTCTGATGAAGGGTAAACTTGCCATCAGAGATGACAGGGATTTCAGGCAAAGGATATATTAGCTGGTGCCCCAAAACCTCAGTAATAAATCAATCTCTCTCTCTCTCTCTCTCTCCCCTCTCTCCTCTCTCCCTCTCTCTTCCCTCTCTCCCCTCGCCTTTTAAATTTGGCAAGTTTGCTTGGGAAGAAAAAGAATATCCAATTCAGTTCTTATTCAAGGGCAACCACGGGGCACCTGGGTGGCTCGGTTGGTTAAGCGTCCCACTTCGGCTCAGGTCATCATCTCACAGTTCATGGGTTCGAGCCCCACATAGGGCCCTGTGCTGACAGCCAGCTCAGAGCCTGGAGCCTGTTTTGGATTCTGTGTCTCCCTCTCTCTCTGACCCTCCCCTGCTCATGCTCTCTCTCTCCCTCTCTCTCTCTCAGAAATAAATAAGAAAACATTTTTTTTTTTAAAGGGCAACCTCATTCCTCCAACCCAAGCAGAGACCCTTCTCAAAGAACTATGAAAAGGCAGGTCTTAACACGATATCCTTTGAAAGAATAACTGGCAAATCTGATGTTAGCAGGGTCTAAGCATTAATGGAAATTTTGACCTTAAGTAAAGAAGCAATAATAACTGTATTCTCAGAAGCAGCCATAATAGATCTGGTTCTAGAGTGTGGCTTTGCCTGGGTTAAAGGCATAGATTGTGCCCTTGTTTCTGGGGGAGTCTTCTTAATAGAGAGTAGGTCAAACAGAAATGCAATGTGAGAGAGATCTCTTTCTTTCCAAGAAATAAAAAATGAGTCAACTTGCATAGTTCCTCTTCTATTGGAAACTTCTCAGTGGCTGGGGACACAAGTTCAAAACTAGGGATGATGTAGGTCAATGTTAACAGATGCTTCCAAGACAACCTCATCTGTTTTATCAGAAAATGAGACCTATGGAGAAAAGTAATCTTTCCTCAAGGAATTCAGCTTTTAAACTTCAATCGTGTTATAGAATCTTTTCTCCTCATTTTCTTCCTACAAAGAAGTAAATATGTCATTTTGTGGTTCATACTCCCATCTGCTTCAGGAAATACTAATGGTTTCAGGTGAGATGATAAAGGATTAAAAATCTTTAAGACAAAAAAGAAGTCTCTCTGAACTTTCAATTCGTTTTCTAAAGGAAAATGATAAAAAAGCCTGTCAGTATATACGTATTTGCAAAAATACACAATCTTGACATACACAAAAGAAAATCATTGTTTTGGTAAATTAAACTATTTGCCACTCACTCTGCTGGAGTATTAAAAGGACTAATGCCTCAATATAACATAGGCTGGGTAGGAGATAAACAACAAGTAGTCCTTCTCCCGCAAAGTCCACACATGGAAATAGCATTTATTGCCCCAATCCAAATGTCGACTTCCTCTTCCCCCATTATTTACTTTCAACAGGAGCTTTGAGGAATAATCTTATGTGAAGGAAAAAAAAAAAAAAAAAGCTTAGGGGCAAAAAACACTGTGATTGTCAAGCGATAAAATTATTCTTTCTTTTTGACTTTTGTTTTTGAGTTTAATTAAAGAAAAAGTTGACCACTTACTAAAGACTAATTTTTAGAAAAGGTTTGGCTCTATTTTTTAATAGCAATAATCCAATCACTAGAGCTTATAGGAGTTTATAATTTTGGTGAAATTCTCTTATTTCTTTCTAATAAAAAATTCAATATTTGTGCCTGCATGGATGAAGATTTTGCCTTAACAATCCTAAACTCTCATGGGAATATGTTAGTAAAAATTCTCAGAGGAAAAAAAAAAAGCAGCACATATCAAATTAAATTTTATCAATAAAAGACAGTATTTAACCTAAAACAGTAAGAGAATAGAATGAATAGTATCCATGTAATTTTTGTAACTAAAATTGCATTCCCATGTGCACACTTAAAATATTTCTAAAAAAATAGGTTGAGATTGTTTTTTTTCCAGAAAATGTTTCCACATTTAAAAAAAAAAAAAAAAGGAAAGAAAGAAATTCAGAATTTTTCTTTTGGGAACCAAAGTAGTAATTTGGCCAGTGGAGCCTCAAGGAGTATCCTGGTATAATCTGACCCACTGATGGGCATTCAATCCCCAAATCCCAGGCCTATGTTATTTTAATGTCACTTAAACTCCCCACTTCCAGACCCTCAAAGATGCCCTCCTACTATAAGGTTGCTGCTTAAGGAAAATAAATTTCTAGAAGCAAATGGAACAATACTTTCCATTTGCTTCCCCTTTTCAAATGCACGTCTAGTCATTGGGCACAAAGTGCTTGTTCTATGGCCTCTTCCAGACAAACTCCTTCTAAACCTGTGTGTTCCTACAAAACGCCAAATGTTTCTCACTAGGATGGCAACTGAATGTGACGAAAAAGTCACAAAGTTTTCTGCTATAGAAAGTTCTATTTGGTGAGAACTTTTAATTCACATGTTCACTCACTAAAAATAACGAAATGCAGGGCTGACAAGTGGTGGTGATCACGGGAGAGGGTAAATGGTTTTCTCTGTGCCGATAAGGAAAGTTTTGTCCATTCTTCAAATTCACAGAAAAGAGACTTCAGAGAGGAGAAAGTCATGGCTTGGATAACCCTGCAGCTCATCCAAATGTCTCTTTTCTTTTTTCCCCAGCACAACTATTTTGTTCCACCTAAAATGCTTGTGGGGGAAGTTAAAACAAGCCACGTGTGCTTTCCTCCACAAAGGAGTCCTATATTTTAACATAGCACAAGCATCCAACACCTCAAATGGTTTTGAAGAAAGCTGTGTTTATTATGTGGGCTTATGAAATAAAAAGTACAAACTTTCTCATCCTGGAAAAATATGCAATGAAATTTACAGCCAAAATAAGGAAGCTGTGCATAATGTAACACTTGGCAAGAATTTTAATCAGTGGATTGGCAAAGCTAGATGCAATACCTCAGTTCCTTTCAGACATGTCTGAGCTTTCTTAATTTAAATACCACACACTGGGTCTGGGGAGACCATTTAGGAGAGACATTGTCCTTTCTGCAGGAATGCTGAAGAGCAACACAAGCTGACTGAAAAAGGAGCACTGTGGATGTGATAATAGTTTCAACCTCTGGGAATGGAAGATGGCAAGAGATAGACACACTGTTATTGTAGAGCAAAGCAACACAGATTTACATTATGATAAAGCATTCCAGCCACATTACTTTAAGTAGGCAAAGATGCTTCCAGGTATCAGTCTGACTCAGTTTGGCTCTAAAGAGCATAATTCTGGACTTTGTCAGGAGTTTTCACGCAGGATTGTTGTTTTCCCAGTTGGAAAACAACAGAATTATCCAGTAGCCCTCAATTCCTGAGCAGCCTGACAGCAGTTTAAATGAGTCGAAAGTCAGGTCACATAATGTGGACCCAAACTGACCATCACAGAAAGAGTTATAATGTGATGAAAAGCTCCAGGGAACCTATTAAATCCACCATCCCTGTCAGGATGGAACAAGAGCGATCCTGCCTCCACAGCTACAATTTTTAAAGGGCCCACTCAGAAAATAGTGTATTCTTCTGTCATCTTCACGGCACTCTAGTAATTAGTAATCTGGTATATCTAATCAAATCCCAGGGACCGAAATGTTAAGACTTAAAAGTCAAATGATAGAGATGTAACGTACACAGGGTTTGGACCTAACTGTATCACATGGAATTTTTTTTCTTTAAAAAATATTTTAATAGGGCGTCTGTGTGACTCAGTCATTTAAGCATCTTACTTTGGCTCAGGTCATGTTCTCAGTTCGAGAGTTCGAGCACACATCAGGCTCTGTGCTGACAGCTTGGAGCCCACAGCCTGCTTTGAATTCTGTGTCTCCCTCTCTCTCTCTGCTCCTCTCCCTTGCTCACATTCTCTCTCTCTCTCTTAAAAATAAACATTCAAATTTTTAAAAAGTGATTTTAAAAGATTACATGTCCTTAAATTTGCAAATGGAGCAAGGTATACAAACACAGGATGCTTAAACATGTTCTGCAATAGAGGTACTTGGGTGGCTTGGTTGTTTAAGCATGTGACTTTGGCTCAGGTAATGATCTCACAGTTTGGAAGTTCGAGCCCCGCATCGGGCTCTGTGCTGTGCTGATAGCTCAGAGCCTGGAGCCTGCTTCGGATTCTGTGTCTCCCTCTCTCTCTGACCCTCCCTTGCTAATGCTCTGTCTCTCTCTCTCTTAAAAATAAACATTTAAAAAATGTTCTATAATGACTCAGAACTATAGAAGCTAAATGAGAGATGGGAAGGACACTTTTCTCCAATGCACAGGAATCACAGGTCAAGGAACACAGAAAGCTCTTAATTCCTTGTAAACTTCCCTAAGAATGTTTTAAGATTTAATTCAGAAATATTATCTATTTAGAGAAAATGATTACTGTTTTTATGCTACAGTATTTATTTGCTAGGTAATAAAGAATTTATATGCATCATAAATATCTGGAACAAGTTATGATTTGGGGGCTTTTCTCTGTTTTAAGTTTTATGGCACCAGAAATTAAAGTGAATACAGCTTGGGATGCCATCACTTTATCAGTCATTCCTGGTGCACATTTGGCTCCTAAGTCTCAAAGGGAAGAGCAGAAAGCTGAAATCTTGGTAGTTCTGTGAAACCACACCTCATGGACTGTGTTCTTGGCCTATTTTAATTTGAACCCTATAGAAAAGGAATCTATGTTTTTTGTGTTTCATTTTTTTAAGTACATTTAGAAGAGCATATCTCCTTTTAGCAAATAGTATAATGACAATCCTGATAGTTTCTGCTGAAAATGAATATTGGAACTGATGAAAAATACACCCAGTATATTACCAGAGGGCTCAAGGAAATGGTACTTCCAAATTCAAATGGAGTACATGATACCTAATAATACAGGGAGAATGTAATGGAAGTGGTTTTGAATGGAGAGATAAAAGTGCCCTGGAGAATTTGAAGACCAGGCCCAAGAGCTCTGGGAGAAAACAAAATTCAAAGGATGGATATATGTAAGTTAATTACACTGGGAAAGATGGCTTGAGAGAAAAAATAATAAACTAGTTTAGGGGCATGAAAATTACTTCAGTATGATTGATATCAGGTACAAATGCTTGGCAATTAAAGGGAAAAAATGTGAGGCTTGAGTAATATAAAATCAGCAAGCATAATATCTGAGCA
The DNA here is from genome assembly GCF_008692635.1 of Crocuta crocuta. Classification (NCBI taxonomy): domain Eukaryota; kingdom Metazoa; phylum Chordata; class Mammalia; order Carnivora; family Hyaenidae; genus Crocuta; species Crocuta crocuta. The sequence continues at coordinate 1,049,098 of NW_027532196.1, forward strand.
AGCGAGGCATTTCCAACAAAAGAGAAAGCAAAACATACAACAAAATGGAAAGAGTAAAAAAAGAAAGAAGATCATCCCTACCTTTATATGTCTATTTCTTTATCAAAGTCATGTTTAAAAATGTAATTTATTAGGTCAATACTTAGCATCCTTTTTTTTAATGTTTCCAATTTTTTATAAAGCTATCTCCTTTGCCCTTTCCCTCCATACTGCAATTAAAAATAAATAAATAAACTGTTCATTGAAATCTTAACTAGTAATTCCCTCCTAACTCTTCAAATAGTTAATTCTGATCACTAAGAGCAGTAAAATGCTGTTTAATCAGGCACTTTTCTAGTACCTTGTTTATTCACTTTTTTTTTTTTTAATTCACTGAAGCTTCCCAAGGCACTACCATGTGCCAGGTACAACTCAGTATTGTGGATAGAGCTATAAAGAGGCATTACTTCTAACAATATGGCATCAGAGTTAAATGTCAAAATTAAGATATCTAGTTACAATGGAGTAGTACTAAGCCATTAAAAGGAATGAGATTTTGGGGCACCTGGGTGGCTCAGTCGGTTAAGTGCCTGACTTTGGCTCAGGTCATGATCTCACGGTTCAGGGGATGGAGCCCCACATTGGGCTCTGTGCCGACAGCTAGCTCAGATCCTGGAGCCTGCTTCTGATTCTGTGTTTCCCTTTCTCTCTCTGCTCACGCTCTCTCTCTCTATATATCATAAATAAATAAAACATTAAAATTTAAAAAAAAAGGAATGAGATTTGGCCATCTGTGCCAACATGAATGGATAAACAGGGTATTTACACTAAATGAAATAAGTCAGAGAAAGACAAATACTATATGATTTCACTTGTATTTGGAATCTAAACAAAACAAAACAACCAGCCAACACCCAACCAAAAAGCAAACTCTTAAAATACAGAAAACAAACTAGTGACTGCCAGAGGTGAAGTGGGTGGGAGGGGAAGGGGGTGAGGGAGGATGGGTGAAATAAATAAAAGGAATTAAGAAGTACTAATTTCCAGTTACAAAATAAGTAAGTCACAGAGTTGAAAAGCACAGCCTAGGGAATGTACTTAATAATTCTGTAATAACTTTGTATGACAAAGTTGTGACATATGGAGATTATACTTATTCTGCTGAGCATCCAGTAATGTATAAAATTATTGAATCAATACGTTTTACATTTGAAACCAATGTAACATTGTATATTAATTGTTCTTCAATGAAAACAAATTAAATATATCTAGCAAAGTTCTTTGTCCTTATATCAGAGGGTTTTTCAGTGTTTCTCTACTTTACTGTGGTAGGCACAATCTGCCTTCAAGATGAAATCCTAATGCTGCCCTTCGGTAACTTCTCTCTGCCACACCAGTATCTGTTATCCCTCTGAATTTGGACGAGTTTTGTGAAGATGGCAGTTCCAGATTCATAAAGGATGGGCAAATTTTTCATTCGCCACTACTATTCATGATACTAGGTAAGTTGGTTAGCTCTTTCGAGCCTTATTTAGAGAATGGAAATAATAATTCTTATCTTTAAGGATGTTCTTGAACATTAATTTGGATCAAGAATATAAGGCACTTCAACATGGTAGAAGCTCATTAACTGGGGATGATGTAATTACCATTCATCATTTTTTTTTTCTTATATCAGGGATGCTTTTGCAGAGGTTTTGGTTTAGAAGGAAACCTTAAGAGTCAAGATGTTGGTCAAGTCCCAAGTCAGGAAGAGGTATCTTGCAGGTGCAGGTATCACAATCTACAGCAGTGAGACTCATCATGCTGGCAAACTAGCATGTGTTGACAAAAGTCTAAGAAGTTCCAAAGTGAATCTTTCAATCTTATTATATGCCTAACCCAAAGGAAAGAAAGCAATGGTTTTTACACAAGCAAAGATGATTTTCTCCTTCAAAGAGGATGTCATGTTCCTCATCCAGCCTTCTGAAAAAGTTGTCATGTGAAATTATTTCACATTCTTTTCAGCCCACTCAAAGCACATAAGGGCTTTCTGAAACATGGGTCTTGTAAATATGCCTGAATGTCAGGATTTTGGCTGTAACAGTGAAACTAGGAAGGACTCCAGTTGTAGCTTTCTGTGCTCTTCCTGATTTATGAGCCAGAAGCCTGGTATTTGATACACATGTGAAAAAATACAATATTTTCTTCTTTATCTATTAGGATTTTTTGTAAATCAACAATTACCTAATTCTCACCCTTAGTAATGGACATGAATAATATAGAAAGATTTGCCCAGCAATGGAAAAAAAAAGATAATATTATGTGCAATAAATGCTTTAATAAGATATTAAAATTATAATCTATATTTTAGAACTAGAAACCCAGAAGAGTTAGAGCAAATAAAACAGTTAATATATTGGTAAAAATAGCCATCAAGTCTTTTCTGTTAATCATCATAAAACACAAAGTGAGAAAGGAAAAAACAAGTCTAGTGTTTCCTTTATTCAAAGCCAAAATTGTCTACTCAAAATGTTCTATGATCAAGACAGCATAAATACTAAATGTTATGATATACAGAATCAAACTACCATGATACAAACATTGTATCATTAATGCCTGAGAAACATTGTAGCCATTAATGCCTAACTACATATTGTATGGTCTTTTAAACTATTTATTACATTTATATAATTTATTACAAGGTACAGACCTGATACTCTATCATTCTTAAATGTTCCAGTCTATATTTCCCCAAAGCAAGGACACCTTCCCCCCTTCCCATAACCACTTTATAATCCTATAAGTCAGCAAACTGATATTGGTACTACCCTACCATATTATTTGAATTTTGTCATTTGCCCCAAAAATATTCCTTTTTGCTTTCTGGGTCATAAAGCAATCCAGCAAAAGTGTATTTAAGGGCTATGTGAAGTTGAAAGATTCATAAGAGAAGATTTCTTATTAGAATAATTGCTCTTCACAACAACTTACTTTTTTAAATAGTATATTTAAATTTCTTTGTCCCCAGATTTGGCACCAGTCATTAAAAGCCGACACTTCCATATCATTTGGAACAAATTACTAAAACACTGAAAAGAAGGAAAATGTGTTTTTGAAGGGATTGAGATTATCAATCTGCTCTGTTTAAATTCATACATTTGTTAGTAAAATGTAAATATTTTAAATTTCTATTGTATCATGGTATCTGAAGAAAATGTATCTTAAAAACATGTATTTAAAATTGTGGTCATAACCTCAACTGGATGATATCACATATACTATGTGCCAAGCAAAGTGTCAGATACAATATGCATTTTGATAATTACTTACTAAATTAGAGACCCAGTCAAATATCTTTAGGAAAATATTTACTGAAATATTTTTGAAGTAGAATAACCATTAACATATATGTGAGAAGCATGGATACATTAAGGCTTAAAGCTATTACTTATAGTTTGACTATAAGCCAACATCTTGAAAGCCTTCTGCAACAAGGTATTTATTTATTTTGATAGTGGAATATGGGCTTTTCTCTAGAAAAACATAGATTCAACTATCTAGTGGGAATATCAATACTTTCTCATAAGTAACAAAGTATGACATCTAAATGTGGCAAACCCACTTAAGCCTGGATGCAATTCTAGACGAGTAGAAGGGCAAGAGGTTAAACCACTGCTGTATTTATCAATATGCTTTTAAACCAATGAGTGGATCAAGTAACATACAGAATGAAGGGGAATTAAATGTAATTAAAATCACTGTCTCCACAGACAGGGTGGGTTATAACCTTCATTCTCTAACCAAGCCCTCTCCTCTCACATGCCTCTAAAAGTAATAAATAAAAGAATCCAAGATTTTTTTTTTTAATTAGGATATTTAGTTAAAATATTTATTTAAAAAATTTGAGATTAAAAATACAAAGCAAAAGTGTCTAAAAGGTTATTGGAAGAGAAACACCAAAAGAAATGACTGAAATCTTGATGGCATATTTTATTTTGCTTTATATTATTCTCTTTGATTTATTTTAAAGAGCTCCATCTAAGTGAAGCTAATTTGTCAAAAATGAGAGAATTTCTCAACCTCTGAGCATACTAGTGCCTAGCATTGGTCCACCAGACCTTTTTTCTAACGGTGCATAGATAAACACAAAACTTTTTGGGGTTTTAACCTGGGACCTGAGATGGAGGGAGAGTTGGAGGTGGAGAGAAAAAATAGAACCTTTTTAAAGTATAATTAAGTGATTTGCTAATCCCCAGGGAGCCAGCATTCCTTGTGCTAAATTCTACCACAATTGGATCTAAACTATGATAAGAAGCAAGCAATTGTTTGGTGATTGCTGAGTGAAAGCCTCCTGAGAAGACATGGAGGGGAATGTTTGTCTCTGGTAGAGTGGACAGACATTACTACCCTGCTACAAGACACTGAGAAGGGCAAGGGGAATATAGATAATGAATTACTAGTTCAACATGCCTTCTTCTAAAAAGTTCATTTTTTCTTGATCATATGTAAATAAATACCGAACTTGTAGAAATATGAACTAAAGTACAAAATTACTCAGACTCCCTTGACCCAATGACAACTTCTTTTAACATATAGTATTTTTCCTTACAGTTCCTTTATGGCAGGGGCTGGTTGTTTAAAGGCACTGGTTCTCAAAGTGCAGCCCCAGAAACTAGTAACAATAGCATTACCTGGAACTTTTTAGAAATGCAAATTTGGGGGGCCACCCAGACCCATCAGAAGTTCTGGAGATAGGAGCCAACATCTGGATTTTGACAAATCCCTCAAGTGATTTTGATCATGCTGCAGTTTGAGAATCAGTGTTTTCAGATATTCTTTTTTTTTTTTCCCATTTATTATTTTTTTTGATTTTATTCTTTTTTTTTATTTTTTTATTTTTTTTTATTTTTAATAGTTTATTGTCAAATTAGTTTCCACATAACACTCAGTGCTCATCCCCACAAGTGTCCTCCTCCATGCCCATCCCCCCTCCCCCCCACATCCATCAGTCCTCAGTTTTTGTCAGCATTCAAGAGTCTCTCATGGTTTGCCTCTCTCCCTTTCCCCCACCATTTCCGCCCTTCTTCTCCCCCTTGTTCCTCCGTCAAGTTCCTCCTAATCCTCCTATACGTGCAAACATATGATATTTGTCCTTCTCTGCCTGACTTATTTCGCTCAGCATAACACCCTCAAGGTCCATCCATGTTGCTACACATGGCCAGATTTCATTGTTTCTCATTGCCATGTAGTATTCCATGGTATAGATAAACCACATCTTCTTGATCCATTCATCTGTTGATGGACACTTAGGCTCTTTCCATGTTTTAGCTATTGTGGAGAGTGCTGCTATGAACATTGGGGTACATGTGCTCCTATGCATCAGCATTTCTGTATCCCTTGGGTAAATTCCTAGCAGTGCTATTGCTGGGTCATACGGGAGTTCTATTGTTAGTTTCCTGAGGAACCTCCACACTGTTTTCCAGAGGGGCTGTACCAGTTTACATTCCCACCAACAGTGTAGGAGGGTGCCCGTTTCTCCACATCCTCGCCAGCATCTAGAGTTCTCTGATTTGCTCATTTTAGCCACTCTGACTGGCGTGAGGTGGTATCTCAGTGTTCAGATATTCTTAACATACAGATTTGAAAAATCCAGGCCAAAATTGTTTTTTTCATTTTATTTTTCATCATAGTAAGTGTACTCTTTAATCCCCATCCCCTATTTCTCCCACTCCCAACACTCTCCTCTGAAAACCACCATCATCTGTCTTTTTTTTAATGGAAAAATAAACAGTATTGGGTTTAGTTTGTGCCTGATTCCCTAATGAAGAGATAAACCCAGCAGTAGAACACAGGCTCGGGCCCTTAGTTTTAAGAGTACGGCTCTTCTGAAATAAGTCAGGCAGAGAAGGACAAATATCATATGTTTGCACGTATAGGAGGATTGGGAGGAACTTGACCGAGGAACNCGATTTAAGTTTCTGAAATCAAGATATCCATCTATAGAGAATATTAAGGACTTTATATGCTATGGTTTAACCTGATTTCTCCAAAGTGAATATAACTTAGAAGAAAAGAACAGTTAATCAGAGCATGAACATTACCAGTTAGCAAAATTATAATTAAAGTATGTAATTAGACGTAACTAATTTTAAATAGTCTTGCAGTAGGAATTTCAAACTTTAATCATCTTTTTCCCCTCATCATCCTAGAAGTGAAATAATTTATTAAAGGAATAGTATACAAATATATAATTCACTTTTAATAAGGTTAAACTAAAATGCTGTTACTACAAATATATTATTAAAATTATCAGGTATTTATAGTCTAAGAAAATATATGTCCATATTCCCTTGAGGGAATAAAGAAATAATTCAAGTAGGCTAAACTACATAGACATTTGAGAAGACCTTTGCTTACCAAAACAAGTGTGACTTAGAAATCAGAAGCAAGTTATTACAAGTCAGTGGCTTTACTTATTGGCAGAGCTTTGTTCTTTCCTGGGTGGTCTGATAAAGACTGGTAATTCCCTAGAATTATCATGCACTTGAACTAAATACTAGTGAAGGGAAATTAAATAACAATAAGCCTCTTAAGAGATACTGTTTGACATCATTTTATGTATTTCTGTTTAAGGTTTTCTTATCACAACTAAGCCAGAAAGACATATACTATTACCCTTGTGAAAGCAATTTAATTATTTTATATTCCTGCCCAGCTACACAGGTGGCATTTTTCATGGACAAAGGAAACCCCTAGTAAATAGAAGGCCAAAAACCCTAGAGATATATAAGCTTTTCTCACAGCATGTAACACTTCCGGGTGGTATTTTTCTACGTGCAGCACTGCAGTGTTTCACTCTGCCAAACCCAAACAGAACCTACTGGTTTATTTCCAGCTGCTGCTGAGGTTTTTCATCTGATTTTATTTACTTGTCTAAAGTGGCTGTAACAAGCCACAATTGCCAACAGCGAAATATAAAATTAAAGGGCTTCAATTAATGAATAAGTAATAACACACTTAGCGATAGATGCTAACTTGAATCACTGAATGAGGCACTGTAACTTATTAGATTTATATATTTTTATATAAATATAAAAAATCATTTATATTTTTAAATGATTTGAATCGACATATTTTAAATTACATAAGTGCCATTTGGTACAAGAATTTTAAAATCCATAATGCTAATGCATTGGAAAATACAAAATAAGGCACAGATGTATGAAAATAACAAAATGGTAAGACCAGTTTACATTCCTCCTATTGTAAGAATGTCTGGGTGTGTGTGGGGGGTAGTAGGGGAGCTATTTTTGAGTGTGTTTTATTACATACATGTTACAAGAGGTATGTACACCAGTCCTGCGAAGAGGTCATGAGGTTTATAATGTAGTAAACGTTAATGTACATCTTACTTATGGTCTAAGAAATAAGGAAACCAAGATAGTACATAGAAAATACTACCCCTTCAAAAAACAGAGACATAGCAATTTTCAAAATGAAAAGTCCAAAATTCTGTACTAAGAGTGTTAAAAAACAAACTGAGTACAACAATGTAACCTCCACAGTAATGACACCTCTGGCATCAGCCAGAACCGTCCTTGGTCTATAGCCAAATTCACTGGCTGGCATTTCCCCAGCAACAACCCTGAGCCACATATTTTAATCATAATGCTAGTAAAGGGCTGCTAAATGTATTATAATAAAACATGAATACCTTTTTCTCCATAAGCTACAGTAAAGCCAACATGTATTGCCTATTTCGGCAGAGATGTATTAGTAAGCCAGCTAACCTGTGTTACAGAGAAAGGGAAATGTGTAAATGAACTAGGACACTTCTATTAGTGCCGGACAGAAATGAACAGCTGTTACAGGTGTCACAAGTTCTTGCTTATGGCTTGGAGGGGGAAGAGTTCAGCTCATGCTTTGAAAGAGGGTTTAATCCCTACCCTTTCAAAGTTAGAATGGATATAATGATATCACCANTTTTTTTTTTTTTTTTTTTTTTGCCATCCCAATCCTTTGGACTATGTTTTCTCCTCTGAAGGATAAATGAGTTAGAGGTAGGAGATCTCTGAAGTCTCTTCATGGCTCCACAACTTCATGACCTCCACCATCCTAATACATCAGATGTACCAAGGGAAGGCACACGCTAGCATCTGCAAAAATGACACAAGACGCCCAGTAGAATAACTAGATTAAAGAGAAACAGACTGGCAGAAGTAGGTTCCACTTCAAGTCTTGCCTGGTTATGTCATTCTGGGGAAGTCTCACAAATCCCCTGGGACTGGATTCCCTCATTAACAGGAGGAGGCAAGTGTTCAGGAAGCCCCTTCAACTCTGTTTCCAGGGAGTGAGAATCAGGCCATGTGTACTAAACAGCAGTGACAAATGGCTTCTCAGAAAATGAAAGGATACCACAGAACTTTGGGATTTAGACAGTTTCTATCATTTCATAGAAAACCAATTAATTCATTATAGCCCAACTGTTCAATAGAAACAATGGTTTTGAGAGAAAGCAGGTCAGTGGAGTTTTATTGATTAATCACAGGGGGTTAAGTTTTACTTGATCATTATGTTAGTTTATCAACAATATGAGCTACCTTTACATAAACCCTTATAAGTTTACAAAAATACTGCTTCATTCAGAAGAGGAAGAAGCTAAAGAGAAGGAACATGAAAATATGTGTGAAAAGATTTAAAAAATGACTCAAGGCAAAAAATAAGCTAAACAATTTCTCTTATAACTTAATAATAATGTTACTAGTATTTGTAAAGAATGACATATGAGAAGAGGCAGGTAAATCAAAATATAAGTTTACCTTTATTAAGTCATTGATCCCTAAAGACTTATGTCTAAATAGATAAATGGTTAACAACTGGAGTACTGTAGGAGTAAAATGTAGTCATGAACACACATGCACATACACACTCAAAACACACACAGTATCCACTTTTGGCTTATACATAGCTTTGTATCAGCAAGGCAATTAGTGTGTTTCTCAACACTGTTATTTCACTAACAATGAGCTACACTCTTCAAGAATAAACACATGAAATAGAGGAGACATCCTTCCTTCTAACCTAATATTTAAGGTTGTAATAAATAGTTAACCATTCTCGAGGAGGGGGCAAGATGGCGGAGAAGTAAGGAGCTCCGTACTTGCACTCGCGCCCATACATCACACAGAAAAGATCTGAAGCCATTGGAAACCTTACAAANAACCATTCTCAGTCAGTCTGAAAAGACACACACACACACACACACACACACACAACAACAACACTGAAGCAATCGAGGGTGACCAGTTCTGGATATTGCAGAGGGCAGCTATGGTCAGAGAAAATACTCAACACAGTTTTATAATTAAAAAAAACAACAACAAAAAACAACAACAACACTGTGTATGAAAGAACTCAATCCATCCTAGTAACTGCTTTCTGTGAAATCTAATCCTTGGTCCAAATTAATGAGTTACAGGTGTGAATCTAATGCTTTCCATTTTGCCTAAGATGTTACTGTTGCTTTTTTCTGAGACACTTGGCCTCCAAAGGTATTACAGTTAATTTATCATAACATACTATCAATGTTCAGTGTTCACTAAAAGAGGGAAACAGAGCTTTTCTGGTGAAATAGAGAACTCTTGCTATTCTGCAGTGCTGTCAGATACCAATACAATTTTTCTTACCTACATGTTTAAAATTCTGCTTCCATTATTTCTTCTAATGAATTGCCAGACCAAAATAGGTGTCAGATTTTTTTTTTAATTTTAATAGACAGAAAAATTAGTGCGGGCAGTCATTGCCCAAATTTATCTGCTGAACATGTTCCTGCTGTTCAAATAGACAAAAAAATTTCAAAAACTTTTGTTTTTCTCTTGAAACCAGAGAAAGGGTAGAAATAAGAGTAGCAGATGTGGCAGCCATGAGGGTGGTTTTCAAATATATAGTTCCTGTTTTGTTGTTGTTGTTGTTGGTGGTGGTGGTGGTGGTGGTGGTGGTGTTTTGGGTTTGTTTGTTTTTTAAATAACTATATCTTCTGGGATTAATAATGTGTATCATTTATAATGTGCCAGACATTGTGCTAAGTGCTTTTCACATATCTTATTTTGAATTCTCTCATAAGTAGGACCTGACACAAGGATTTGACTGCAAGTAATTTATTTGAAAGCAGATCCCAGGAAAATCAGTAGGGAAAGGAGAAAAGAGACAGGGAAGGAGGAACAAGGAGGTATATCATGCAATTAACTTCTACAGGAAACTGGAGCCCTCAATCCTGCCAGGGAACTCCAGAAAATGTGTAGAACATGCCTCAGAGATATTCCAAATGAGAGGCTGCATTTGGAGACATTGTTTCTGAAGATTTTCTGTTTCCCTTATGAATGAGCCAACTATGCTTCTACAGCCAGAGTGAAAGCAAGTAGCAGGGAGTGTTCTAAGTAGAATTGGAGGTATATGAATGAGGGCCCAGGGAATATAGGCAGGACCCTAATCATCTACTACATCACATTATATCATTTAAACTTCAGAGTTATCTTGTGATGTGAAAAATAAGACTACCCAATTTACATATGTGGAAGCTGAAATTCAGAGAGGTTAAGTGACTTAACCAAAGGCATACAGGGCTAATAAATTATGTGGGCAGAGACCAGAAATCCTGAGCTGTATGATTCCAAACCTTAGCCCTGACCATATTTCCACACTGTAATATGGATAAGGAATGCATATAGGGTCCATAAGAATATGTCAGGAAGTCCCAGTGTGAGAAAGATAGCAGATTGCCAAAGGCCTAATTCCTTCCCAGTGGCAAAATAAATAGCTATTGGGACTCAGGGAAATGAATGGAAGACCACATGCAACCATGGGAACCTTGCCAAGGACAAGCAAACAGATAAGAACTATCACCTGTATTTATTTATGTAGTCATTTTTACCAAAAGGTCTCCAGCTTTGGAATTCTTATATGGAATTCCATAGTTCTTATATGGCTCATAAAACCCACCTGTTTGGTGAGATGTCAACTGTTCTTGAGTCGTATGTAAGGAAAACTGGTGATAGTGTTGGTGGTAGTGTTTTTGCTTTCAATGTTTTTGGTACTGTTTTAAGTTACTGTTTTATTGTTAAATTCAATGGTTAAATAATCTGACACAGTTTTCCCCAATATTAAAAAGGGGAAGAGAGGCACCTGGGCGGCTCAGTTGGTTAAGCATCTGACTTCGGCTCGGGTCATGATCTCACAGTTCATGGTTTTGAACCCCATATTGGGCTCTGTGCTGACAACTCAGAGCCTGGAGCCTGCTTCAGATTCTGTCTCTCTTTTTCTCTCTCTGCCCCTCCGCTGCTTGTGCTCTGTCACTCTCTCTCAAAAATAAAACATTTTTAAAAACTTAAAAAATAAAATTAAGAAAAGGGGAAGAAATTAAATAATAAAAATAGAATTTCAGTGCAATAAGGGATGTGTTTGAAAGGTGGGAAATTAATAACACTGTAGTAGCTACAATTACTGCAGCTATCTCATAGTTTGAAAGAAGAAGTTGGTGTTATGTGAGATAAAATACTACAGCAAAGATAACTTCTACAATTCTTGAAAATATAAAATTTTCAGAACACTGAACATCACTCCTTTGGGGTTATTCATACTTTAGGTTAGGAGAGAAATTTCTGAATAAGGGTCTCTAACAGTCAACTGTTTAAATTTTTATGTAAAATAATCCAACCAGTGACAGGAAAATACAGTGTGAGGCAACTGTATTTCCAAAATATTGGTGGGTAACCCACCCTGATTGGAAACCCCAATGTCCTGGTCTTGGTATCTGTCTAGTGACCAATAGTATTGAGGGCTTTTGAAATTACAGCTCTTTATCATCTAACCAAGGCCCTACCAGAGCCTCTACTGGGATTTATCATAATATGAATACAATTATTAATTCCTAATTACTCTGTGTATAAACAAGGAACAGAACCTGCTAAACAGCTTAGATGCAGCCACAGCCTGAGTTCCCCAGAAGGCATCTACAGCATCAACACCAAAATGTTGGGAATGGGATTTGGTGAGGGACTGTGCAATAAACCAGGTGGAGCCATGCAGAACTGTCTCCACAGCTGTGGCTAAAATCAGAGACAAGCAAGGTCTACAACATCTGGAGAGACACATGTCCTGATACAGGAATCAGGTCTGGAGCAATGTGGCTGTGTCACACTTGGGCTTCTCAGCAGGTCATTATGTATGCTACCCTCATTTCTTGAATTTATTACAGTATAGTGATATGGTTCAGGACTAACATTTGTAGTCAGACAATTTGAGATTTCTAGTCTCTGTCTTGCTCTGCTGCCTACATGCCCCTCATCTCACTCACTCCTGTCACTTATACACCCTTGGTTAAGTTGATTTTCAGCTTTGATCACCAAGGATTTGGAAAATACAGTCTAGTCAAAGCCACAGTATGCAGTCCTGTCCTCACCTCCTCTTTCCTTCTTCTCTTTAATTTTGGTCCCTTTGTATGTTGAAATTAGGGTCTATGTGGAGGTACCAATCCCCTCCTAGTAAGTCCTTATACACTGGCTCTCTTGACAGGCTGAACTCCTTTCCTGGGCTCTTTTTGTAGGCACTTCATCATATCCTCCTCCACCTGCATTGTTCTAAGTGGAACCTGCAGACCACACATGTTTGGCAAATGTAGTATATGCTGCCCCTGTCTTGGAGATTAATAGCATATGCTAGTACAGTAAGCAATACTGCAGGAAGGAAATCTATTTAATGGCATTTAATTCAGTATTTCTCAAAGTTATCTGATCAAAGAACCCTATGTTGGGCATACCCCTCTTGGCATCGTAGGGGCCCAGGGTTCTATGCAGTGGCCATGGAAACACTTATCTCTTTAACTCGGTATGGCCTTCATCCCACCAATCTCTTATTTCTACACTTTACAGTTTTCAGCTTGCCCACCCCTCTTGTTCTGGCTCTGAATGCTTATCATAGACCAACTGACATTAGCTCACTTTTCAATCCAGTAAAATTCTCAGAACTGCTTGTTGCCTCTGCATGAAAGGCTGAGTTTTGGTATGTGGTGTGATGGTGTGTTAACAGCTACCTTTTTGCATAAACAAATGGGCTTCTATCTGTACCTCAAAAAAAAAAAAAAAGCTTCCTCTTTTGGTGGGAAAGCAGTCTAAAAGGATAAAAGGAACTGATCTCCATTATAGAGATTATGTAGATCCCAGAAGAACAGTTAGCTGTTTGCTCTCAGGCTACCTGGACAATTGCAAGACAGAAAAAGTGAGTTCCATTTGATTCTTCAACCCATAAAAAATAATATGTACTAATTTTTGACAGTCGAACTCTAACCTTCCTGTGGCTGAAAATCATTGATAATTATGTCATAAATTGTATTCTCTATTATCATTTTTCAAAAGCCCAAAGCTCTAAATGGGAGAACGGATGGGTGAAGAGACTAGTACTAATATGTTTTTCCAATCTAAGGTAAAGTAACTGATTAAGATATTGGAATGTCAATAATTTGACATGAAAGAAATGAAAGCCAGCAATGATATTTAACAGTTAAAAGTTATATTAAGAAGGGTGCCTGGATGACTCAGTCCATTAAGTGCCCAACTCTTGACTTCAACTCAGGTCATGATACCATAGTTCACAAAAGTGAGCCCTGCATTGGGCTCCCTGCTGTCAGTATGGTGCTTGTTTGGAATTCTCTCTCTCCCTCTCTCTGTCCCTCCCCAGCTCATGTTCTCTCTCTCTCAAAATAAATAAATAAACTTAAAAAATGGTTCAAAGCCAATTAAAAAAAGTCAGATCAGGACATGTTTACATGACAAAATATTTAAGATTTTTACACCTCAGACTCCTTGTTAAGTTGTAGACACACCCAGCTCTTTCTTTTCCAAGTAGGAAGACTTGCTCACCAAAATATACTACCAACCAGTATAAGGAGACAATACAGATTTTTGCATATTTCAACTATTCAAGCACCTGGAACAAATCCACTGGGATTGATAAAAGGATGTGTTAGGTCTAGGTGTGGCAGGGTTCTTTCCTTAAGGAATGTGAAGGAAAAAAAAAAAAACAACCTTAAGGCAACCTGGCTATACTGTATGTTACATACGTCATGACCTTGTAACATGAGACCACTTAATCAGACTGCATGTTTGTGTGTTACCATATATGGGAGACAAAGAAATCGAAAATATATAAAAAAGTATGCCACATGGCATTTGGCGCTCAGTTCTTCGGGTATGAACCCAACTGAGCCATGCTGGATAGAATAAAGTTGCTTCCTGGAAAAAAGCCTCAGTGTCACAACTCTCTGTGTGAGAATTCTGCTACACAGGAATAATAAAGAGGTGACAAAATCATGTCCCCTTCTATTTATTGCCTGATTTGTGAATGTGTGGACTTCACTTTTTCTGAGATAAGAGTTATTAAAGCTCAACTCAAGGTTCCAATCTACAGAATCACTGTTAAAATAAGTTATCCATCTATGCATGCCCCACTTGGATCCAGAGATAAGAATTGAGGATATACATCTCTCTAGGCCCAGCCCCACCCAGCCTGTGACTCAATGAGAATCAAGTTTGGGTATGTCTTAGATGTGGAATTCTAACAAAAGGTGGATGTGGAGGGTGGGTCCTGGCATTAGCCTCTGTACTCTAAACCTGATATCCAGTGTACTCAGGGCAAACATTTGGGGGCCTATGTACTTACAGAGCTACTGCTGGATGATGGCCCTCAGAATAAGTGCCTAGCCCAGTGAACAAACTCCAACCCCAGGTCTTTGTTAGCAGTCCACATCTTTGAGTGAACTGCAGTCCTGCCCTTGAATCTTAACTTACTGGGTTAAGATCCTGGATGCCCTTCTCAGTATCTTCAGGGGCTGGATCCTGCTTACTTCCCCCAGGATGGTTGTGGTCACGGCTCAATAACCTTTCTATAAGCAATGAAAATGCTCTCTACTCAAGACTTAAATTGTTCTCTCCAGATATCCCTGTCCAAGAGAATAAACCTGCCTGATACCAGTGCTCTCTATATCTGAGGAAATGGTACCTTCTTTGGGACCAGTTCCACTAGCCCTGATCTCCCTAATATCTAAAACTGTTTCTTCCTACCAGATGGCATATGTTCATGGATGACAGTACTAACTGAGCCCATGACAGGAAAAAGGTGTGCTGGATATTGGAATACAAACTGCTATTCCTTTTTTTTCTATTCACATCCTAAGAATTACATACTTATTTAATGAAACTAGGCAGAAAGTTGGGGGAACGTAAGTATGTGGACTTTGAATGTGGACTGAAAGAATTTAGACCTCCAGATTCTGACAGGACTGTAGTTCTGTTGACAACTCCCAAGAAAACACATTAGTTTCAGGGGTCACCTCATGGACCCATGGCATGTAGTATTTTGGGGAGAAACTGTATGGTTTTATCTTTGTCTTTCTCGAGGAAACACAAAAGCTTAACTCCCTAGGAATAATGGATTAATGGACATAGGTAAAACTTATTTAATAGAGATGTTCTTGGTTGAGTATAAAATGGTATAAGCTACAGGACATTATATAATTATTGCAAAATAAGTTAGATTTTTTTCAAGATTTGAATGAATGTTCATCATGTATTCTTTTTTTTATAATTTTTAATGTTTTATTTACTTCTGAGAGAGAGAGAACACAAGCAGGGGAGGGTCAGAGAGAGAGAGAGAGAGAAACACAGAATCTGAAACAGGCTCCAGGCTCTGAGCTAGCTGTCAGCATAGAGCCAGATGCAGGGCTCGAACCCATGAACCGTGAGATCATGACCTGAGCTGAAGTCGGACGCTTAACCAACTGAGCCACCCAGGCGCTCCTGTTCATCATGCACTCTTAAGTAAATGAAAAAAGTTGCAGAGTAATATGCATCGTATGACTCCATTCTAATAAAATGGAACAAAAATCCTCTGTTTGTAAGAGATTCATATGTATTTAAGTGAATAAAAAGAGAGAAGCAGAAAGAGCTGTATTACATTGCACTTCTGTTACCTAAACATTTTGATACTTCCTGCCTAAATTTCATTTGTTAAGTTGAACATGGTTTAACTTGTAGAATTTTTTAATTTAATAAATTATTGGAAAGATTATATTGAAAGTAAACCAGATTTTAAATGTCATAAGGGTATATTCAGTTAAAGAGTCCTATAAGAGCCATTTTGTAAATTTTACAAATGGCTTAATTTGTGATATAAGTATTGATGTTTGCATTTATATAGATTAACAAACTACCCACTATATAGGCATCCTTTAGAAAAATGATTCTGATCTTTAGGTTTCCCTTTTTCCAATGAAAATCAAATTGCAAAGATTTGAGCTATAACCCTGACCTGTACTAACTCTATCCACACAAATATTAACTATTACTACTCTAAGCAGTCACCACTCAGTAACACACATTGAACACCATGTATCTGGCACTATGGAGGCAAAAGTAAAATAGAATCTTCTCTAAAACACTGCCTCTGCAGGTTCTTAGTCTAATGAAAAACATTTTCATCCAACCTGGGTAGGATGCAACAATAGTTCTTTGGGGAAAGAGGTGAATTTATTTTTTCTTAGGAAAATAAGATATTGTCCTCCTGAGAAAAGAGTAACACAGAAATAGTCCTAAAAGCAGCAAATTCTAGGGCAAAGGTAAAAAAAAGTTTTACATCAGTGATCGTTATCCTCATGGATGATGTCCCCCCAGACTTAAAAGCCGTCTCTCAGTCAGAAATGNAAAATCAAGGGATCAGTGACAATTTAGTCCCTTACTGTTGACCTGATAAAAAAATGAGGCACAAATATTGAGACTGAGGTGTCATTAGCCATGACTACTACTTCATATTTCAATGCATTAAAATATTTTCACATATTTTATAAGTTGTACTTGCTGTGTTGATGGGTTTTGTTGGTGGTGGTGGTGGTAGTGGTTCAGTTTCCTCTGGGTTTCTGTTTTATTATTTTTNTCCAGGCACTCCTGGGTTTCTGTCTTAGAAAACAAAACATTGTCCCTTTTTATCATCCAATCACACTCAGGGGTACTGAAAAAATTTTACATGTGTACCCATAAACATTACTACTAAGGTTCATCTGAGATATTTCTTACCTACCCTAAAATGTGAAGGGAAAGTATCAACTGCTGAAACAAAATTTAAATAGTAAAACAAACAGTTTAAGTTCATTTAAACACTTAAATCTCTGCTCCAGAAACATTGAAGATAGTGTAGTATGATCTTTTTACACAAACAGATTTTTCAGAGAACTCAAGAAAGGCCAAATAAATCTTCCTGAATTAGTATCTTGCTGGCTGTACAGCAAAGACTGTCAAGTATAGGAGAGCATAGTTTGACCAGGATTCTTTCAAACTTGTTTTAGAGGGGAAATGCTAGTTACTTTATTAAGGTTGGACATGAGGTGTGTCAGCATGCTTAAAACATTAACACAAGAATTATCAAGAAAGTCAACAGCAAATACTCAGACATGTGGAAACACTTCCCAGCTCCTAACTATCAGCAAAACCCCAGAAACTGCACATAGCTATGTGTATGAGGGCAGATGAAGAAACACATAAACACACACATAATAGCTGTGTTTTAATAGAAAGTATGATGACATGGTGCAGAAATGTAATTACATAGTACCTTCAAAGGTTGCTTTTAAGCAAGACAGGAAAGTAACTATGTTCTGATACTAAAATGATAAATGATAAACAAATTAATGACTTTAAATATGGTTACTCCTCATGAAATTATGTATCATTATGCTAGGAATAAAGGCTAGACAATAACACAAGTGATTTAAAGGAAAGTGAAGCATGCAGCCTTGTTTTCCCAATATAAAGACAAAACCCACTCTATCAGAAGAAAAACTAACTTTTTCCTGTGGAAGAAAAAACTTCCGCATTATAACTCTTATGATAAATCCACTGAGTTCTGTGACTGACATTTATATGTAACTAATTTGCCTGCTATGGCTGGATAGTAAATGGTATTGTAATGGATAATATAATGGTACCATATTAAAAGACCTGAATATTAATGAAAGATTTGGTTAAATGTGAAAGCTATTTGTTTGCAAAAAAACACTTGAGAAATAAGGTAGCTTCATCAACATTAGATTTTCACAACAGGTTTTAAGATGTATCGTAGAACATAAGTGCTTTTATGAGTTGTAAAAATTGCTTCAATTTTTGACACTCTGTGCTTCAAGGAATCTTGATTGGCAGCTGATTAGACTTTTGCTCCAGTCATTACCTCCTTTAGTGAAATTAGTAGGCTAGAAAATTGCATTGTAATTTATCAAGGGGAATTAACATTGCAAGAGATCTTAAAACTACGATCATATATTTATTTAGTATACAATATAATTTTTTCAAGCAATTTCTAATAAAAAAATGTGCCAGAATGTATGTATTATTGACTCATCTGGAATTATGACAATCCATTTCTGCACATTTGGTCTCTGTAAATGGAGAAGTTTTATCTTCCTTGAATTCCCTGTGTGATGGCATTAAAATAAATTACAAAGAGAATGTGATCTCTCTGTTATTACTGTTTCTTGCACATTCTATTTAAAATCAGCTTGCGCACCAACTACTCTCTTGAAAGGACCCTTCAAATGCAACCCATAATACTAATATTTTCATCCTAATACAAACTAAATAATTCACTGTCAGAATGTTTCTCCTGAAAATCAATGTGTTAACATTATGGAGAATGCTGTAGACATCTAGAAATCTGGGGCGCCTGGGAGGCTCAGTTGATTAAGCATCCAGCTCTTGATTTCAGCTCAGGTCATGATGATCTCATGGTTTGTGAGTTCAGGCCCTGCACTGGGACAGTATGGAGCCTGCTTGTGCTTGGGTTTCTATCTCTGTCCCTCTCTTTCTGTTTCTACACTCCCTCTCAAATAAATAAGTATACTTAAAAACAATGCTAGAAATCTTACATATGAAAACATCATAGCTAAATAATAATGTTAACTGGATTTAAAGATATATATATATATATGTGTGTGTATTTTAGTTATACAAAAAAGTTTTTAAAAGATTACAAATTGAACACATTCCAATCTAAATTAGAAGAAAGTAAGCCATCATATGACTTTAGACATGTTCTTGTCAGTCTTCAGAAGTCAATTCTAAGTTCTAAGTATTCATTCTCTTAAACTAGACATAGAAGAGAAAAAATTTACAGTATATGAAAAATTGTAGGTGATAAAAATAAACAACAAAAAATGAAAAGACTAACTAGTAGAATATGTTATTCATTCATTCAACTACAAATTCAACAGATTCATGTTAAATTTGTGACTTATTTAGATTTCATCGGAATGGCTAATACATTCAATACTAATCTTCTTTTAAAAAGAACCTAGGTAATATCCTTAATTTCCAAGAGCTTTACAATTAAATTTAGTCTTAGAGGGAAGGAAATTGACAAAATTGCAATGAAGGGTAAAACAATTTCAAAAATCTGAATTTTGTTTTCAAATAAAGGTATTTATCACTGACAAGAAATAATTCTAAAATAATGGCTATCCCTGTGAAAATAATGTTGCAGTCCATTTCTAAATATTGCCCAATACTTGAGTTTAAAATCATCATCAGAACATAGTAAGCTTCAGCTATCATGTTGGCCTTTTTTACCCCTTTCTATGATCCCTTCTTAGGCTTTGGTTCTACTTGTCACCATCCTGTTTTAGTTTGCTTGTGTTGTTTGCTTACAGTTACCCACTCCATGTTTGCACAAGCATGAATGGTACCTGCTATTACTATTGTATTTGATGTGTGAACACAAGAGTGATTTAATTCTGCCTTTGTCGCCAAAAATCAGGCAAGAAAGTAAAAATAACATGATGTATATGCAGACAAGAAACTGCCTCCACAGTCTATCATATAAGCATTAATTTCAAATATCATGTAGATATAGCTCATTCACTGCATATTTGATAAACTTCAGTAAAATGGAACACTGATTTTTTTTAATGTTTTATTTATTTCTGAGAGAAAGAGAGACAGTGTGAACAGGGGAGGGTCGGAGAGAGAGGGAGGAGACACAGAATTCCAAACAGGATCCAGGCTAGCTGTCAGCACAGAGTCAGACTTGGGGCTCAAACCCACTAACTGTGAGATCATGACCTGAGCCAAAGTCGGAGGCTTAACTGACTGAGCCAGCCAGGCGCCCCTGGAATACTGATTCTTAAGGACATTTTTCTAGAGAGTTTTGGAAAACTGAAGTAATACAGACTACATTGGGGTGAGTCTGTGAGACAAAATATTACCATATAATAATCTGTAAATATAAAATGTCATTGGAATGCTAAATTATAAATACAGTCTTTGAAAACTCTGAGGATTAATTTTTATTTTAATGAGTTACCAAGGAAAGGCAACTAAACGACTACAAAGTAGCAAAGAGCTTTGAAATGGGTTTTGAGGATCAACACTCATATTTATCAATCCCAGCTTTCTGGCTAACAGACTATTTAGATCTTCCACTGCTACTACAGTTGTTAAGCTGCCACATCAGGCTCTTAGTCATGAAAAGAAAGCACTTGCCTCATGATGAAACATCACTTTCTAGGCACAAAAAATACAAAACTACAATTCAAATTCACTTCGGTTTCTTTGACTCACAAGAGCATGGTTTTAATGGCTGGTAAAATATATAGTTTTATTTTTTTAATTTAGAATTTTGTATTTTATTGAAGCTATAATTTATTTAGCACTCCCGTGCTAGCTCTCTGCTAAGTACTTTATATACATTATTGCTTTTCATTGTCACAATAATCCCAACAGATTGACATTTAAAAAAAAAACATTTACTTATTGCTGAGAGAGAGAGAGAGACAGCACAAGCAAGGGAGGGGCAGAGAAGGAAGGAGACACAGAATCAGAAGCAGGCTCCAGGCTCTAAGCTGTCAGCACAGAGCCTGATGTGGGGCTCGAACCCACAACCCATGTGATCATGACCTGAGCCAAAGTCAGACTCTTAACCAACTGAGCCACCCAGGTGCCCGCCACCCTCCGTCTAACTGACATTCTAATTCCCATGTCACAGATGAGGAAATGAGGCTTCAGTGTTTTTATTTATTTATTTTTTTTATTCCACCTATCCACACATATAGATATTTCCCTACCCATTCATTTAGTCACTCATACATTCAGCAAATAGTTAAAGCACACCAGGCAGGTTTCAGGCACTGTGGCAGGAAACTCCAGCTCTGAACCCAGGACTCTAGAATCATCGGAGAAGCCATTTCATCTGACTGCCAGGCTCATGTATGTCAAATGGAATATAAGCAACCTAAACTGCATTATTGTCTAAAATGAAAAAAATTAGTATAACCTATGACTTCATTAACACCATTAAATTAATGTCTCATTTCCTTTTTTGCTTCCTTTCAGGAAGAGTGAATTAGCAGGTGGTATGTTGTAAAGTAATATGAAATATTCTAACATCTCACTTTGCTTACAAAATTTAAATCTGTGAATGTTCCCAAGGTTCAAGACTGTCTTAATTACAAATGGACTAAACAAATCATACACTTTTTACAGTGTTTCTACAAAGTGCCAGTGCCCCTCACACTATTAGTAAACAAAAACACTGGTTGTGTGTTGTCACATTAGCCAGTGATTACAGAATGTGAGTTTTGAATTGTATAAAGGCCCCTGGGAGGGGGACAAAAAGGATGCCCTCCTTTGAGATTACAAAAAGTTGTGTTGCCCATTACACTGACTTGAGCTATACTTGAGCAATACTGCATTAGTGTTGATGTTTCATTTCTAATACTGAAGCAATCCTAAAACTTAGAACTTGAATCAAGGAGGAATTTGAGTGATAGCTTGGTAAATCCTACTTTTGACGGTATACAACTGTATCTGGCTAAAGGGCTGTGAACTGCAAGGAAATTAGACAAGCCTTTAGACTTTTTACTGAATTATGGTTACTCTGTAATCAGCTTCAGAAGGAGGAAAAATGGTGGAGAAATCCCCACTGAGCTATGTAAGTGCATCCTGAATGCAGTTGAATGAAACCCCAGTTCTGTCTGGCCACAGGTTATTGAAAAACCACTGACCACATGAATTTCCCAAGCCACAGGAATTAACTCTATTTGAGCCTTCTAAGATAATTAGCTAAATAATAATAAACATTTTAGATAATACAGACAAGAATGGATTGGATTTCATAAAACTGGGCATGAAATGAGTGAACTGAGTTCAAGGAGAAGGTACTAAATCTTAGTGATATGCTAGCTCTTTTAAGAGATGAACTTTATCTACTAAAAGCGATTTTACGTTTACTCACAACAGAACCCTTCTGCAAAAAGGAGTTGGTTACATTAGATTCTGCTAGTATAGAAATGGCTTCCACTTACTAATTGCTCCACATTAGTCATGAAACTCAGAGGACTTATTTGGAAGTAAGTGAATAAATGTGTGTGGCTGCCAAGTTTAAAACTATGAATACCACTGGTGGATAAAATGTCCAGTGGTCCTGTACCAAAATATGAGGCTGGATTAAGTATGTATGTATTTCTTTATCACACATACATATTATTTAATTCTTACCAAAAACTGATGATGTGAATACTCTTTTTATTATCTTCATTATACAGATGAAGAAAGTGGGAAAATGAGAGAGTAAGGAACTTGCTGAAAGTCACAGAAATTCTGGCAGAATCAGGTTTGGGGACACACAGTCTTCTAAGACTACAACTTCAACAACTATGCTAAGTTCCCTCTGTGTAAATAATCCTGTAGACATACAAGCACAGAGTGGCTCAAATTGGAATGCTCAACAAGAACCACTAAAAGTTATAGCTTGCAGTAGGGAAGAAAGCAGTAGGAAAAGATTTCAGGTATGTTTAAAAGGCTGCCATTTTATTCGCTTAGATCTAAATGAGACCAATTCTGACATGTCTAGTTTATTTCCTAATTTATTTTCCTTCTAAATACTTTAGGGACTGAGGAAAAAACAGAGAAGGTTGGAAAGAAAGGTTTTTATCACAGGGATAATGTTCCCTTCCTAACTTATTTTTAGTGTATGCTATATTCCTACATAGAAAAGGCAGTGCAATTTTTAAAAATCACGTGATATCCTAAAAAGGATCACTGATAGTTTATCTAGACATTGACTCTGGATAGATAGAATTCAATTTAAAATATAACAATATTAATTTAAACCACTATTTTTAAAAATCCCATCATAGATTCTGTTGGTAGATAATATCAATATCATGGTACTATAGACCTAGAGGATATCCTCTAATCTCAAACCAAACACAAAACAGGAATTGAGCTACCTTTTCTTCCCAGTTATGTTATAAAAGAAAAAAAAAACACCTAAGTTATAGAAAGAAAAAAATCATAATTCAGACTTCAAAAACAAAATTATATAAAATCACAACTGAAAAGAAGTTGTTCCCTGACTTCCAAAATCCTGACAGAAACTTGACAGGAAACATTTTTTGGAAGTCAACCATCTAAAATGTTGCTTATTCATGATGCTGCCAAGGTATAAAATACGGAGAAGGAAATGAGATTGCAATCTCTCCTTGTCCAGCTGTCAAAGACGGCAGCAAATTTCTCTTCCACCAAAGAGACAAAACTTGAAAAAAAATCACACTTTCTGAAAACCACACATCACTTCAGTGGGTTTGAGGAACGTCTAAAATTGGATGTAATGTGACAGCAGCCACCTGGACACCAATTCAAAAATGACAAAGATTATTGCTGTAATGCAGTAGGAACAATAGGGAATTGGCGAATCATAATGAAGAAAAGCATCTATGTGTGTAAGACTACATGGAGAGCATGATTAGGCCTTCAGGGTGTTGGAGATACTGAGCAGGGTGACAGCTTACAAACCTCAGATATAGTTTTTTTCCTCTGATGTCCACTTTAATATTTTACTCAGTCTGCTCTTCAACATAACTACTAATTATGCAGTTTAATGTTAAATCAATGACCCTGGAAGGACTACCAATTTGTAGAAGACTTATGCATCTCAGTGATAACCTGGAACACAAACCAGTATCTGAAGACCACTTTAAAAGAATGACTGTAATATCCATCACAGAGCAGATTTTATTTTCTTCTTAAAGCTAGAGAAATCGGGGTACCTGAGTGACTCAGTTGGTTAAGCATCCAACTTCGGTTCAGGTCATGGCCTCACAGTTCATGGGTTCGAGCCCCGTGTCAGGCTCTGTGCTCACAGTTCAGAGCCCAGAGCCTGCTTCAGATTCTGTGTCTCCCTCTCTCTCTGCCCCTCCCCTGCTCATGCTCTGTCTCTCTCTCAAAAATAAATAAACATTAAAAATTTTTAAAAAATAAATAAAGCTGAAGAAATCAAGGTATGGCAGTAGAAGGGCACTCTTAGAAACGCATAAGTCAAGGCAAGCTAATCCTTTAAACCAGTCTAGAAAGGCAGCTATAAGAGTAGCTCTCAGAACCTCCTCTGAGAACCTCTCAGCACTTCCTTCTGCTCCCACTTCTCCCACATCTCCCATCCTTCTGATCCTCTCCAGCTTTCATTTTCCAATAGGTACAGAACATTAGCAAACCACATCTTGCTTATAGAGTATGAAAAGTCACCTCAGTTCAGTGACTCTGTTCTTTCTTACGTACTGTCATTATTCTCTATCTTGGCTACTGGGCTTCTTTTCTCATATTTAATTCCAGTTTTCATGTAAGTTTTACTTTTCCACAACTCACTGCCTTTAATTAAGCATACTCTATCAGTACCAGTATCAGTATTTTCTTCCTCTGCATGTCCTTCTCCTTACCTGTAATTAATGTGCTTTTGACCTTTTCCCAACTTCAGAGGGAAAGATATTTTATTATTTTAGAAATCTCTGACACAGGGCGCAGTTTCATACACTTAGAAGGTGCTCAAATATAACACCCTGAAAAGTTCTAGAACATTTTGTTACTATCCTCTTTTTTTTTTCTTGCAAAAATATATAACATAAAGAAACACTGGAGCACAGGCACAGGCCCCATAAATACTAAGAAGCCTGGGCATTTAGTCAACCTGGTGATGGATCAAAACAAAATCTCTATGCATCATTTCCTCTCTTCCACAAGGCTCCCATTTGACTTTCCAGATCACGTTTGCCTGCTGGTCTCAACATTGCAGGTATTTCCCTTAGTACCCAGGAGGGGATGAGTGGTATAAGTTTAAATGCTGCAGTGGTCCCCAGCAAAAGAATGTGTGAGCGGGGTAAGGAAGAAAACAAAAGCAATGTTCTAACCCTTTGCTAATTCCATATTAATGAAATTACACAGAAGGAAGAACTGTTTTACATACACTGGCTCTCTACGTGGTCTTTACTGTACCCTCAGTTTCAAACTATCTACTGGAGATATTGTTTAGTTTTAGGCAATACAGCTTCAAGTATATTCTGGTTTTATTTACTTAGGGGTGGTAGTCGGAGTGTGCAGAGTTGAGGAGGCTTCAGGTGGCCCTTTGGAGGTGGGGAGTCGAGGAATACCAGGGGTGAAGTGAGGAGAATTGTGTATAGTTTCACATCATAGTAATTGTCTCCTCTGAAAAAAGTCAAGGGGATAAATAGGTATCTAGAGATTCATTTCATCTTAGTTTTACAGATGAAATGACAGGGGCACAGAAACGCTATTCTCCATATCAACATTCCTTCCAAATACTTCTGATTTAAGAGGAACTTCTGAAATAAATTCTATCATGAAAAATAAAATGGAGTTAAACTGTTTTTCCATTCATTATCACATTAAAATGATGTTTTAATAGGATTCTTATTCTTATAGATGACAAGCTCTGTGTATTGTAATAAGCAATAGAATTACATCAAGTAAACATGAAGATAAATAAACCTTGAAAACAAATTGTGCAATATTTAAAAATTAATAGATGCTGTAACACAAAACATAAATCAAATTCCATTTTCTACTGAACATTAGATTAATTTAGTTTATAAACATGTTCTTAAAATTTTATATTCTGTCAAATGTGTTTCATATCATTGGGGAAAACTCAGCATTTATACCATTTGTCATAACATCCTACAGTTTTATTTCAATATTATATAAGAATTAGTTTTATACTCTTGGCTTTGTTTTTATCTTCTGATTTTTCAAAGGATGTTTGCACCCCAGCTTAGCATTCAACATATATTTAATACTTGTCATTCAACACTTTAACCTAAATCAAGGCTACGATATAATAAGTTACACACATGAATAAAGTTTTGATCAAAATAAAGAATTGGTCACAAAATTGAAATAGGCCTTATGTTTGTTTCAAAGATAAATCCATCAGTCAAAAAGTAACTGTTAGAATCTATTAATAAACAAATTAATTGACAGAACAACTGATAACTTTATGTTAGTATTTTTTACCTTTGTATTGCAAAGGGAGCTCTCTCATCTCTCGACACTATTCTGATAGGACATTGTTCTGAATATAGAGAATTCAACATTAATGAGCTTGATCACTGACTATAACCATGCTCAGTACTGCCTCTGCTTTTGGGAAAGTTGAAAAAGGAGCACTTTAAGTGAATTTTTCAGGTATAAATCTTGCTCTGTTGGATCTCTGCTAGCAGGTTTAGTGAGGAAACCCCTGGTTTAGACTATGATGAGTTGAATAAAAGCACTGGCGAAGAGTCAAGTGATATGGTACTAGCACAAAAACAGACACATAGATCAATGGAACAGAATAGAAAACCCAGAAATGGGCCACCCTTATATACTAAACTAATCATTGGCAAAGCAGGAAAGAATATCTGTAGGGGAAAAGGCAGTCTCTTTTCCAACAAATGGTATTGGAAAAACTGGACGGCAACATGCAAAAGAATGAAACTGAACCACTTTATTACACTATGCACAAAAATATATTCAAAATGAATAAAAGACCTAATGTGAGACAGGAAACCATCAAAATCCTACAGGAGAAAACAGGCAACAACCTCTTTGACATCATTTGTAGCAACTTCTTATTAGACACATCTCCAGGGGCAAGAGAAACAGAAGCAAAAATGAACTGTTAGGATTTCATCAAGATAAACAGCTTTTGCATAACAAAGGACACAATCAGCAAAACTAAAAGGCAGGCTACAGAAATGGGAGAGGATATTCGCAAATGACATACTGGATAAAGTGTTAGTATCCAAAATCCATAAAGAAGTTATCAAACTCAATGCCTAAAAAATAAATAATCCAGTGAGGAAATGGGCAGAAGACATGAATAGACATTTTTTCCAAAGAAGACATACAGATGGCCAAAAGACACATGGAAAGATGTTCCACATCACTTATCATCAGTGAAATACAAATCAAAACCACAATGAGACAGTACTTCACACCTCTCAGAGTGGCAAAAACTAACTTAGGAAACAACAGTTATTGACAAGGATGTAGAGAAAGGGGTGGAAATGCAAACTGGCACAGCCACTCTGGAAAAAAAAAAAAAAAAAGAAGGGAAGTTCCTCAAAAAGTTAAAAATAGAACTACTTTATGACCCAGCAATGACTCTACTAGGTATTTACCCATGGATATGAAAATACTGATTTGAAGGGGCACATGAACCCCAATGTTCATAGCAGCATTCTCAACAAGAGCCAAAACATGGAAAGAGCCTAAGTGTCCATCAACTGACGAATGGATCAAGAAGATGTAGTTTATCTATACAATGGAATATTACATGGCAATGAGAAAGAAGGAAATCTGGCCATTTGTAGCAACATGGATGGAACTAGAGGGTGTTATGCTGAGCGAAATAAGTCAGGCAGAGAAGGACAAATACCATATGTTTGCACACATAGGTGGATTAGGAGGAAGTTAACGGAGGACGATGCAGGAGAAGAAGAGGAAAATTAGTTGGGGAGAGGGAGGGAGGCAAACCATGAGAGAATTTTGAATGCTGAGAACAAACTGAG
Source organism: Crocuta crocuta (assembly GCF_008692635.1). Lineage (NCBI taxonomy): Eukaryota > Metazoa > Chordata > Mammalia > Carnivora > Hyaenidae > Crocuta > Crocuta crocuta. Next base: position 1,076,990 of record NW_027532196.1, read on the forward strand.
GCCTGATGGGAGTGGGGCAGAGGGGAAGGGGGGTGATGGGCATGGAGGAGGGCACTTGTGGGGATGAGCACTGGGTGTTATATGGAAACTAACTTGACAATAAAGAAAAAAATGTATGGCCAACTAACTTTGATAAGCAGGAAAGACTGTCCAATGGAAAAAGACAGTCTTTTCAGCAAATGATGTTGGGAAAACTGAACAGCGACATGTAGAAGAATGAACCTGGACCACTTACACAATACACAAAAATAAGCTCCAATTGACGAAAGACCTAAACACAAGACAGAAAACCATTAAAATCCTAGAGGGGAAAACAGACAACAATCTCTTTGACCTCAGCTGCAGCAACTTCTTACTTGACATGTCTTTGGATGCAAGAAAAACAAAAGTAAAAATGAAGTATCAGGACTTCATCAAGATTAAAAAAAAAAAAAAACCTTTTGCACAACAAAGGAAATAACTAGCAAAACTAAAAGGCAACTGACAGAATGGAAGAAGATATTTGCAAATGACATATCATTTATCAGATAAAGGGTTAATATCCAAAATCCATAAAGAACTTATCAAAATCAACAGCCAAAAGACAAATAATCCAGTGAAATAATGAGCAAAGGACATTAATAGACACTTTTCCAAAGAAGACATCCAGATGGCAAATAGACACATGAAAAATGCTCAACATCACTCATCATCAGGGAAATACAAATCAAAACCACAATGAGACCACCTCACACCTGTCAGAATGGCTAAAATTACCAACTCTGGCAACAACAGATGTTGGTGAGCATGTGGAGAAAGAGGAACCCTTTGGCACTGCTAGGGGGAATGCAAAATGGCGCAGTAACTCTGGAAAACAGTATAGAAGTTCCTCAAAAACTCACAAATAGAACTACCTTACAACCTAGCAATTGCACTACCAAGCATTTATCCAAAGGATACAGGAGTGCTGATTTTAAGGGTTACAGACACCCCAAAATTTATAGTAGCACTATCAATAGTAGCCAAAGTATGGAAAGAGCCCAAATGTCCACTGAATGATACATAGATAAAGAAAATGGTGTGTGTATACATCTCTCTCTCTCTCTCTCTCTCTGTGTGTGTGTGTGTGTGTGTGTGTGTGTGTGAATATTACTTGGTGATGAAAAAGAATGAATCTTGCCATTTGCAACAGCATGGTTGGAACTAGAGTTTATTATGCTCAGTGAAATAAATCAAAGAAAGACAAATATCCTATTCACTCACTTGTTGAATTTAAGATACAAAACAGATGAACATCAGGGAAAGGAAGCAAAAATAATATAAAAACAGAGAGGGAGGTAAACGATAAGAGACTCTTAAATACAGAGAACAAACTGAGGGTTACTGGAGGGGTGTTGGGTGGGGGGATGGATTAAATGTGCAAGGGGCATTGGTTAAGGAGGACACTTGTTGGGATGAGCAGTGGATGTTATATGTAAGTGATGAATCACTAAATTCTATTCCTGAAATCATATTAAACTATATGTTAACTATTTTGGATTTAAATTTTTAAAATAATATAAACAAATGAATGAATGAATGAAGATGTAGTATATATAGAATAGAATATTACTCAGCCATCAAAGAGAATCAAATCTTGCCATTTACAAACACATGGATGGAGCCAGAATATATTATACTAAGTGAAATTAGTCTGTTAGAAAAAGTCAAATACCCTACGATTTCACTCATATGTGGAATGTAGGAAACAAAATAGATGAACATAGAGTAAGGGGGGAAAGGAGAGGGAAAAAAACCACAAGAGACTCTTAACTATAGTGAACAAACTGAGGGTTGATGGGGGCTGGGGGGGATGGGCTAAATAGGTGATGGGCATTAAGGAGGGCACTTGTTATATGAACACTGGCTATTGTATGTAACTTATGAATCTTTGGGTTCTATTCCTGAAACCAATATTACACTGTATGTTGACTACCTAGAATTTAAATAAAGATTTGGAAAGAAAAAAAAAGTTAACAACAAGCACAAAATGGTATAGTCACTAGATGCCAGCTTTCCTGCACTGGTGTCTGATCCTGAAGAACACAGAAATAACTCCACGGTGATTGCACAGCTGAGATATTTACATTTTTTAACACTGGCTTTAGGATTTTTTTGTAGTGTTTTTTTTTTTTCCAGACTAGCATAAAGACCTAGCTCCTTGAAGATGCATCTTTTTAGTTCCTTGTCCTCATTGCACTTTGTACTCAATAAATATTTATCAGATGACTGTTGACTAAAATGTTAACTCCAGAATCCTGCCTGAGAGAGGAGAACAGAGCAAAAAAATTCCCTGTAGACCATAAGACCATAAAGGAGACTGAACTTGAGGGGTGACATGGGCCTGAACTTTTTATTCTCTTTCTTGCAAGAAGTAGCCTCAAGGCCATTGCCTCCTGTCCAGAGCTGTTAGTCTCAAACACATAATTTCAGACTAAAGAGAGAATAGGCCTAGAGTTTTTACTTCAACAGATTACGGTTGTTTTGGATATCTTGAAAACAAGAACCCTTCAGTATTGAAAGCCAGAGGTGTCATATATAGATTCTGTTTTCATCTTATGCCCCACAATTTTTGTAGCCATGCAGGCATGTTGTGTAAAACTTCTGATGAAGTTCTGGCTTTCTTAAATCCTCTGAAAAATTCTGTTGATGGGACCATGTATAAAAATACATTTGAACCCCTCAGTTGATAGAGGGCATAACAAAAACAGAAGCAAAATTGTGGCCAAATATTAGGCATGAAAAACATTCACAAGGGATTCTCTAAACCAACAGAATATGACAAGATATGATATTTGCCAAGGTTGAGCAGAAGCTTAAAATTCCATTATGTCCCGCAGTGCCTCACTGCCCCCCACTCTCTCTCCTCTCTGTCTTCTGTGTGCTGTCATATCCCAGATGGGGCTACTCCTTGAGCCTGGGTCCCAGAATGAGAGAAACAGAGAACAAAACCTCAGTCTACCTGTAGCCAAGCAAAGCCAAGCCTGCCACACAGTAGATACTGTGAATTTACTTGTAGTACATGAATTTACATTTATAAATATATTTTTATGTGCATAGGGGGAAAAAAGTCTTCAAAAGCTCACACTAATCTACTAAAGGTGCTGATTTCATCACAAGTATATCAATAATTTTTACTTCGTTCTTTATTGTTTGTTTTTTTTTAATGAAATTATACTACTTTTATAATTTCCCTTCACTTTATTTTTTAATTGCCCATGCTGGTATCTATTTAACATATGTACCTGAGATTAAGTTGTGATGAATTTACTTTTCAAGAAAAAGAATATCAATAATAAAAATGTATTAATTTAAATTTTATGGGGTGCCTGGGTGGCTCAGTTGATAGAGTGAGCTTAGGCTCAGGTCATGACCTCATGGCTTGTGAGTTCAAGCTTAGCATCAGGCTCTGTGCTGACAGCTCAGAGCCTGGAGCCTGTTTCACATTCTGTGTCTCCCTCTCTCTCTGTCCTTCCCCCCACCTCTCAAAAATAATAAACATTTAAAAAAATTTAAATTTATAAAGTAGTCAAAGTTTCATGAACAACATGTGACCAGAGTAACAAATGGGGCAAAAAAAGTAATATACAAGTCAATGTGGAAATGGCAAATTTTATTTCCAGTTGCGGCCTTTAAAAAACTCACTTGAAAGGCACCAGGGTGGATGTCAGTTAAGCAGCCAACTCTTTATTTTGGTTCAGGTCACAATCTCATGGTTTGTGAGTTTAAGCACTACATCGAGTGTTGTACTGAAAGCACAGAGCCTGCTTGGGATTCTCTCCTTCTTTCTCTCTCTTTGCCCCTCCACACCCCTATTCTCTCTCTCTCTCTCTCTCTCTCACTCAAAATAAATAAATAAACATTAAAAAAAGAAAAGCTAGGGGCGCCTGGATGGCTTAGTCGGTTAAGCGTCCGACTTTCGCTTAGGTNAGGAGAAAAATGTAATGGGGTGGCCAGTTAGGAGGGTATTATATTTAAATATAATTTAGGCTATTTATAGCAACAGGTTTGTGGTAATCTGCTACAGAATCCATGGGAAACTAACACCATTAACCATGTAATTTCTATCATTAAGAAAGAAATATCAACATATATTCCAATGGTGATAATCAATATAATATAAAATAATAAAATAATTGCTGATTAATAGATTAACAAAATTATTAATAAAAGTCAAATAATCATTTTTCTTAAAATATATATTGTTTAATTTTATATTAAAATAAACTATCTACTGTCTTCTTGCTTCTAGACTAAATAAGGAATATCATGAAACAGCAGCAGCAAGTTTCTTTTGAGATATTATCAATCACAATCTAATTTAAAACAACTAAAATAAAAACCACAGATGTAGGAAAATAACTCAGTAGGAGAGGAGGACCCTTATTAGCATGTGGTAAAGAAAATAGGGATAGCACCTCAATATTTTTTTCTACATGAATTACGATATAGTTCACAATTTTTTAAATAATTCCCATCTCTGTCATATTTCACCAATTTGTTTTTACTTATGCTATCATTTAAACAGAGTTCTATGAATTAAGCAAGTTTTCATATTATAAGTTTTGTATTATTTTCTTTTTTTTTCTTTCTTTTCCTTTGGTTTCCATAGAACACCCAGTGCTCATACCCACAAGTGTCTTCCTCCATGCCCATCACCCCCCCACAAACCCATCAGCCCTCAGTTTGTTCTCAGTATTCAAGAGTCTCTCATGATTTGCCTCCCTCCCTCNGAGGGTGCCCATTTTCTCCACATCCTTGCCAGCATCTGGAGTCCTCTGATTTGCTCATTTTAGCCACTCTGACTGGCATGAGGTGGTATCTCAGTGTGGTTTTGATTTGTATTCCCTGATGAGGAGGGATGCTGAGCACTGTTTGTTGGCGATCTGGATGTCCTCTTTGGAGAACTGTCATTATTTTCTTAAACACACTTAAATTTACTCCTGACTCCAGGTACATAATGTTTAAATTAAATCCTTAATATATTAAGAGAAAATTAAAAAACTGATTTTTTTTCCAGAATTCTTCCTTGTTCAGTCAATTTTGGTTGACCAACCTTAATGAAAAGAAGTAGCATCATTCATAATTGAATATGGTCCCTCTATCTTTCTCTCTGAGCTTCACTTAGACTAACAATATAATCAATATTCACTATATCTGAATCACTTCATCTTAAATGAAAAGCATACAGAAAGACTTTTGAATCTCATGGAAAAACCAGTTTAGAAATTAACATGTCATTCCAATAAATTACAAATTAAATAATACATTAATAATTTTTAAAATACCCTCTAGATTCATTCATGTTTCCACAAATGGCAAGAATTCATTTACTCATCCTTTTTATGGTTGTGTAATATTCCACAATATATACACATACATGTATGTATATATATGCATATTTGTATGTATGTGTATACACACATATTCATATATATCTTTTTTTTATCATTCATCCATCAGTGAAAACTTAGCTTGCTTTTGTATCTTAGCTTTTGTAAATAATGGTGAAATAAATATAGGGGTATATATATATATATATTTTTTTTCAGATTAGTGTTTATGTTTTCTTTAAGTAATAGCATTATTTGGTGACAGATGGTAGCTACCCTTGTGATGAGCATAGCATAATATATGTAGAAAATCTGAATCATTATATTGTACACCGAAACTAAAACTAAAGTAACATTGTGTGTCAACTATACTCAAATAAACTTTTTATTTTTTTTAAGTAATCTCTATGACTAACATGGGGCTCAAACTCAATCCTGAGATCAAGAGTCACAGGCTTTATTGACTGAGACAGCAGGCACAACTTTATTTATTTTTTTAAGTCTGAAACCTTTTTGTATTCAGGTGGGCACCGTCACTGTCTGTAGTCTTCCAACTGGCATGCTCATTCCAGTAGCATATATGTCAAAGTTATGAAAATACAGAGAAGATTGTCAATGGCATACAAGTTCATGAAGAACCCCATATATTCTTTAAAATAACCAGTAACAATTTTTTAAAAGAAGGCAAACAGAAATGTACTGATAATCCAAACTGGCTTAGGTGAACAAATTCACTGTTGCAACACTCAGAAGTCCAAGGACCCATAAAAACCAGTCTACAGGTGAATTACATTCTTGTTAAGTGGGGAAATATAAAAAGTCTATATTTAAGGTAAAGTGTTTAAAATTGCTGGATTCAACTAAAGATCTGTGAATCATCTTCTTGACAGGATGTCCCAAACATACATCAATAAAGATTAGACAAAATGCAACTCTTTCCAATATAGATAATAATATTCTTTTACACTTAAATTTTGTTACCTTATCTTCTTGAATACTTATAAAGGACTAAGTGAATTTCTTTTCTTGATAATGGGCATATTCCTTTTTTTTTTTAAATGTTTTATTTATTTCTAGGAGAGAGAGAGAGACAGCATGAGGAGGGGAGGGTCAGAGAGAGAGGGAGTCACAGACTGAAACAGACTCCAGGCTCTGAGCTGGCAGTCAGCACAGAGTTGATAATGGGCATATTTCTACTCAAACTCTAGGCATGCAGGCTGGTGTGAACAAATAAAAATCTTGTTTATGTAAGAAATCAATAATCTAAAGGAAAAGACATTATGTAATCTGCACATATTGTTTACAAGGCCTAAATCATTGCTGAGTTACATGAATTTTTAGAAAATAATTGTTAATTTTAATTTTAATTCACTTCAGTTTGAACTTTGAGTCTCTGGGAGCTACTTAAAGCCTAAAACAAGTTTAGCTAGTCAAAATTAGCTACTCTGCAACAAGTTTAAGCAAAATCAAACAAGCAAACAAAACAAAACCTAAACACTTTTTTTTTTTCCTCTTACAGTCTAAGTTGTAGAAATTGGTGCAGATGCTCTCAGGCTTTTAGTCTCAGACACTTATGAAGAATTTCTCTCTCTCTCTCTCTCTCTTTCTCTCTCTCTGGCTCCATTCATGCCCAAATGCCCCAATTAAATTCTGCAGCACACCAAGTACCTTGAGTTGTTTTAAAAGCTCACACTTTTGAAAGGCAGGATACCAGGATGGTTAAGAGGATGGACTCTAGAGCCAAAGTGCTGAGACTCCAATCCTGATCCTGTCACTTTCTAGACAAGTTGCTTAATTTTCACCTTCCTCCATTTTCTCATCGATCAGGGAGGGAGAATAATTGTATCAATTTATAGGGTTGTTATAAATCTTAAAAGGTGAATAAATATATAAAGAGCTTGGCACATAATAGGAGCCACCAAGAGCTAAGGCTCTGATTGCTTTGTATCTGTGTCTCTCTGAGACAGAAAAATTAGGACAAACCTTAGTGTTTTAGAGTTGAAATTATAACTATTGAGATTAATCAGAAAATAAATAGAAGGACTGGTGTTCTTCAGGATAGAAGACTAAAGGGCTTGGCTAGAGGGAGTACATCCAGACTGTAAAGCTAATTTACTGTATATATTTGCAGTATAAGCCTTCCCAGAGTCTGTGCATTTATCACCCCTCCTGAAAACTTATAAGGTGGAAATCAGTGAGAGTAGGTGAAATCAGTCACTCAAGCTTTAGAAAGCCATCCTTCCTATAGCTTCACAATCACCACATGCAACTGAAATACTCTACACATAAATTATATATTCATTTTGGGTAAAAAGAATTTTAAAAATCACTTAACTCTCTCCCAAATAATTAATAAACAAAGACTATAATGCATGAAAATGATCTCATTATTAAAGATAATTGTTATCTGCTTTTAAAGTTAAAAGCTTAACCTGTTTTCAAGTAATGAAGTATAACATCTAGTTCTCACAAATCAAAAGACTGTGCTGTGTTTTGGATTATATTTAAAGGATTTTCCATTTTTGCTTAAAGTCTCATTCATTTAATGGAGACATGGAAACATCCTTAAAGGGTGAAAATAATTAAATGCATTTCTTATGCAAATGATCTTGCATGCAAAACCAGTGACATCCTAAACACATGTCCTGTCATGTTGCTTTGTCCAAGTACTACATTGTTTTTTTAATACACAACTCTCTTAAGACACGTAGGGATTGCCATTGGGACACATACTTTACAGAAGTCACAAACGGTACCCCTGCTTTTGTTGGGCAGTGGACCTTATGCCACACTAGGAAGGCTTCTTAATTCCGGTCTTATAAAATATGTTAAAATAACAACAAATAAAATGTGTCTAACTCCAGGCTATACAACTAAATGAGAAGATAGCAAACTTGATGAAAGTTCCAAAGAAATTTATCATTAGAACTCTGAGGGAAGATTCGGAATTATGAATCCTGACTGAAAGACCATACTAAATAGTGTCTTGTAACTCAAGATTCCTACAGAGAGGACGATGAACACAGCTCTTGCCACTATCCTTGCTGAAGACAATTCTAGCTCTACTTTATTCTCACCATAAATCTACTCCTAGGATAAAATCATCCCTTGTCTTCTACGTTGATCTAATATGGTCTCCTAAGCCCAGATCTCTCAATCCGCACATCCAATTGTCTTTGGATGAATATGTTAAAGTTTCTTAAAAGAAATGTCAAAATGATCATATCTTACCCTATCTGCATTCTATCCAATACATACAAATACACTCACATTTACCACCATTATCCCCACCCTCATCACTTATTTTTGTAAGTGGTACTTCTACTTGCCCAACCCAGATAGATAACTAGGGGCATCTTTAATTCTACATTCCCATACCAACTCATCAGCCACTTTTATTGATTTAACTTCCTTTCCATCTCAGGAACCTATTATTTTATTGTTTCCATTTCCTCTGTCACCAAAGTAGTTTAACCTATCACTTCTTAGCTACACTGCAACAAGGAACTCCTGACTGGTCTCCTCTATCTCCCATTCTCTGTACTTCCCCCAGACTAGAATGAAAATAGGACTCTATAGCCCTCTTGTCTGGAGCAATTCGATGAACGGCAACAGCTCTCTGAACGTACACGAGTCTCTACCACAGACCTTGGTCTGGTTGTATTAAAGTGTTTCCTTACCTCCAGACCTTGTTATTCACATTGTTTCCACTCTTTGAACTCCAAATAATTTCTACTTATCCTGAAATCTCAGATCAGACACTTTTTCAGAAAACTTGAAAGATTTCTCTCTCTGGCCCTGCTCAAAAATCTAAATTAGATGTCCTATCCCTGGGTTCCCACAACATGCTCTATTAATCATAGTGTATTTAATAGACTGTTAATTTAACTGCCTCTCCCATTCAGCCATCAGGTCAGATATTATTTGTCATTAAATCCAGAATGTTGGCACAATGCCTAATACAAATCAGGCATTTGTGAATTGTTAAATCAAATAGACTGAATAAAAGATATAGATCTTCAGAATCAAAATGTGTAAAAATGCCTGGGGATGTTTTTGGATATGGCCATACTGAGAACTTATTAACTAAAATAAATAAATACTAAAAATAATAAATACCTAAGAAAATATAAGTATTTTTAAATTAAATTGTATTTTGATGTTGGGGACAAGATTCTAAGCTCCATTCCCCACCAACTAGACTCTCAGGGACATGTGTGTGCAAGATGTTCATTAAGGAGTTCTCTCAGAAATAATGCCTATAGGAGAGTGTATACAGCAGCACCGAAAAGAAGTCAAACTGCAGTGTAGTTGTAACAGAGACTTTGGATGATCCCACTGGGACCTCTGAACCTGGGATGGCCCTTCTGAATTGGCCCCTATCAAGGCAACTGAGATAGGCTTTTGTGTTCCTGCATCGACCAGTCATTAAATGCAGGCTACTCCTGGGGAGGGCCACAACCTTGATAAGATGGCTACTTTCAGCAGAGGTCAATACCCATAGAGGCAATTAGTTTTGAATCCACATCAGTTTCTACTTTGAGCAACTGAGGGAATGAATGTCTCATCTCTCAAGGGGGATATTTGGGTGGTACAAATGTCCTAGTATACTTCAGACCCCTAAAAACTTTATTAATGTAGAGAGAGGGCTCCTGAATTTCCATAAGGTTTATCTCCTACCCTTGGAGTCAGACATGCCTTGTTAAAGCTTGCCACTTACTGCAGAGCAATCTGATAAACATGGTGTCATCAAATAATAGACTAATGTGATGTGCAGCAGAACATCCAGACAGTCCAGGTCCCTTCAGAGGGCAAGATAGAGAGCACAACCCTGAGGCAAGACATAAATTCTTACTGTTGTCTAACCCAAGTGAATGCAAAGTACTTCTGTTCCTTTTCCGTGACAGGGATGGGAAATAATGTACTTGCCAGTTCAATGACTGCAAACCATGTGCTTGAAGCCTGGTTGAATTTGTGGTAGTCTTCCATCATTCACCAGAATTTATCTGGTTTTTTTTTGTTGTTGTTTGTTTGTTTTTGTTTTTGTTTTTGTTTGTAGGGACCAAACTGAATCCATCATCAACTTTCCTATCAGGTATCTATGACAGTATCTTTTCATTCAGGCTTAGCCAATATAAAATAGTTACTATTGGGCTTCTCAGAGCTAATGATGCTCCCCTCACTAGTGATTTCATTATCACTTTGGTAAATGGAGCATCCCCTAGGTCCTTCTGGAGAAGATTGTCATCTGGGTGGGTTTCCATCCTTATGTATATTTATTATGCCAATTTCCCTGAATATTTTGATTCTATCACTCACTGTCTAATACATGCTTCAACATTCCTATTTTTCATTCGGTAGGCCATCACTTTTGCAAGTTTCCAAGAGTCATCCTAGACATATGTTAACACTATTTCTCAAAGTCATTGCTAGAGTATTAAAATCTGTAATTGAATTCTGTAATTAAATTACTCATTGCTAGAGTATTAAATTCTGTATCATAGGAGAGTTCTTCCATGTTAATAAACTTTCCCTTATTCAACTTTATGTTCCAGCCACTTTGACCTAGCATTCTCTAGATCCAGTCCCAAATATACTGTCCTACTTACTGACAGTACATATTAGCTAGGGTCTACAAAGCTTTGGGCTTTCTCTTACAGCATATCTAGCATTTCCTTGTGAATTGACCCTAGATATTGTTCTGATGACCTGGAGGTTGGTTGAAAAAATAAGAAACTAAATTTTAATTCAGTTATAACAGAAGCCTCACCCAATCTCTGGCATTGGATAGTCCTTCAGAGGTGTTATCCCTAAAGGAAAAGAGCTGTGGCTTTGTACTGTCTCTATTAATAGTCACGGGGCACCTGGGTGGCTCAGTCGATTAAGCGTCCAACTTTAGCTCAGGTCATGATCTCACAGTTTGTGAGTTTAAGCCCCGTGTCAGGCTCAGTGCTGGCAACTCAGAGCCTGGAGCCTGCTTCAGATTCTGTGTCTCCCTCTGTCTCTGCCTCTCCTCTGACTGCATTCTGTCTCTCTCAAAAATAAATAAACATTATTATTATTATTTTTTTTTTACAGAGGGCTGTGAGGCACACCAGAGCATCTACTCTAGGCAGTATCCCAATGAACCTAAAAACAATGGGGAAAACCTTAAAAATATCTGTCATTTCCTTTTCTTTAGCACCTGTGAAGGGATAAATAGCTTGGTATATTGGCTGTCACTTCAGGAAGTCAACATTTTCAAGAGTAAACAAACTGATTGTAGGACTTGTTCTTCTTGCAAAGATTTAGGACCTCACCACA